>NW_020230721.1:917500-1320000 GCF_003227715.2 Harpegnathos saltator | reverse complement strand
TCCCTTCGTGAAATTTGAGGCGCGTCCTACCTTTTGAAGGACTTGACGCCGAACTCCTCTGGCGTAATCTCAT
Organism: Harpegnathos saltator; assembly: GCF_003227715.2. Lineage (NCBI taxonomy): Eukaryota > Metazoa > Arthropoda > Insecta > Hymenoptera > Formicidae > Harpegnathos > Harpegnathos saltator. Next base: position 1,319,927 of record NW_020230721.1, on the reverse strand, counting down.
CTTTCGGCGGATACTCCAGCGTGATTTATTCGGATTAAACGATTCCCTCATCCTCCCTCATGCCGCCGCTACCTTATCCATCCACCCACGTCCTTTAGCGTCGTTATTAAAGATCAGCGTGAAATTCGCGCCCTCTCTCCGGTCGGTCGACCTCGCGACCCTTGCACCGTTGCTTGCCTATCGGAAACTCGCGTATTCCAGTCTAGATGGGTAGGAAATTTGCGCGCGAGGGCAGCGGAACTGAGAAGTGAGGGTTGGAATGAGGGGAGGGGCTTGAGAAGGCTACAGAAATTAAATTACGTTCCTGAGAAAAATTCCGTCCAAGCCATAGAGGGGCGCAGAAAGAAGAGAGGGAAGAGGGTGGACTAAAAAGACGGAAGATGTTTGTCAAACACGCGGTGGCCCTCGTCACGTTCCACTATCTATCTTCTCTTCATTCTCTCTCTCTCTCTCTCTCTCTCTCTCCCCCCTCTCTCTCTCTCTCTTTCTCTGCCTCTCTCGCTTTTTCTCTCTTTTAGCGCCGTTTAATGTATTTTTCGTTCGTAGTGCACGCTCGCTCGCGTTGCCACGTTGAACACCAACGTTCGTGATTTCGCGGGGGCGTAAAAAAGGTGACTGTGAATATCTGGGTCTCGTCCTCGAGCGAAGGTCGAAGCACAGTAAAAGGGCTGATGAAAATTCATGAGGGTTTCGCCCCGTTCGTGGCTGTATCGTAAAATATTCCGTGTTACAAATTACGTTGTCTCTACTTTATCTAACTAGCGAAATAGAGACGAACTCGGCCAGGGCGTGTTGCAGCTACGCGTACACGACGCTTTACCCTTTGCGAGATTGTTCGCAATGAGTCAAGTTCGCCCTTGTACCGTCGTATAGTGGAGAGGAAACTTGAGACGGTAAGCCCGACACAATTCCGATATGTCTCGAGGCACGGAAGCGTTCGTCTGTTTTTATCGCGATACACGTTTCCTCGTGATTGTTGCTTCGTAAATTCCGGCGAATGAACTCTGAGAGGTGCGCAATTATTTGAATCAAACTATCCGTTTGTTTTAATTTAACCATGTGTCGTAAAGAATTTTGCATATTCATGACGAAGCGGTGCTGGTTTACATTTTTGTCAATGCAACATATCCGTGTGTAAATTTAATCAATTGTATCGGTGTATTATCCGAATATTTTGTATTGTTCGGATATTTATTCAACAATCGAAAGAATGAAGATAACATATTTTATATTCAAGCGCACGTTAAATGTAAAAGCAATGTAGTCTTGAGAAACGAATTCTAAAAGGAACAAACAAAATTTATGCGCGTTAATTATATCGCATGTGTGGATATACATTTTACTAAACTAAATACATTCTTCCGATTATTCATAACATATTTTAAATATACAAAAAATTGTAGTAATTTCTCTCTATGACAATCTCCATCTGTTGAACCAATATATTTTAAACGTTAAGTAGAGGTGATATTTTTTCCTATTTTTTATTTATAGTCGAAACTTTGCTATCTTTTAAAATGTAAATATTTTATTCAAATAATATTCGACATTATAAATACGTCAGTTTTACATAAAATTAGGTTCAGATATTGTCAATTAATTAATTTTATAAATGAGTACGTAATATTAACGTTATGAAACACACGTATTTTGTTAAAAATAACAATGAAATTAAAGTAGACCGTTTGTCGTAAATGAACGTGTCGAATTGAGCACGAAACTTTTTATTGCGTAACAGTGATATGAAATGAGAAAGAAAAAACGAAATTAAACACATAAGTAAAATTTTGGCATCGCTCGCACGCTACGATCAAGACAAACGCTAAATGTATATCGCGCGAAAGTTACGATTACAGATCACCGAGTGACTTTGAGGAGAGAGAATTATTTGCAAACTCTGGAAGCATATAACACGCGGCGATATAACTTTACTCGCGTAACGGATATCTTTACGGTCCTCTCAGCCAACGAGTAGCAAGGCGTTTCAATTAAACTCGGTAAACGTCGTAGCAACGTTTATATCGCCGTTCGCTTAATTATTTAGCCAATGAGCTCGATAGCGCACGCATAATGACGCCGATAAACGTGGATATACGTCGAAGAGGCATGTAATTGTAGGTTGTATCGAGCTTCTACAGACACACACACACACACATACACACACGCATACACACAATAGGGAGCAGCTCGAGGTCTTTGGCCGAAATAGGGTCGGGGAAAGATGTCATCGCGGGGATACTATAATGACAAACATTAGCTCACGAAACTAAGAGCCCCATCAAGCGGAGTGGAGAGAAGCCCGTATAAATAAATTACATTTGCCTTAATGCCCGACACGCCGATGCCGAAGTCGTTAAGGGAGCTCAAAAGAGCACACGTGAAGGTGGCGAGGAGGGCAGCGGTGAGGGAGGCTTGCGCGTTGTCCCTGTCCCTTCTTTGTTTCCGACGCGATTTAATCGCACCGCGCTTCCCGTTTCACGCTAGAACGCATACTCCCGTTGATGAATATTTTACGCGATTACAACAACGAGACAGCCCCGAGGCGGGTAGTAACAATAGCGATGCTTAATTTCACACGGCACCGAACTCTCTCATTCGTACGAGATGCACGTATTATCCTAATATGTTTTTAAAGTGTAATTGCCGTTCATTCTCGATGCCAGTAAGCAGGCTCAAACAGTAGTCTGTTTATATTTACGTTTATCATGTCTTATGATGTGTCCTTTTCACTCATTTTTATTGTACTTTTATACCATTTTTATTCAAGCGAATCTCTATACTGGAATATTTGTTGTTGAGCAACACTGTCCATGCAAGATCCGTAATTCCAAGCAATGTAGGAATTACCGACAATTAAACGTAATATTAAACGTAATTGAATATAAAATTTAATTAAATTTTAATTTCTCATTATCTAAGAGAGAGAGAGAGAGAGAGAGAGAGAGAGATATGATATGGATAACATGATCGTATTTCATATGATGTTTTTACGAGTATTTATATAGCATCGATATTTGTGGAGTTTGGAATTTATTTTGGCATCTTACACTGGTATTTCCTTAAGAGTTATTTTACAAAACTGGAAAAAAATCAGTTATAAATATGTTTTATTGAATATCACATGTTATTATGTTTCTTTTTCTGCAGACATATCGTTTCGACATAAAGTCCAACTATAAAAGAGAGAGATATATACAACGAAACACGGCGGTCTGGTAGTCTGGTTGGTAGAACGATCGTCTAGAAAGCGAAAGGCCTCGGGTTCGATCCCCGGCCCAACAAATATACCCATGCGCCCCGATGTTTTATTGTACCCTTGTCCCTTCTGGAACTTATCAACTTATTGGGTTTTCATCCAATATGTCAATAGATTATTGCACTCGAAATTATAAGACGTTATCACAACTCTTGGCGGAAATAATTATTCTCTTAGATTAATTAAAAAGGAAGAGCACAGAGAGAGCAGAAATACATACATATCGACGTCATGTGGTTGCGCTTGGGTAGCTCAGATGGTAGAGCGCACGTACAGAAATAATTATCGTTCTCTGGTCTACCTCGCCTATTTCTTTTTTATATTCTTATATAATCAAATACTTTTATCCTGGTGCAATTATATATAGTAGTAGTTCTTGTGGCTTATAGTAACGTAGTTATTTAAAGTTATTGCGTAATTGGATCTTTTAAGGATATATATATATATATATATATATAGTTGAAAACTAGCGAAATACTGACTTTTTCTCCCAAAGAACAAAATTTTGACGTCTCCGTATCCATCTCCTTCGCAACTTATCTGTACACGACAGAGATTTCCTCTGGCCTCTATCACGTTCTCTCTCTTTTTCCCGCTCTTTCTCTTTTTTCAGGCCTTTTCAGCTGACGAGCTAAAACGATGACTCGTCACTTTGTATTCGCGGAAGGAGCGCGGATTCACCCCTTCGATCTAGCCGCCGAAGTGCGGAATGGACGAGGGCCCTGAAGAAAAATATCCCTACTTTCCGATACACGCGGAAGGGCGCCGACCTAGGCGATGCGTGAAGGACGGGCACATGTACGCGTACGAGCGGAATCGTAAATCAAGTCGTCGACAGAAGCGTACGCGATCACGAACCGCCGGCGGGGGCAAACGGGGGAGAAAAGTAATTGTAGAAATATTCTGGAATATTTTCTTCCCTCGCGATGGAAGGAATTCCGATAATGATTGTTGCAGCGTCGTGTGAAAAATACTTGCGCTCAATGATTGTTGCGACGCGATTAAAAAAGAAACCGTTTTTGCATTCTTAATTCGATTCATCCAGTTTATCCGAATATTGTCAAGAATACTGCGATTACATATGCTAAAAAGAGGATCAGCCGAGGAAATCGGAATCGAATTGAAAGAATCCAATTTAAAGGTTCTTATTGTCACGAGTGCAAAGATAATTGTCATTGCAACAGCTTTAGCCTCTGTTCCCAGCGTTCTATCTTCGATTTATGCATCATTCAGCCGAAATCTCATATTGAAGCCCAGTATTTGCCGTTGCTCCAAAATGAAATTTTAAATTCAGTAGCCTCTAGTCTTCGCGTCATTAATGGCGTCCTGTGCCACGGCTCTGTCTCTCTTTTCCTCCATTTCCTTCCGTTTCTATCAATCCTCCTTCTTCGTACACAGCAATTCGTAATATTCAGAGGGCCCGGCAGACGACGAAGTACCGGTCACGATTGTGTCCACCGACGTGGCACAGATATGTATACCTCTTCATTACGGGACGGTCAAACGTTGATGCGCACTCAAGTGTTCACCTGTGCCGTGTGCAAACCTCATCTTCATCCGTGCACATACGCACACACGAATACACGCGTGTGCGCGTACATACCGCATTGTGTGTCCACACACATACGTTGTAACTCTGGCTTCTCGACCAGCGGTTGTAACTGAGGCGGCGAGCACTGGCGCGGATGAATTTGCAGATAAGTACTCGCCGATGGCTAGCTATCCTATCGCCATAAATTACAATCGCAAATTTACGGCCGTAAAGCTGATTACAGCGTCGACCGCGCGATAAAGCGTCAGTGCGGCGCGAAGCAACCGTCTCTCCTCTGAGGGACCTTTCATCTCGCCGAGAATCTAATTAACATCGATATTTGTCTCGTGCGATATCAAATACGCGCGATCACAAAAAAGGGAAAATGGCGAGTAGAAAAAGGAAGCAGAGAGAGAGAGAGAGAGAGATCAATCATCAGTTTTGTACAAGATTGTGTCATCGAGTTCAAGTAAGTTATATAACGCAGCATGAAATTTTTTGCTGACTACCACCGATTAGAAATGTATCCCATAGTGCTGCTTCGACACACACATGCACACATATATACGCATTATTGGATCTTAATAAGTTACATAATATGCAACGTGGTAATCAGGACCTTATTAAGGATTCACCATCAGATTAAATATCACTCGTAGAAAAAGATCTCTGTGAAAAATAGAAAAAAAAACCGATCATTCTATTTTATAATTTAAGAAGAAACCTGACATCTCATTACTAACATATGGTCTTTTCATTTCATCGTATGTCTCCCCCGCAATTTCCGATCCAAATATTCCATCATCCGTGCAAAGTCACCCACCTTTTTACTGAACACGATCCCTAGTCACTCGACTTCAACGACCGAACACGAATTGATGACGCTAACGAGTTCTGACGGTATATTCGTAGCTTATACTTATAAATCATCTTCTATAACTTAGCAGCTTGTATGAGAATATTTGGTAACATTTGAAATTAGAGAGAAAATATGGAAAATAATTTTCATAAAAATAATTTTTATGGATCACACGTATTATATACGAGATGATCCCTGATTAAACTTGATAAGACAAAAGATGGAATTATTTTGTCATTTGTCTACTTTACAATATTATTAAATGAATATTTTTCGTAACTTTGCTTTTCAGGATAGTTGTTCTAAGAGAAAAACTAGATCTACGTAAATATTTGTATAAATATATATAAAAATATTTTACACAGACTTCTGCCGGATTATAGAATAATTTTCCAATTTCTGTTCGTAGTCTGAGTAAAATGAACAATTGTAAGGACACCCTATATGTATACATCTCCTATATAGATATATAATATATTATTAGTCTCTTGTTATCTTTTGTTCTTTCTTCTAGTATTGATTACCGTTGTAGGTTATGTGTTTATTTTGATTTTCTTATACATCTTTGACGATGCTGCTGGAGCTCGGAGTTGTAAACATCTCTGGCATCGCACAACATACTATAAATTATACCATTGCTTTATTTCCTTGCTTGCTTTATTTCTACTTAGATTTATATACTCTTCTAAAGAGCGAGTATAAATACTTTATTTTGTACGTATATTGCATTCAGATGGCGCTTGAAAAAAATGATCTCAGAGCGTTTGATAAATAACGTTTTTCTTTCTTTCCCCCTTCTCTCTCTCTCTCTCTCTCTCTCTCTTTGTCTCATTTTCTTTAACAATTTTATATCTGCTGACTTTGTTTCAAGAATACGCCAGCGAAATACAGGGCGAGTTTGCGCGATTCTCGCGAAAATCCGGCCGTCGCAATGCGGTGTCGCGATATCGTTGCGAGTTTTTCCGGCACTTTGAAAGCACCACGAAACCATTATTCTCGCCTCTCGCGACGCGCTCGAGCATAATACGCCGATGCGTCTCGATGACAACGAGCGTGTCTCTCGATCGCGTTCCGTGCCCGCCAGGTTTTCCGTTGGTGGAGAGAGAGAGAGAGAGAGAGAGAGAGTGAGAAAGAGGACGAGGGGAGGGGGAGAGAGAAGATCAGAATCGATCGATCGGTTTGCTGGCAAACGGAGCGACAGCCAATTCGACGAGAGGATTTGACGAGTAATCGTCCGAATAGCCCGCGGCGGCTCGAACGCAATTCGGCCGTGCCGGTTAACTCTTCCTCTCTCGGTGCGCTCCTCCTCTTGGTGCCGGCTGATAGCCGGCGATGACGATCGCGGAGATGCACGCGTATGCGTGCTCAACAGCCCGCGGGTGGCAGTTAACGATGATGCTGATAACGCGCGATATAACGGATACTTGCCGTGTCGCGCGCGCACGCATATTTCCGCGGCAGCGAAATTTTAAGCGTTTGTTCGATTCCACGATGCGAAACACGCGATAAAATATTAAAAAATTCCTCGAAAACGTTGTAACGAAACACGTGTATCATTTGAAAAAACAATCATTTCGACATACAGACAGTATGTCTCTTTTATGATTGTCACAACGTAACGTGGAAAGCCTACAATTTTTTTAAATCGCACATTCATAGAACAAATATACTGAATTATCCGTATCTCTAGTGAAAAATAAAGTAACTAGATATCGGCTAAAAGTTTTTATTCTATGAAAACGTTCACCCTTGAAACAAATCCTTGACCGAATTTAAAAATTTAGCTCAGGAGTAATGTATTCCCGAAACAATTTTATTATATTTATCAAAATACGCTATTGGTAATTTCGATTTATTCCAAATTGGATGTCGGGAACAACAATAAGTGGATCTTCCCTCTCTCCGTTATTTCCTCTACTTTTTCTCGCTCTCTTATTCTTTTTCTCTCTTTCTCTCTTTCTTTCTTCAGTCTCTAGTAGCTTTTACCTTCGCAGTATATTACAATGCGCCGATGCGCGCCTCATTTATCAATTGTCGAGATCGGGGCGACTATCGCACAAGCGTGAATTCAAGCGTCGATATTATCACGATCGAGTGATTTTCCGCTTTCCGTCGGCAGAATGTGTGTTCTGTGTATAGACATACACATACGTACAAATATACATCAAAGAAAAATAGTGCGTATGTTTGGTATTTACCTTTATGTTCGCGGTGTGCGTCAGGTCAGGGTATTTCAAACGCGCATCCCCGCCCGCTGATGGCGCTCGACAAACTGGCTGTTAGTTTGCTGTTTTGGCGGTGGCGCGTTTGAAAATATCGACGCGAAATAAGAAGCAGGAGTTGGTCAAACAGCCGCGAGCGTTATCTCTGCGCGGTTTCTCCGCGAGCGCGAGACTTAATTCAGAATATCGAATCGGATCGCGCTCGGGATCGCATAATCAAATGACAATTCGCCGAGGGTCGCGGGAAAGAAGCTCGGGAAAATCGAATGGGGAAAAACCGTCGTTCCTGTGCGCGCTTTAAGTGTGGCGAAGGGCTATTTTTGATTCGAAACTGGGTTACTCAAACAGCTTCCAGACCGAGAGAGGAGTGCTTCTATATTATGCGCATCCTTCGTTCGTTTGCGCGGAACTGTTTAGTAGGTTTTTACCCAGACAATATGCTCTTCGAGGCACGAGTTTCGAGAATAATAGTTCGTGGATAATTATAACGAACAGAATAAGACTTCGGTGAAATTTACACATCTTCGTTATTAGTTATTAAGTACTCTGGAATATCGCGAACGACCTCACCATCTGAACCAATTAGTAATGGCTAATGAAAATTAATTTGCGTACTCTTTATACGCGAAAGACACAAAAATGTCTTTACGAACTTACGTATCTAGCTACTGTGCTATTTATTAGGAACACAACAAATATTTTTATCGCGGTCTATTATTATATTTTTATTATCTATACGGGATTCTCGTAGCCATCTGCTAGCCAGGTGCCTCGTGCTTACTTTTCTGTCCAATAGCTTCTCCTCGAAATTTGACGTAAACAAGCTAGTGGAACTGTCCAGCAGCACATTGCGCGCGATTGTTTTCCTACTCTCATCGTCTAAATTCAATAGCTACTTGTATAAATTGTTCAAAAATTCATTCCAATGTAACAAATGACGACAGTCTGCAATTATTCCGCGTGTCTCTCTCTCTCTCTCTCTCTCTCTCTCTCTCTCTCTCTCCCTCTCTCTCTCTTGATCCCACGTTATCTTTAAAAATAAATCCCCTTTCGGCATCACTTTTCGAACATCTCTCGAGCCAAAAAGTGTTCTCACGGCGAAGAGCAACGATCGTTTCCTGATATCAGTGTGAACATCAGAAAATCTCGTATCGCCGCCGCCGCTGTATCCGTGAAAGCAGCGGAAGCTTCTTTCGATCGGCCGGGAAAAGAATCTCTTTTTCTCCTCCTCCTTCCCACTTCTCCCCCTCTCATTCCTTTTCGTTCTCTGTTAAAAATAAACGCAAGAGGCGAGAGGTTAAACTTCACGTAAGCTCCGTTCGACGTGAAGCGCCATGAGACGTCGAACCTTAATGAATAAAGTAACAAAAGCAGGAACCGACGCGGAGCGGAGAATCGAGGTCGATCTTGATGGAGCAATAATTTATCATTTTTCCGGCACTAGTCGTTGTTACGAGATGGAACATCGGTGAAATATCGAGCCACGTCGATTAGAACGTTGACGTGGAAAAAAAAGGAAGGAGAACGCAATTTCGCCCAAGCAATGTCCGGGAAAAAAATCTTGTTCCTTTTATCGCGCCTTTCTTTCGCCTACTGAGAAGCGTACAACAATCAACGTTACTTTGTTATTTATCACATTTTATCATTCGGATACCGATTCGATTCGAAGAAATTTTTTATGTGGCCCGATTTACAAACACGATGTGTTTATTTCAGAAACCTCGTTAAAAGGTATTAATTTAAAATATTTCTTTTCCACTCAAATCCTCAATTCTTCCGATAATGATTCGATAATGGCTCCGATAATGGTCTCCTCATATCATTTGACGCTTAATAAGCATCTTACACATTTTAAAAGTATTACATCATCATTGTTGTCAATTTCTATTTCACTGTGACTTTAAATTGCAAGACTATTATTAAACTCTTAATCCGATCGTGATGAGTCACTCTCATTAGGAGTTTCGTCATCACTTTGGTGTAAAATATTCTATGCCATTTTCGTTCGACATTTGGACGATTATCTCTACGTCAACATTTATCAAGTTCGCCATCTATTTTGGCATCCCTCTAGGTATCAGTCGATTTTTGTCGAAAATCGTCATTTTAAGAATAAAATGTTAATGGTTTGGATTAGAAAAAGATAGAGTCATGATGGCAAGTAATGTTAGCGTCGACCATCTTGAAGCATAGCGATAAAGTTCGGACGCGTTACACAACGTTACTTTCTTGCTGATGAATGGAATTCGCAGAATCCCGTCGGCGTAACTCTCATTGGAGTGGGTGCCATCGATCAAACTCGGCCAAGTGGCTACCAATCGAAGTCGAACCTTCTGGAGTGCGTAACTCCATTGGTGGTTGAACGACATTTATCTTCTTCTACGACGAAAAACATTTTCGACATTATCTCGCTCGTCGTCGCGTACACACCGTTGCTGTCTTAAGGTGCCGCCATCAATTTTGGAAGTTCGACAAGACTCGATTATCGTACTTCTGGAACGTCTTGCAGTGAAATCTGACTCGAAACTAGTGAGAATTTGCTCGAAACGAAGGGCACTCGAAGTGAAGGGCTCGATCTGTATGAGTGGGAAATCACTCGAATCCACATTCTCCGATGGAATTGCGCTCTTGTAGCCAGCACTGATTAATTTACTGTAACGATTAATCGACTTTGTTGATTTTCCCGTTCGACTGATGTGAGATAAAAATAGAACTATGCGCGTTTCTCGGCAATTCCCGATCGATTGTTCCGCGTAGAATCGTCCGGGTAGCTGCTTGCGACGTGATTCGCGTTAAATCTCATCAGATCTGCGAACGAGCTGGATAACGGCGGGCGACAGTTCTCGGATTTCTGTACACAAGTAGTCTCTAGATGCGGATAAGAATTATCCGTCACATAGCGGGCTACGGAGAAAGAATAAGACAGCGCCGGGTACACGAAGTTCGCTCTTAAATTGAATTTACGAAAATCTTTACGAATATTCTTTGTCAACTTCGTCTCCGCCAAACGCATTTGGAGTTGGACAACTCGATAGAACGCGCGAGGACAAATTCTGGATTAGGTCGACTAATTTTATATTTCAGCGGACTCGTCTAAATATACAACTTCCTCGACTCTCTCCCTCTCTCTCAAAGTGAAGCGAAACACCGATGTCGAAAGCATCGCTATTAATTCCGAGTGATCCGATAATAAATATTTTTTTTAATATTTGATAAAACTCTCACGACACATTTAAACGAAAGTAAATTCTGGCAAGCAGAAATCGTCTCAAGATCTCAGCATTGAACGGGGGGATGTAATCGTTTGAACTGATGATATCAAAATGGAATTTCGAGAGAATGATCGAATGACGGTTGAGAAGTTCGTTTCTACGGTTGCTCTCTCGCCACCTCGACGTTATTCTAATTTTCCGCTTCGTCTGGGTAGAGTCTCCCCGCGGAGTGTACCCGCGTTTATAAATTCACATCGAGGCGGCCGAGACGAAAGAATCAAAGGCGTGTATCGCGTAAAGGAAAGAAGAAGAAAAAAAAAGAAAAGCCAGAACTCGAGAAGAGCCGTTTCTCGTAAACTCTCCCGACGATCGCCGCCGCCGCCGCGAAAGAAGAGCCCCTAGGTCTGGATCAACGCACCGCACCACGCATAAACGAGAACGTGAGAGTCCGTGGGGGTCCCCGACTGTGAGTCCGCCAGGAATAGAAACCCGCGCTTATAGTCGGCGACTTAGCCGCGGTGGACTCTGAGTCAGACGCGAGGATTCCGTCTTGGAAGTCTCGTCGCTCTCTCCTAAAAGGCGAGTCTTTCTTTCTCTCTTCCTCCCGGCGCGCAGCGCCCGCCTCTCTCGCGCCACGCTTAAGCCACGTTCAAATCGTTCGAAAGGGCTTCGTGACTACCTGACGTGATCTCTCTCTCTCTCTCTCTCTCTCTCTCTCTCTCTCTCTCTAGTGCTCTTGAGATTGCATCATTGCGGAAAACACAAAGGAAATTGCGACGAAGAATCCGGGATCGTATTTTAATGCGGCTTCTCTTCGGTTGTTATTCCGCGAGGTACGTCAATATAAAAGATTCGCTTGAGTATCAATAGAGTGATTAAAAAAGGAGGAGGGAGCGAAGTTTCCGATACCAAATTTGAAACAAATCGGACTTGTCAATTTTAATAAACTTCATAAAGCTGTCTTAATAACATATTACATTTGTGTTGAACTTTCTTAATTTATTTAAGGATGTATCAGGAATAAGAATTTCTTTTTAGGACAAGACTGTTCAATATTTAGACCAAGGCGAGGGAATGGGGGAAAGGGAAATTCCAGTTGAAGAAACAATCGTTATAGGACGACGTACGTGAGTCTACAAGCGCCGCGCGACGCGGCGATCGACGCTGAACAATTGCAATTTGCGCCGGCCGATCTGGCGAACTGCGTGCGCAAGGGGGAGCTCGATAATATTAATAATGTAACTTTACTGTTATTATCGCAGTGCGCGCCGACGTCATCGGGAGATAGACAATTTTCGCGGATAAACGCGGGACATCGCGATTACGGGCCGATGCTCGGCGCAGCGACGAGAATTAACAGTTATCACACAAGCGCGATTATTATACCGCGGCTGAAACACACCGCCGTCGCCGTGACGCACCGTACGTTGCAATTTAACATAAGGGTTAAAAGCGGCGATCAATTTCAGCGAATCCAAAGCCGCGGCCGAGTGAAAACGACCTCCGCGCCTGTGTCGGCGCTCTCCCGGAAAATTACGGATCGCGTTGCGAACACGCAGACCGATGCTGCGGACGAGATGAGGGGCAGTCTCGGATACATAACGATACATTATTAACTTTAGCGGCCGTCGCCGCTAGAGGAAGGAAAGTCACATAGTCCGGGGCAGGGGTTATTACACCTGTGAGTCCTGAACGATGATGATAAACGTTGGCTCAATGACGAGGAATGGCAAAGTTGACGGTGGAGCGACTGTCGGAAGCAGCAGCCGCTGAATATAGAAGCGACGGAAATCGGGACGAGTCGAAAATTCTGACACCGCGGTGCCCTGCACAAATTATCCGCCTTTCTCTTTTTGCTCCTTCATCGGGATCGCGACGAATAGAACACCGCGACGATCGAAAAATGGTGACGAGAGAAAGGGAGAGGCAGAAAGAAAGAGAGAAGGGCGGGGGGAGGGAGAGACGCGATTCAGCGCGCATTCTAGTTTCCCAGCCGCGTCGGAAATTCGAACCCCGCGGAACCAGCGCGGCTTCGGCCGCCTGTCGCGCAGTTACATGTACACCGATTGGCTCCGACTCCAAATCGCCCCGAGCGACAACAAAAATTTGTCGTCCGCCGTCTCTTTCTCCCATCGGCGGCGATGGGCTGGCGGGAGGGGCGAGGGGAATTGGGAAAACAGAAGCGGGGGGGGGGTCCGCGAGAAGGAGGACGAAGGGGGAAGAGATCTTGCGGGGTGAGAAAGGGAGTTTCGCAGTGGCGATTTCCGTAAGCGTCGTCTTCACAAACGCGGGCGCATTTAAACTTTTCCAATTCCACGGCATTTCATTTCCCAAATGGTCGAAGCTTCTCCGGACGGCTCGCGTGCGCGCTCGTTTCTTTCGCCGGTTTCTCTCGCCCGGCGGCGACGCGACGGACTCGCCTTTCCGGGATACGCTCGCGGAAAGTTCCCCGCGCTACGCCGCGTCGCGGTGCTTCGTCCCATGGCACGCTTTACTCTTTTTCCCACCGTCCCCTAGCCTCCTCCCCCGCGTCCTCGCGCGAACTCCCTTTCCCCCTGTTCTGCGGCGGAGATGTCTTATTCGTTGGCGCGAATGAGCCTCGGTGTGAACGGGGCTTAAAACTTTCTCCATACGTGCGCATCCGCTATTCGCCCGTCGTCTTTCTCCGCCCCGTCTTCCCTTCGGACGGGGTTGTCAACCGTGCCGAGGATTTGGCATTGGCCCTCGTCGTCTAGTCTGGTCCCTCTTCCGTTGCCCTCGTCTCCTTTTCCCTTCTTGCCGCGGGAGTAGCAGCACCACGCAACTGTATGTAAAGTCTCCCGTTCTCTTCCCCCCCCCCGCTCTCTCTCTCTCTCTCTCTCTCTCTCTCTCTCTCTCTCTCTGTTTCTTGCTTGCTCGGTTCTGTCCCGCGACCACGCAACGCGTCATAACATCGAACGATCTTTGCACTTTATTCCCGACGAGCACGGATTTATTTGTTTCATGCGGCACCCGCGAGAAACGGATATTTCGGGACTTGTTGCGGCGAAGAAACGAGACAGATATTTCCGATATGTCTGCATCTCGCGAGCGCTCGCGATAAATCCGCCTGACGTTAATCGTTATTTGTCTGGATGGCGGCGAGAGATTTTCGCGTCTCGTTCGTGCCGTGTCGTGTATAGAACGACCCCGAAAGCCGGACGCCAGGAAATTCGTCGAATCCGAAATCACTGAATGTTTAATCAAAGTCGAAAAGGACTTTGCTCATTTTTGTACATAGGTTCCGGGGAACCACAGAGATGAGTTCTACGTTATAGAACGTGGGAATAAAAAGTTGGCGCCAACGCGGCACTCTTCGGCCAGCATTTCGATCTTATCAAAGAGATGTATGTTAATTAACTATAGTTAATTATAATTGATTATATTTAACAGTAGTTAAATGTAGTGAAATATAATTTGCCTTTAGTTAAATATAGAACCATTGTAGTTAAAAATCACTCTTCTATTCTTCCCAACCCCCCCCCCCCTCCATCGAAGAATATACGACGAACAGGGGCGCGTCGAGAAATAACGCGGCTTGTCCTTGAACTACGAGTGCAATTACGATCATCGGTGACGATCGCGAGCGATGCAATCGCGCGAACGGTCTCCAGCAGTTACGCGTAATACCGCGCCGATGCGGCGGCGGCGACAATAAATAACTCGCCCGCCGTGTGCTCTTCCTCTCTCCCTCTCGCTCGCCATCCCACGAGGTTGTCAACCGTCTCGTCGCGGCGCAAGCCGACGCGAGCACTTGGCATTGGCCCTCGTCTGGCCCGGTAGGTCGCTGCGCTTCTCGTCTGGGCGCTTCTCCGCGCGAGAGTTCTCTTCCCTCTGCCTGCCTGCCTGCCTGCCTGCCTGCCTGCGTTTTTCGTCGATTTGCATAGCTAAGAGCAGCAGGCCGTTTTTGTCTCGGCTATTTCCTGTCGCATTTTCCACGGGAATAGAACAGCGGCGCGCGCGATCGTCGACCGCATTTCTCGCGGGGCCGCCGCCTCCAGCGGCGTCGCGGAGGTGAGAGAGCAGCCAGCCGGCCGGCCAGCGATGATGACGACGACGATGACGATCCCCGAGCGGCGAGAAAAGAGGGAGAGATGCATGACCGCTACTTCCTGCTTCCGTTCCCGCGAGCTTTCGTCTTGCTGCATCGGCTTCGCGCTCGTGCGACCCGTTGCCGACGAGCAGCACCGCACCGTGCGCCATTTTCTACTCTAGCCGGTAGAATAGTCCGAGGCACTTGGTGTTCCTCGCTGCGCTTCTTCTCTGATTGATGACGTCGCCAGCGATGCACGCTGCTAAACTAATTCTCGCAAAGTATGTTGAAATGGACAAATGTGGCCGCAAAACAGCCTAATAATTAGTCGAACACATCTGTAAAATCCCGGCCAACACACATTTCTCAAAGACGTCCAAACTTATTTTTAGCTGTCTTTCAGACGTCCTTAAGATATCTCTTAGAATTTTTATCTTCACGAAGGAAACAGCCACTCTTCAATTTTAACTGAAAATGTCACTCAACGATTCAGAATGAAGAAATTTATCTTGTATGTGAAAGTAAGTGAAAAGTCACCCGACCTCAAATAACTCAGCCGTCACTTTACTTTTCCGGTGGAATTTCACTCAAACGAATATAGAGAGTACTCGCTTCCTTGAATAATCAATCAACAATCCATATCATACAGCCAGAAAATTCTAATAACCTAGTTGTATTTTATGTTAAAACTATTTTGCTGCTTAACACTCATCAGATGCCCTCCTTAATTTCAAGTGAAAATATTTCCTCGACGATGCGAAGCGGAAGAGTTTACTTTATGAAAATGCAGAGTTACTCTACTTTTAGCGACCTAGCTGTCTCTCTTTGAGTGCAATTTTATTCAATGAGAAAGGTTAGAGGGTGTGTGCTCTCTTCTTTGAACAATCAACAAATACTCGATAGAAGAAAATTCTGATAACCTAATTGTATCATGTGCTAAAATCAATCAGCTTCTCAGTGTACAACCGTGGACGAAGGGTTGTTTGTCATTTTTTGTATGAGTTTCGGAGCGCATCCGTCTTGTCCACTGGGAAAATTTGTTTTCCAGTGGGAGAATTCCCCCACTGGACAAGATGGATACGTTCCAAAACTCACACAAAAAATAGACGACCTCTCTGCCCGTAGTTATGCATTAAATTCACTCTTCAACTTTAAATGAGAATGTTCACTCGATAATTCAATCGACCTCAAATTATTAATCTGTTACACTTTACGAATAGAATTTTATTCGGAAAAAATATAGATATTTGTTCGAAAAAATATTTATATTTTTTCGAATAATCATTGAATAATATATCAATAATATACGATATAATACAATTAGAACCAAGCTAATGCATTGTGCGTTGATAATATTCTGCCGGATAATATTCTGTAAATTCATCAACTCTGAGTTTTTCTCTTTCCCCTACGGTAAAAAAAAAATTCGTCTCGTCGTGCACACGGTGGCACGATCTTGATCTTTACGACGACGTCTGCGATCACGGGGCCGGACAATCTTTTTTTCGGAAAACGTCTCAGAGCGACGCGTCGGAAAGCTCAAAATCCCTCAACGACGATCGGTTCTTAAGTGATCTCTTTCCCCGAAGATGATTTCGTATTAACCGAGGAAACATTAGATCCCTGCAGAGAAAGGGAGAGAGAGAGAGAGAGAGAGAGAGAGAGAGAGAGAGAGAGAGAGAGAGAGAAGGGCGTGAGCGTAAAAAATCGCGTTTTATATGGAAATTCGAGATTTTACTGTGCGTTTGCACGCTGCAATCTCGCAGATTTATTTTAAGGTCGAGGCAACTCCGATGTCACATTGTAATGATTACAAGAGGCGAGTGACGTCACTACTACTTATATCCTTATCGAAACGACCGCGGGGGAGGAAACGGACGGCCGCACCTCCGCGCCGCCGCCGATGTCGGCACAGTCGGCGAAGTTTAAGCAGATTTTCATTCTCTAAGTCCCGATCGAGTCGCAAATAGTTTTCATCCGCCACGAGTTGCACTCCGCCGACGATCTCGGGGGATCATCGGGAGAACCGGGTTTCAGACTCGATTGGTTTTTACGAGGAAAGTGGAGAAAGAGACGCCGACGACAAAAAGGCAACTAAGAGTGCCCGCGAGGGCGGAAAAAGGCGAGAGACGGCAAAGTACAAATTGACTCTCCTCGCACCGACTTCCTTCCTTCCTTCTTTCCTTCCTTTCTTCCTTCCTTCCTTCGGAAAGGAGAATCGTGGGATATTTTCACCGATCGATCGGCCGATAAGAAGCTTAAACCGACCTTCGTGGAAATATGGTCATCCATCGATCGTCCACTGGAGAAATGAGCATTCTAACAAATTTTCGATCTACAACATTGTTCTCATGCGAGCCTGATGCGTAATGTAGTTGCGAAAAAAAAAGGAAGAAAATCTGGAAGAACGAGAAGCAAGTTTCAAGGTTTCGCAAATTGTATCGCGGGGGAACTGTGAGCAAGTCCAAGCCGATCGTTGTGCATAGAAATCAATTGCAATAATATATATTCCAAATGTAACTGTTGTCAGAGAGAGTCGTCAAAGCAAGAGACATCGCCAAACGTGTCTCATTGCGCGCTCGGAAGTTTCTTCCGGGTTACGCAGTGTGCGCAAAAAGATAGGAAGAAAGCACCTTTTAATAGCGAGTCGAGTTACGCGAACGATAGATGCAAGAAGCGCGCAACAAACGCGCGACGCCGCGCGCCGCCATTCGCTCGCTCCGGCGCCCTTAACCGGGAAAAAAGGCGCCGCGCGTGCCGCTGTGGGCGCCTTTCAATCCTGCCCGTCGTAAAAACGAACCGCGCGATCGAGAGAGCGCTATATGCGGTTGTCAGCAATTTTCAGCTCGATCGGCGAGGAGAGAAGAAAACCCGAAGCGCTCCGTTACGGCCGGGACGACGGATCGACGCCACCGTCGGCGAACCCCCTCGTCCGGCGAAACCCCGCAGTCGGTGGTTCGATTAACGATTTCTAAGGGGGTGCCTTTAGGTGTCCCTAATAACCCCCGCGAAATTACGCTCGCCGCTTATTGAATCCGTTACGGCGCCGCGCGCCCGATAAGAAGCAACGCGGAGTGATTAATGACGAGGCGCTTCTCTCGTTCTCCTCCCTCTCCCTATCTCTGCCCTGCCCCCTCCCCTCTTCTCTCTCCCTTTCTCTCTCGCTCTCTCGCTTTCTCTTTTCGGAAAGAAGCGACGTTACGTTTTCACCCCCGGAAAGATTAACGGACTTTCGACGATCGCTCATTTTTTCATCTTCGCGAGTCCTCCGCTCGGCAGCTCTCGTCAGCGCGCCGTCACTGCCAAGTTACCTCGCGGATGGAGTTCCCGTAGCGGACAGTTTGCCGGGAGGCATCGGATTTCTTCCCAATTTACAGAGTCATCCGCCAATGATAACGGTGCGGATCGAGAGATCGGCACGGAATCGACGATGAACACGCTGCGCGCCTCGTATTCCTCATTCCACTCGACTCGTACACGGGCGATTTTACAATTAAGATAATGCGACGCGATGTATTTTGTATTATCGTATACTGAGAAAAAATTGTATTAATATTAAACTAATATTTGTTCGAATACGACTGTGAATACGTTTAAATTAAGCAATTATTTTCTAAAATTCAAGAAAAAAGCTTACATTCAGAGAACGTCTGTATTTCATTTTAAAGATTAGTCGCTTAATTTGTATAAATGTATTCACAGCCATATTCGAACAAATATTTGTTTAATTTTAATACAATTTTTTCTCAGTGTACGCTAATATGTACGAAACGTCGATAAAGCGTCAGCCATCCATTAGGCCAAAATCCATCAGCCGCTCTAACTGTTCGCATTGTATTCGGGTTTTTACGACAAAAACACGAGTTTGCGGTCTTAGGGATCATTAAGGTTGGAATAACTTTTTTTCTATGAATCTGACGATCGAACATTAAGGCGAACTGTTAATATCAACATAAGCAATAAACATCATAGTTGTGAAGCAAGATGATCAGATTCTAAGATAATTGTTAAGATCATGTATTCAGATTCGGATTCACGATGGGAACGATTAGAAAGACGGTGAGTTTCTTAACTAAATGTTCGGACTTTATAAAAGCCTAATTTCATCAGATTTTAAGCGACTTAAACATCTTTTTGAATGCAGTTTGGAAAGTAATTGATAGTCCAATGAGAGAATTTGTGTTTCATAAATTCCCAAAAGTGAAGTTTTCTCATCGGAC
The DNA here is from genome assembly GCF_003227715.2 of Harpegnathos saltator. Classification (NCBI taxonomy): domain Eukaryota; kingdom Metazoa; phylum Arthropoda; class Insecta; order Hymenoptera; family Formicidae; genus Harpegnathos; species Harpegnathos saltator. Next base: position 1,300,576 of record NW_020230721.1, on the reverse strand, counting down.
ATCTGCTGCGCGTTCCGAACTGGCAAGAAAAAATGAAAAAAATGTTCAAATCGTTTTGAAACCCGATGTATCTCTGAGGAAAGATTGATCCTTATTCTTTTTATGGAACGGAGAATAATAACTTCTTTCGCTCTTACGCACGCACATACACACTGATTTCTCCCGCGGGTTTCCGATAAAGCAAACTTTAATTTACACATTCGTGTTGCGAAATCTTCCGCGGTCGCGCATGTCCAGAGTGTTGAGTGAATTATTAATGCAGACATTGGCCGGAATACCGTACCGACTGCACGGATGTTACGAGCGACGTAATCAAACGGGACGGTTTTATCGGTTATCGGCGGGAGGGATAAAAGATGCGAATTGAATTCGCCGATATTGCGGAAAAGAATTGATTAAGTTTAACGAGTTCGAGCAGCCGCGCGCGGCATCTGTCACCGCCCGATTTCGATTTCGCTCGTGTAAGCACAGGTATTCCCGCGCTACGTCATACGTCGGCCCCGTATAATGCGCGGACCTTTATGAAACTCTCTAATAAATGACCGTGTAATAAATCACAGGACTTTCTCGGGGAGACACTTTCGCATCAGGACGAGAGTCTACATCACTATCCCCGCGGATATTTCTGCTCTTTTCCGTCAGTTCCCGCACGGCCATTAAATCACGCGTGCAAAATGCTCCTAAAATACAAACACGGACTCGTCCGACGCTTCATCTCGATCGCGACATTAGCGATAGTATATTTTTACCTTTTCTCTTCTCTTGTGTATACAAAACCGTGTTCGCGCGCAACGAACACTCGGCTGAAATAATCGAAATTAACATCGAATAATTGATCGCGATTACGTACAAGATGATCGCCTCAATCGCTAACTTTGATCGGATCACACACTAATTAACAATTAATTCAATCAATCGACTAAATATATTTCATGATTACGCGTACGACGTTGCTGATTAATTTTGACGCCGATTAATTAGCCGATTATTTCAGTCGAGCAAAATTTTTTAATCGATCCATACCCGACGTTGTCCCTGCGAAAGGTCCAAGTACCGCCACCGGCGAGCCGGTGATCTGCGTATCGCCGAGAGAACGGTTAATATTTAATCATCTCGAGACGATTAATACCGCTCGCATCATCGCCCGCGTCCCCCGCGGGGCATCGGCGCACACCTCCGCGGCCATTCCGCCGCGCGACCGACCATTTGTCTTTGTTATTACAAGCGAGTACGACAAGTAGGACGGTTATTACACCGCGGCGGAGACAAGGACGACGACGACGACGACGACGACGACGACGACGACGACGACGACTACGATCGCCGATAGAGAGCCGACGAATACAAAGGGTCCTCGAGGTCCGGGGACAATGTGACGCCGAGCGGTGCCGGCTCGAGTGAATCGGAATTGGGATCTTCGGCTTTCAGCGCTTGATATACTCGCGGCTGGCGTATGCAGTGCCTCCTTCGTGCAACTTGACATCGGTCAAAAGATTGCAATTTCGCATTGGCCGTCGGCGACCCCTCGATACCCGGCCTATTGATCCAAGAGCCGGCCTCGAGCTATAGCGCGGCCGAGTAAAGCCACCACCACCACGTGTGTGTACGTGTGTATACGCGTGTGTCACGTAGTAGTATGTTTCGGCTGTTTGGATTCACCCCGTTTATTGTGCCGCTCCCGTGCCCTGTTCGGCGCTAATATTTTAGACGCGGTCTCTCTAAACACGAAAGCAAATGTGGCGACCTATATGAACTTCGGCGACTCCGTGCGTGGTCCGCTCAAATGAGGCCTTCGTTGAATCCCTTTGTTTCCCAGCTAATGTTTCATTGTTTTATTTGTAAGGGTACAGTGTCCCTCAAACAGTCAAGCCGCCGAGAGAGAATTAACAGGAGAAATTAAGAAGCGCAGGTGTGACAGTTTTTATTTTTTTTTTTTAATGAACGAACTTAAATGCTATGGCGAGAAATGTTCGCCGCGTAGAAATTCCTCAAGTTAATAATGACAGCGGAATGATTGGGCGCTCGGCCATGTCAAAAGTCAGCGCTATTGAGGCTTTTATAAAATGTGATAAAGTTAATTTTCTTTTTTCTGCGTATCAGCAGCGGCCCGGGTCGCTCGCGTGTGAGAAACAAATTGTTGGAGCTCGGGGTGGACGTTAAAACGATTTTATTATCCCGCTTGTCCCGCGAATGATTTTGAATATATGATATTTGCAATATCGCAAATGCACGGATCAATGGAGTTTTTGGACGACTACGCCGACCTGGCGCATTAAGCTTCATACACATGCATCGTCGATGTATACATATTCAACGTATATTAGCCTCGATAATCCCTACTGGGAATGATGAAACACCGCAGGTCTAGAATTATCGGAAAGTTGTTGCGATAATCTCTCGGGAATAAAGTTTGCGGTATGAAGCGGAAGGATGTTCGCCAGAAAATCTGTTTTACTTTCGACGTACGCTGTTTTTGCAAGTTCAATTAGTGAGTGTTTTGAGTAAAAACCGTGCTAACAGCTGCCAGTCTCTTCAAAGTTTCGTCGCCCTAACAATCTCTTGACTTAATTAAGTCAACAGCCCGTGTGTGTGTGTGTGTACGTTTATTTTAATTTTCAGAAATATATACACTTGCGTTCTTTGTACGAAAGCCAAACCGCAATGAAATAAAAGAGAAAGAGAGAAAGACAGAGCGAGAGCGAGAGGAAGAGAGAGAGAGAGAGAGAGAGAGAGAGAGAGAAAAGAGAAAGATAAATTTCCCGTGACTGTTTCGCCAATGATATCGCGTTTGATGTAAAATCGCATTTATCTTACCTCGAGTTCCATTTCGAGAACCATTTCGAAAATTCAACTGGATTCCGGAGTTGGTTAAGAATATTATTTCACTCGCTACCTTGAAAACTCGCTCAAAAGATAACTATAGCTACAAATTGCCGTCTGGGAAGAATTTCTACACGACGGACAAATTGCATAGAGTACGTTTCAGAATTTCTCCCGCTTCGTTCCAGCTTCTCCTCGCGCGACGACAGAACGCGCGAACGTTGTCGCGCGTCGTTGCGGCACTTTCGCGGCACCCCGTAGACTCGGACGCATTATTCCGCGTCGGCATGGCAGAAAGGGAGCAAAGTCGCCCTCGTCAAATGATTTATGATTCACCGGCTATATCGTGAGTACGCGAGTCCCCGCCGCGAGTCTTTGCCTTATCGGCACGACGGAGTGCACTCTGTGAAATTACTCGCGATTCCCCGAGTCGATTTGGCCCGAAGTTTCGACAGTTTTTATCCGCGCGAGCGAAGCGCCGCGCGGCCGATATCTTCTTCCGAGTCCCTTCAGGTAATTCCCGTCTCAATCTAGTTGATGCAATTCCAAGCAACCTAGCGAGCCGCGCCTAATCCTGGCCGCCCGACGATTTATGTTCCTCCATTGAGGTCGAACCCTTCCGTGTATCCCCACCATTGTGCTGCTTTTCCGACATTACCCAACATTATTTGATTCCGGCTTGATGGGCCTTTCCCAACTCTTCGTTGCTAAAAAAGGAGGCGATTTTTCCAGCTTTCTATTATTAAAGGGATAAATTACCCCCTCCCCCTCCCCTTCTCCCATCACCCTCCACTGTATTTCTCTAGGCGGAATTATCGATCTCCTTTCAACTTTGCGTATTCCTGTTGCGGAGAATAATATTCACATCCGCGTGCTCATTTTCCCGCTCGCTCACGCTCGTTTGAAGAAACGGAGAAATTTCTAGTACCACGTTCGCCTCGTTCCCTTCCAATAAGAGTAAGTAGATCGCGAGCGTCGCGAGGGAGAAAAAAGGCGAAGATTATTTTACCCCGACGACAATAAAGCGTTGCTACGAACGAGACCTTCTTTCGATGATCCAATTTTTACAGACGACATCAATTTTCTTCCGACTTCATTTCTGTCTCCGTCAATGTCGGTCTCTCTCTCCCCCTTCCTCTCTCTCTCACTCTCTCTCTCTCTCTCTCTCTCTCTCTCTCTCTCTCTCTCTCTTTCTCTCTCTCCCTCTCATTCACCCTCTCCTCGCTCTCCCTCCTCCCTCGAAGATAACGGCAAGGCGAAGGGCTTTTTACAGCTTGCAAATTCGATTAATTCTCGTCGTTCCACCAATTCGTAAACAACGCGATGTTGTGTCTGGTGCTGTCGTCATGCCTCCCTCCACCCCCTTCATTTCACTCTCTTCTCTCTCTCTCTCTCTCTCTCTCTCTCTCTCTCTCTCTCTCTCTCTCTCTCTCTCTCTCTCTCTCTCTCTCTGACGGGATCCTTTTTTCGTTCATTGAATTTCTCAGCCCGGTGAGACATGCAATTATCGGGAAGCCGGTAATTGGAGACATCGGCATCGCGACACCCTTTTGCCCGCCCGTTTTTCTGCCGCGAAGAACGATGGCCGTGACGGAGAGGAGGGAGGGAAGGGGGGCATCAGACCAGAGCGCGGGGCTGCAATAATAATCGCAACGACGACGACGACGACGACGACGACAACGAAAATGTAATGTAGGGCTACGAGTGGGAGCGCCGATGACGACAATGGCCGCGACAACAACGACGATATCGTTGAGGTGACAGGCGGGAACAAGACGACGCGCGGGGACAACGGCGCCGATAGTTTCATCGTTCAGACGACGATGGCCTCGCCGATATCCGTCGGCTCCCGCCGGGCAATGTACGCGGACTTTTCTGTGCGGTGAAAGCGAGTCTATCGAACGCGAGCATCACTTCGCGACGATCCGAGTTTCCACGCGCTTTTTAGCTTTTTACTGGTTAAACGAGAATAACGTCGAAAGGGTCAAACAGCAAAGAGAGAGAGAGAGAGAGAGAAAGAGAGAGAGAGAGAGAGAGAGAGAGAGAGAGAGAGAGAGAGAGAAAAAGGACGGGGCAATGGAGAAAGGGAGGGGAGAGAAGCAAGAGAGAAAGGCAGCGTGACGCTTATCGAAATATCACCGTCGAGAATAATAACCGTGCTCGTGTAATTATTAAAACTTTTATCTGCACTTCTAGCAGCGCGCGTCCGGAGCCCCGACTAATCGGGAAAGATATTACGCCATTATCTCGCTCCGTCCGGTCTTTTATTACGAATTTTTTGCAAATGGAGCACACACAGCGCGCGCGATCGCGCGAGATTCTGAAAATCAACGGGAAAGGGAGATAAAAGGCGGGGAGGGATACGAGTCGCGGTGGAATCGAGAGGGCGCCTCGCTGGAGTCGCACGCGGCCGCTTTCAGCGAGGGCCGCCCCGGTGTAATAGATCGAGGACACGTGGGCAGAAAGGACGATATCAGCAGTGGTATTTCGACGCTGCGCGTGAGCCTGACGAAAGAAAGGAGGTCGCGCGACAAAAGGTCGAAGGGTAATACGTCAGGACGAGAGACGCCGGCCGGCCGCTCGCTCGCTCGAGAGAGAGAGAGATCGGTCGGAGAAAAACTAATTTCCCGCGGCGGCGAGCCTGTAGGTGCACAGCGCCGTATTAAAAGCCCTACGAGCTCCCGCGCATCCCGCGCAGCACGTGAGTCAGCAAAACCTTTTCGGCGATTCGTTCCGTCGCCGCCCGGCCGCTCTGCCCGCCGCGAGAGTCCCCGTAATTTATATTCTTTCATATTCGAGCCACTCTCACCCCTCGCACCCCTCACTCCGCAAGCGACTCGCCGCCGCGCCGCCCTGGTTACGAGTTACGGTCGCGCGAATCGACCCGCATATCGCGCGCGGCACCCCGAGACGCGGCGGCCGCGAACGTGCGGAATGCTTTTATGCGAGAGATAACGCGATAGTTTCAGAAACGGTATTCGCGGCGCGGCGGCGGGTGCGAGCCAGACGAGCGGCAATTATTACACCGACGGCGACGACGAGGACGACGTAGAGCCGGGGGAAAAGTGTGGCGCGAGTAAAAAGGCGAAACGATGTTTCAGGGCGGAAAAAGCGGGGTGTAATTTTGTGCCCGGTGGTGCATTGATTAAACGCTCTTCGTGTTTCTTGCCGCGAAGCTGCGGATCTTGCGACGAGTAATTGCGCGACGTAAATCGCGTTATCGTGAAATTCTGCCGCGGCGTGTCTCGCGAAGCGCAGCCCGATTCAACGCATTGGCTGCCAAATATATGCGAGCGCGAATGCGACGGGAATTCCTCATTCCGCGAGCCAATCCGCGCGAATTCACTCGCGTAGGCCTCTCCTTTCGGGAGCTTTGTTGAACGAGAAACATAATTATCATAATTAGCGCATTAAAATATAATACGCTGATTTTAAAGAGACATTGGGAACAATGTTCCCTGTGGCAGTCAATGTGTCATAAAAATATAAATATATAATATATAAAAATATAAAAATATAAAAATATAAATATGATTTCTCCCTTACTTTTTTTCAAGACTATAATATCTGCGCATCGACGGAGCGGGAAACTCAAGCTTAATCTCGAATGGAAAAATCATTAGTTGGAAAGAAGAAATCAGGTGATCCAAATTTTTTGGACCTTCGGAATGTAACTGATTAATAATTTTTTTTACTTTTTTTTTACTTTTATGGTCGATTATACAGCACGATACTTTTAGGGTTTTACTTTTACGGCAGATTTGCGATGGTTCGTGTGGTTTTACGAGCTCCCCAAGCTTCTGGATGCAACGGAATGTTGCGGCTCCATGGCGACGGCCAAGTCGCAAAATTACGGTAATTTCGTTAGCCACGTAAACGACGTAATGAAATAAAAGAAGCGACGAGGATATAATACCATATATATGCATATGCGCTACATACATACATTCCGTAATGGTGTACGGTTTTAATAGCCGGAACGGCCGGAAGGAAGTGACTTTTTATCCCGCTGTATAAAAGCTCGTCCATACAACATATCGCATTGTCTCTTGAGCGTTCGCGGACATTTTCCATGCTGAACCGATCCACTTTCGCTCCTTGCTCTTTTTCTTCCTCCTTTCTCGTCGCACTTTATTACATCTCGCCTCGATATCTCGTAGCTTTTCCGACCGACTGTTAACGCGGAATCATTTTTCTCTCGCAACGGCACACAACCGGCTTATTTCAATCGACGGTCTTGGTAAACGCCGCGTAAATGTTTTATGCACGACGCGACTTTCGAGAATTTATCTTTCGTATAATTCGCATTCGCGACTCTCTCTCTCTCTCTCTCTCTCTTTCTTTCTCTCTCTCTCTCTCTCTTTCTCTCTCTCTCTCTCTCTCTCTCTCTCTCTCTCACCCTCTCTCTCAGCGGTACAAGAAAGACGTAAGTGCCTTAATTAGAGAGCTTCCTAACATCAAAGTTTGAAAAAGTCGGCGGAGGGTATTAGTTATGCGAGATAGGAAGATTTATTTTTTCATTAATTCTCCCGACGTGCGGACTGTGTGTACGCGGGTGCGCGCTTTTATGAAATTTTAATTTGAGATTTAATTAGCAAGATAGTCAATATCGGAAATTAGGAAGTGGCGTAAGATAGAAATTGCAAATTAAATTCTTGCCGTGAGGGGAGAGAAAAAAGATGATTACGAGATTCTTTTGATGATATACAATCCCACTCGCATCCCACTCTCTTGTGGAACTCCTGTACCATATTTTTTTAGTCCTTACGGACGCAAAGTCCTTAATTCCATTTTTATTTCGTATCGCACCAACCGGAACATCTCTTGACCTTTCGCTGGAGATCCTCTCTCGATATCTCGCCGGAAGTTTTCTTAAAAACTGCTTTCATACGTCCCGTTCACCACAGATCATTTGCTCTTTTGTATATACTCAATGTTCTGTGTATCTCGCGAATCGCGCGGCAAACAACAATGTGTCACTGCAATAACATGAAAACTTTGCAGACACTTTTTAAATTCTATTTTTACAGTTTATCGCAATTCTCTCGTTTCTCGGTCGATTGCAATTGTCATTTTTATCAACATGTCTGTTTGTTTCAACGTACCTTGCGAGCATTTTTAGAATATACTTTCTCTTGTTTTTCTCATTTTTGTTTGTGACATTATAAGCGAGGAAGCACGGGTCTTATAAGGCTATCTTTATGCTTTTCTAAAGATATGCGACATATTTGTAGTCTTTTATCTTTATTAAATTTAGATTATCGTATTCTCTTCTAAAAGTCTCCTTCATTTCCGTAGAAATTCCCCTGACCACCTTTAGCAGAGCCATCAGAAAGCCAGGCGACATTCAAAGGGTTTGATCTTGCTGCTTACGTTTTCTCGTATGTCACATCCCTTACGTGACACGCGAGAGAGTCGGAGGAGAATCAAAGTGAGAAGGGAAAAACAAAAAGACGCCGGAGCGGCAACCGTAGTACTTCTTCATCGGGGCACAACCTAATACGTCTAGCAGGCTCAGATTAAGCGCAAGGTTGGCGGAGCAAGGGGAGAATTTCCGCGAGTCGAGCCCGGCGAGAACTGCCGGCACCTGCTTGAATGATGCGAGCCTTAAGTTCCGAAATGAGAAGCAGTCCGCGGTGGTAACGGAGAGTGAGTGAGTGAGTGAAAGAGGGAGGGAGGGAGAGAGAGAGAGGGAGAGAGGGAGAGAGAGAGAGAGAGAGAGAGAGAGAGAGAGAGAGAGAGAGAGAGAGAGAGAGAGAGAGAGAGAGAGACGACCGCGTTGGCGCGCTGCGGGAAGGGAGAAGTATAAGGTGCGCCGAGTGATAAATAAGCCTGCAGATATTGTGTTTCGCATCTGACCTTAAGGGGCGCGCCTCGTATCTCCAGCCCGAGGCCGCGTAATCCTACTTGGAGTTTCAATAACGCCCGCGGCATAAACTAAGTTTAGCATAAAGTATTTTGGCTGTTCACCGTTAGGTACATCAGCAGCCTCGGGCACGGCTATCCTAGAGACACACTCGGCCGTAAGAGCCCGGGCCAATACACCGCCATCCTCAGCCTGTGCATCGCGACGCGAACGGTCGTAGCGGAGTCGCGCGCGAGTTGCATGCTTGGATCTACTATGGTATCGAGGCCCGTTCCTTTTTGCCGATATTCGCCGAGACCGACTCTGCGCTTCTTTGCGCTTAGATGCCTCCGCTTCTGTTTCAGCGGTGCCAATATAAACCGGGGGTATTTCTATAGCCGGCTCTATAGTCGCCGGGGCAGCCACACTCTTGCGCGTGCTACTCCAACATCTGGATAACCGGAACCAAAACATTTGTTTCGACGGATTCGTGTCTCTTTCGTTCTTTTCTTTTTTAATAAACTAGAACACTACAAGCGCGTGCTACGCGCGCGCCATTTTAGCTTATTCATATTAAAGTTTAGAATAAATATTATAAATCATAAATATAATCCCTGTAATATAAGTTTAATAATATCCGACTCCAACGTACGATGTATTAGGTGCATACAGTTTGAAATTCCACGACATATTTTCTGCATAGTAACGCGTAACTGTATAACCAATGAATTTCGACGTTTTTCTATTCCAGATCATCTTAAGTTTATCTTCAAATGCTATATGCATCGTTCTATTGGCTGAAAAGCACTTGAAGATGAATTCAAGACGGTCCTGAATATAGAAGCTGACTACCCCTTCCCTCCTCTTCACTCCCCACTCTTTCTTTCTCTTTAACTCTCACCCCCCTCTCTCTCTCTCTCTCTCTCTCTCTCTCTCTCTCTCTCTCTCTCTTGCTCTCTCGCTCTCTGTCTCTCCCTGTCTTTTCCTGTCTCTCCCTGTCTTTTCCTGTCTCTCCCTGTCTCTTCCTGTCTTTCCCTGTCTCTTCCTGTCTCTCTCTGTCTCTGTCTCCCCCCTCTCTTTCTCCCCCTTCCTCTCTCTCTTCACCCACTTCGATATATTCGAGATCGAAGTTTCACACACCTTTTTTAAAAGAGATCCCCTGATACAAAATTAAAGGGATCTCACGCACCGAAGGGATTATTGCTATAGGGATTATTGCTGTTATAGTAGAAACCGGATATTTCTAGGTAGATAATAGCCAAAATTCGTGAACACTACCGAGGTTCCCGCGCGTAACCATAACTAAAATTCTTAAATATAAATAAAGCTTGCGACGGTAATTTTAATATATAATAATTATAACCAGAGAGCCAGAGAGAGAATATAAAACATATTTGATCTATGTTTTTATTATGACATGTACCTTTTTAACCACGTTGGACCTGAAATTGGGTCTCGATCCATAATTAAAACCGTTACCTTATTCCAAAATTGGCTGTTATTCTATTTTACGTATCTGATGAATTTTGTCACCACGATCAAGTGTCAAAGTATCTTATAAATCTTTGAAATTTGCATTTTCGCAACATCACGTCCGTAAATGGAGCTTTCCGTTTCGTTCGTCCTATCAACCGTAGATTCTTAGATCACCAAATCTAATTGCTTTTTCATATTACCGAATTCTCCGATTCGGGATTTATTTCTGTCGAATTTCGAGGAGCCATCAGTTGTCGGAGTTGAGTATCTGGTCGTCTAATTGAGCAACCTGATATAGCGCGCTTCCGTGCACGAATAAATCGAGTTAAGCGAACGACTTAAGGCGTTTCAGCTGTTCGACCAAGTTACGCCGTCTCCTTTATCTTATCCTTTCATCTTCGCGCAAATGCATAGAAACGCGTTAGTAAATAGACGCTGTCACCAAACACGCGCCAACTGTGCACCTGTGCACAAGTGCACACGCGGGAGGGAAAGAGAAAGAGAGAGAGAGAGAGTACGTGTCATCCACATGCCGCATGACTCGCTGCAACTTTCATCCGACACGGCGTCCTGTGTTATCTTGCAGATCGTATTACTTTGTACTTTAAAAGCGGCCATCGTTTTACACCGCTGTGTTATTCTTTCGACAAGGATCAATAGAATGAAATGGAATGGATCGCTAGATACTGCTCAAAAAACAGACGTTAACAAGTCAGGATATTTTTTAACAAAGTCTACCGACTCGTTCGGAAGGAAAGCTTGATACGTCTGTGAAAAAATATCACGTCCTCAGGATCAACGCGGTGACTGAACAGTTATCCTTCAAATACTATTTCGGAAATATCGTCATCCGAAAATGCACAATCTCGAGTCTATAATTTTTCAAATTTAAATTGGCAATAATGATGTAATATTATATTTAAATTCGGATATGGTAAAATATCTCTCTTGAATTGTTTGAATATTTATTTGAAAATAGTAGATAGTGTATCGAAAGAAAAAAGCTTGCTGTTCTTTATTTATCCATTTATCCATTGCGTATAATGTTTGTATAACGCATATATTCCGTCCGGCAGTTTAATAATGCCCGATATGGTTACGTAAAAATTATATAATATTACGTGTTACTTATCGATATCTCACGTTCGATAGAGTTTGCAGAGTTAACGCTACGCGAAAATGCTCCAACATTCATCCAACTTTCACATTCCCGCGCGATAATCCTTCGACGTTCTTCCGGATTCTCTCTTTGAAGCACGCTCCGCTAATCTCTCAGCTCGCCGTGCTAATTAATTTATTTACACGTTATCCGCAATACGCGCGCCATAGATTTCTCAGCAGTCCGTGCGTATTTACCGGAGACCGGGGTACATATAAATGCACTAATTAGTAGTTAATGCCGAATTCAAGCCTGTACACACTCGTCAGCGCGTTGTATTTCGCGAATTTCGTTGCTTAGAAGGGAGAGGACAAGAGAGAGAGAGAGAGAGAGAGAGAGAGAGAGAGAGAGAGAGAGAGAGAGAGAGAATTTGGCGCGTCTCGTGCGAAGTTACACAACGCGACGGAACGCCCGAATCGGCTTACAGGAGCGAACGGCCGCGCTAAGGGGATTTAATTGCTCGATTCAATTGTTACCCGTTGATGACACCGTGGTCAGAGCCCCGGTGTACAAAATTATACGGCGACATGCATCCGAATGGTCTTACTTACCGGCGTTAAACGTAATGCGCTTACGCTTCCGGCGATGTCGGGGAAATGCCGGCGCGGCGCGGTGAAGTTTACGTTCGACTCTCGCGGGGTTATTACGCCGGTTTACGTCTTGACTCAGCCGCGCGACAATGCGCCGGAATTCGTATGACCGCGATTTAGATTCGCGCGGTTATACGCGGATCGAGAGCTCGCCCGCGCCGTGTCGGTCCCGCAAGTCGGTCTCTCGATACTTCTTGTCGTCGTGCACGCGGAGAATACGCGCCACCGGATACTCGACCGATGATCGTATTCGCCCTAAAATCTTTTCCCATAAAAATACGCGTTTCATTTCGTCGGTACGCTTATGTCTGGAAACTGCTCTGTTGTAATGCCGCAATTAATGGCCCAAACAGCACTCACTATGGCGATGCTGCGTATAAAAGTATTTTGATGAAATCAATAAAAAAACATTTATATATATATTTTTTTTTCAAAATGTGAAATATCCGATAGTAATCGCACTATGACCTGAAATATTTTTACACGTCGACTGACACAGAGTATACACTCGTACTTATCTAATGACAAAAAGAATATGATTCAATGAGAAACATTCTTTTCATTCCGAGAGTACCCAGATAGATAAAAATCCTCGACTGATATTGATAACAGTAATGATGATAGCGCGATGCATTTTAATTAAAATAAATAGCCACCATTAGAACGGTATTGCTCCGGGAATCATGTAGAATGATCACACTGCATTCGTCTACACTTAAATTTCCGACGCGGATATCGACGCGAGAGGTTGCGCATAATTAACCGATGTGACCGCGCCATGTTAAATTCTCTTGCTGTTTCACGGGGAAACAAGCCAAACAAACAATCCATCTTCCGAGTATATACGCGGTGTATAACGCGATTTATTCGCGGGATTTACGGAGAGCGGGGGAGGGGGGGACCAGGGCGTGTTCCAGCGGAGAAGTAAAATCGACGTTGTCGGGGTGGGACAACGAGCGTAAAAGCAACGACGATTCCCATGTAGACCTAATGCAGCGTGTCGGGATGCATGACTCGGTTATCAAGCCGTCCCGGTCTAACAATGCCGCAGATACGGTAACGAGATTATCATGCTATATCGTTCGGCGAATCTGCATACGTTTCGCCCGCAATTGATGCACGGTAGATGCTCGATAACGCGCTACTTGTTGAGGCGAGGGTGGGAAACGCTGCAGTCGCTAGCGTGCATTGAAAATTGACCGATATGTTTGCTTGCTGCTTCGACGAGGCATTAACATTTTCTGTGTCCCTTGCGTTGTAACCAACGCAGAATGCTGCGACCGATCAGACTCGCAGCATGTACATTTGTAAAGAAACATACACTGAGTAATGCGGAATATCATACGCGATTTCTATGAAATATATGATTTATCATATATATTTCATATTAAATATATACTAGCGTAGTTGATTTATATTTAATTTGCCCGAATGTGCAGAAAACTATGTTATGTACGTACATGAATTTACGTACATGGTGCAATCTTTAATTTTCCTCTATTTGTAGCTTTTGTATAAGGTAAATTTTTTCAATTGTAATTTAACAGTAATTTAAATCGATTTGTTCAGCATAATGTCAGGTTGCCTTTTGTCATCTGAAGAACAAGGGTCTAACTTCAATTTAGCTTATTCTTCGAACTTTTTATAACATGAATTTTCTTGCCACATCATAAAACAGCCGGACAAACGACATCGAGTATTAAGAAATAGTAGTCCGCTATATTACCCGTTACTTTTTGTTGCTACTGCGTATACTCCATATTTCGCCCTTCGTATGGAGTGCCGAAAAGACATTAAGTTATATACGTTATTTATATTATGTGCATTATTTATGTATATAACTTCCGCGAATGGAGATTTTTCTTACAATATTTTGAACATCTTTGGTTACATTTGTGATTTGATTTTAATAAAAAAGGAAATCCATAAAGAAAATATTATGTAAAATACTCTCGGTGCTGCAGCTTAACGAACATTAATTTAATATTCCATGAATATTCTCAATTTATCTTTCAACAATGCAATATACAATGTACCTCGGCTAAAATCTTCCCATAGCCTCTCGATAGAAAGCCTCTCTGTAAAATTCCGACTTTTCATTAAAAACGCCTCATGTTTCGCACTCGGGGGGAAACATTTTATAAAGGCTTTCATAAAGTGGTTGTATTCATACCCATGTGTGCTGCCTGCGACAGACATGACACGCGCGAATCCCGCGACGCTGTTAGTCGGTAAAATCAGAACGCGACTCGAAAGTTGATGCACGCTAGTGATTTCCGCGCGTACGCTCATTTAATCATAAATTTGCGAGACGTTGATAAACGGTCGCGTCATGAGCGACGTATTCGTGCATTTCTCGCGGGCTGAAAAACGGAGAGAACGAGAAAACTGGGAAACAGACGGATGCGTAATGCACTGCGGGGGTGGAAGGGATTTTGAAGAGTGGGATATGAGAGAGAGAGAGAGAGAGAGAGAGAGAGAGAGAAAGAGAGGGAGGGGGAGGGGAGGGAGAGAGTTGGTCGGAGACCATCGACACGAGAGGAACGAATGTTCGGCCGTGCGAATCGTGCAGCGAGGAGACGCGTCGTCGAGCGCGAGACACCGTCTGCGCGTTTTTCGCGCGCAGACGCCGCGCTGCGTTCACATGAGAGCACCGCCACCCTCCGGATGCACGCTCGCACACTTTCGGAATAATTCTATTTCGCGGAGGAATTTTCGCACCGGGAAAAACAAATCTGAACGCTCCGGCATCCAAATCGGAGAGATCCACAAATTAGCAGTCTGACGCGCGCGCGCGCGCGCGCACACACATGTAAATATTAAATGTAAATAACGTATTATAATCGCATCGGTTTTTTCACATAGTTTATGCGCTAAACATGTAGTCTCCCTTCTTTTCGAACAGATTTTCATTTTTAGAGATAGATATAGTCGCGAGAACCATTTGATTGCATCGCCTTGATATTATTTCAGTTGTTTCACGTTTTCAATTTCATCGGAGAAAAAAGTGTTTGAGGTAACCAGTCGTCTGGTTTCAAAAGAGACAAAATTATGGCTTTACTTTGATCTCGGGTTGCTCCGCAAAAGTCATGTCAAGATCTCTCTGAACGCATTGAATAGTATAATGTGGCTCTTTACACAAAAATCAATTCTACTCGTCATTCCGCGCACAAAACCACTAAGGTAAATTGATCGAAAAGTGAATACTTTGAAGTGAAATATATTTTACATTTTACCTTGTGTATTACGGTACCTTTTATTTTATACCATGATACTTCTCGACGCGGGATGAAGTATTTCGTAAAATATTTTCTCGCCATCTTCATCGTTCGATAACTCCACCTCCTTCCACCGAGGTTTCGTCGATGCTGCTGTTGTACTTTTAGCGACGTTCTATTTTGTTTCGCTCTTACTTTAATCGCTTTTATACCTTTATAAAACATTCTTGTCGCAGAATGACAACCAGAATTTATTGATAATATTCGTTTTAGCACACAGACGCTTTAATGCACCAGCGACACGCTATGGAACCTTTCTGCATCTCTTTTCTCTCCTTTTCATTGAAACGCGTTGTCGATTTTACTCGGCTGATTGCCAGAGTCCTACATTTTTCCTCTCTCACTTTTTCTTCCCCATGCGTGCGTTTACGTAAAGATTGACGTCGTCTCAAGCCGGGACGACATATCCAGAGGACGTCGCTGTAAGATGACACGCGGCGTTCCAAGGCACTCCAGACGCCAGGACGTTAGAACGCCTAGGGAGGAGGTGAAAACACGTTTGCAGAAGGTAGCTGAGTAGGTGAGTAACGAAGCGTGAGTAACTAACGGCCGTAAAAGCACGAAACAACGTACGGCTCTCGGCTCGTAAACCGTCGGCACGTGTTGGTTTCTGTTGGCGCGGCGTCTTTCGAAACGAGTCTAACAGACAAGATGACGAGATGACGAGCTGCCGGCTCGGGCAAGCGGGAAGGGCGGCGGGGACATTACGAAGAACGACATGCTGAAATATGGGGATATAATTCCGAGGCGTAGCCGCAGCAACTTGCTCCTGAGAGCGCCAAATATTTTAACGCGCCGTTCACTCTACGCATCCTTTCCATCCCTCTTCAACCTCTCTTCAACCTAGCTTCAAGCTAGCCCGAAAGCCAGCGCGCCTAACCCCGACTCACTTGTTCGATATTGATTCAGGGTTTCGCCGGTTTCGAGGAGATTGACCACGTCTCTGTGATTAATTAAGCGCGCTGCTATTAATCATAGAATCTATGAAATATTTTC
Organism: Harpegnathos saltator; assembly: GCF_003227715.2. Classification (NCBI taxonomy): domain Eukaryota; kingdom Metazoa; phylum Arthropoda; class Insecta; order Hymenoptera; family Formicidae; genus Harpegnathos; species Harpegnathos saltator. The sequence goes on along the minus strand of NW_020230721.1, from coordinate 1,284,412 downwards.
AGGTCGGCGCAAGGATATTCTTAAGAAAGCAACGTCGGGAATTAGCAGACGAAATAATACACGTCCTCCTTACAAAATAGAAATTACATTCTCCTTCAGAAAAATATCGAGCAATCGATAATGTTTTATTTATAAATCCGTGGAAGGAGGGCTTTATGCAAATGGAAACTGGATATCGCGACATTTTTGAAAACCCCGAAAACGGTAATCCCGAATTTCAGGTCTTTCATTTCTCAGGGCAACGCGTGGTGGCCCGCCGATATTTCCAGCAAGGAAAAATCGTCTCTGAATCGGCCGGGAAACCTGCTATTGCGAAATAATACGTGCGAGGTCGCGTGTATAACGTTTACGATTGATCGCTGCCTTCGCTAGCGTGACACGAGAAGCACGAGATTGATACGTCATACCGATTGCTTAGCCGAGCGAAAGAAATAATATTTCTCGGCACCGGCAAGGCGCATGGAAAGTCTCGTGCACGCAAATCGTTCTCGATACGTCTTCTCTCGGCGGGGAGGACTGGTGTCCTCCGGAAGTGTTGCGCCTCGCGCGGATTACATGCCGCCGCGATTGTGCTCGGCGCGCCGCGCGGCGGAACGTACCGATCTCTGCGAAGTCGAAAAATATCGGATGTACTGAGCGGGACAACTCGCACGCTTGTAGGTAATCCACGTAGTACGAGTTTAACATCATCTCTCGGCTGCAGTCGTTCTTCTTTCTCCGCCCCGCCCGCGTCCCGCGCCCGCGCCGCCCTGCGCGCTTATCTATTTTCCGGGAGCCTCGATCTATTCAATCTCGATGCAAAGGCGATCTCACGTGCAGTAATAGCTTGTCAGCCGCACCGAGCTTGCCTCTGATAAACGGCAGCTTCCCGCGGCAATCCTTTCTTAAAGCTGCATGGTATGAATGTCTCTCCCCCTCGCGCGCCACTTCTCCCTCCTCAGCCCCCTTTCGCCCCCCCCTCTCTCTCTCTCTCTCTCTCTCTCTCTGTCTAACTCTCCCCCGCCCCCTCTCTCTCCATGGCCCATCCCATGTGAGCCCATCCTTCTTCCCAGCAGTTGGCACGTAATACGTTTATCACTGTGTATAAAATCCCACCGACACGATCACTTCCGCAGCGAGACGGCGGAAGGGGATGGTCTTCGCGGGCCGAAATTGCGTCCCGATTATAATTGCAACGATCACGGCATTCGTAAATTACGGATCTGCCTTGTACTCGAGAAAAGTACGGATATGACGCGCCGCCTTTACGTAATCTTCCTATTCAGACTCTTTATTGCCATTTCCTCTCTTCTACGAGGCTCGCCTCTTTACGGCGCCGCTTTACTCTTCGCGGCGGGATCACTGATTAGTGGCTAAGGTCACTTAAAATGTGCGAGATATTCGATCAATTTCAGTCGCTTGAAATATTGGACGCTAATTAGAGCCGCTGATTAAACGCGGAGGGTGTTTAAATTCGGTCCCACAGAGTGACATATGTGTGTCGAGCAGGTTTACAGATTTTAACTTACGCAGTTCGTTACTTAACGGCCGTTTCAATATTTAATTGCATCCAATCGATCCGGAAACCTGATATTTTTGGGCATTTTTATCAAACTCACCTTTCCCGACTCTCAAAATTAATATTGACATTTAACTCGCAATTTTTCCAAGCGATTCTTTCACGTTAATTTGTTATATTTTACCTTGGCAATTTTTTTCCTCGATCAACTGTCTCCTGCGGCGGTTAATATTCATCTGTCGCTCTATTAGCATGTGACGCGACATACGTGTACTTTTTTGTAAAAGTAATTAATTTCTAAAGAATACAAATTGGACGTGTCGCGCCCGACTAACGTGAAAACGTTGCGCGAAAAATCGCGATTGAAAGAATAAAACTGTGTGCCAGTGATATTTCGAGGCTGGCTGCTGAAGTGATTTACTTCCTCTTACGTGAGATTCCTTCGCTGAGATCTGAGTGCTGTTTATGAAAGAATAAAGAACCGTTGCGATATTTCCGTGCCGCTCATCCGTATCGTTCAGGTTTCACGCACGACGAGACAAGTAAGGTGAATCTGCGATAATAAATAATTTAATCAAAAAATTCTCGACGCTCGAAAATAGCGGCCGACCGCGCGATTCCATCACGCTCGCGGCACGTGGAAGAAAAACATTTGCGCGAAAATAGTTTACGCGGTGTCTGTTATTTCTACGGCGGTTATTACGCCGGCCACTGTAGTAACATATTGATATTCGCCGGGAGATAAAAATAACCGTTACCAGACGCAAAGCAGCTTTCCGATAATAGTCCGACTCTTAAAAATCGCTCGCAATTAACGTGAATCCGGTAGGCTACAGAGCGCGGGCTGGGGAGAGACGGAAGAAAACAGCGTGATGTTTGTGCAAAATTTAAAACGCAAAACTCTCGTGCAACATCGACATTAATATCGCTTTGCTTGCAATATCAGGAAGCTACCGATTGTTACGCGAGAGAGAGAGAGAGAGAGAGAGAGAGAGAAAGAGAGATTGGTGATTGAAAGGCGGGGGTGGGGAAAGCGGGAGAGAAACTGCGAGTAAAATTCTCTCTCTCTCTCTCTCTCTCTCTCTCTCTCTCTCTCTCTCTCTCTCTCTTACGTGCAGGCTACACAATAGAACGCAACATAATAAATTCGACGAGTATGGCGATGTAATGTTAGGCTCAATAAGCGGTAATTCTATATTCCGCGGAATACAATTATCCCGTAAATAACGAGCGCGATAATTCGTAGGCGGATATTTATGCGGCGTCATTAGCATACGGCATTTTTGATCGGCGGCGGCGTACGTGTGTGTGTGTGTGTGTGTGTGTGTGTGTACGTACGCGACGACAAGCGCGCGTGTTCTCGGCACGGTTCTCCGACTGCGAGGCGGCTCTCGTTTCCAGCTCAAGTTTGTACAGGTGTGCGCTCGCGGTTATCACCCTTATATCGGGCGGCTTCGTTCGTAGTATTTTCCTTCGGTGTCGCGGATCGTGGATCGCCGGGCGAAGACACATGATGATTAGCGCGGCTAATGAGAGCAGGTGAGCCTCTTTTCCTCCCGACTCTTCCTTTCTCCTTCTTTCCCCAGTGAGAGACGATACCGTCTCCGAGAGAGAGAGAGAGAGAGAGAGAGAGAGAGAGAGAGAGAGAGAGAGAGAGAGAGAGAGAGAGAGAGAGAGAGAGAGAGAGGGAGGGAGGGAGAGGAAGAGAGAGAGAGAGAGAGAGAGGGAGAGAGAGAGCACGAAGGCACGACGGTATCGCGACTCGTGGCACGTGGCAGCGGGACGACTTCTTTCCTCGAACCTTTCGCTCGCACTCAAGATCGCGTGTACATCGCCGATGTCTCGCGGCTCGTGGAGACGACTGAATAAAAAAGCCCGCCAAGTGTGTCTTTGATAATGGAAGGTTACGCTCGTGACGCGTTCACGCCCGAGCGCGCGATTGATTCACGTGGCGTTGATGCGATCTCGTCACGTGCGACGCGCGCGCGCACGCGATAATGTGTCCACGCCGTTATTTTTTTTGAACGATCGGAACTCATTCGCCGAGCGGCTCGTTCAGTCCGGTTCCTTTTCTCATGGAAATTCAATTGACCGATGTCGTAGTGTTCTTGCTGAACATTCGACGATCCAATATCTCCTTAGCCAAAATATCGAGACGCGTTTATGAAAACTTTTCCAATCGCTGAAAACCGGTCGGACTGTTTTCTCCACCGAGGAAATATTGTCAAATTTTCACAAAGAGTAACGCCGTGTAAATAATGAGCGCGACACGGTTTGCGCTCTCTGTGCACGTAGTACCTTCACTCGATCTTTACATCGCATTTGCGTAGAATATTCATCTTCACTCCGTCGCGCGCGGTCACTTGGCCGCCCCCCTCCCAAAGTGTCTCGCCGCAGATAATGAAACATAATTTATAACGGAACGCGCGAAACCTGCCGCGAGGAGAGAGCCCGCGATCTTGATGTCTCGCGTGTTTCCCAACTTGGCGATTAATCTTCATATTGGTCGAAGTTCTCTCGCGAACTCGCGAGCTCGCGAGCGAAGCGTGTAATTTTCCTGTTATCGAGCAACAATGCTTACGGCGGTAACAATATAATGCCAAGTAATTGCACCCTCGGTAATTAATCGCGCAATTATCCAATTACATTTTACTGAAATCCGACAGGTCGTGCGCGCGCGTGTAACAATACCGAGATAACGTCTCAACGACGGGCGCCGTAACGTCGCGCCATGGCTCAGAGCTACGCCCTCCACCTCCACCTTCACTTCTTCCTTCTCCTCCTCCTCTTTCTTTTTGCATAATGTTACCGCTAATTTCCGCGATATTATCGCGCCTTCGTGTCTTCGCGTTGTCAATAGTCGCCGTGCCGGCGTCACGCGAAAATTACTGTCGCATGCATTAACACACGCACGCACGCACGCACGCACGCATGCTCGCTAGCACGTCGGCCTCCCTGCATGCCTGAGCACAGAAATGTCAATCCGCCCGGCCGTGGGCGGATGGGATAATAAAGGGTTTCGCGGATGAAACGCCGTTGCTTTCTTTGCTCCATTTTCCGCGGGCCGCGAGACGGCCGTGCACGCCGGGCGTAAAAATTGGATTAAAAAATAATTAATGGACACACCGGGGATATGAAAATGCTTTATAACGTAACGCGCGGTTAATAAAAGATGCAAGTTCCGCGTCACGCGGTTGTGATATACGACTGTGAAGAAAAAAGAATAAAAAGAAAAAAAGAGGAGAAAAGGGAAGAAAAAGTTGGGAAAATGGAAAGGCATGTTGAGCAACGCGCGCGCGCGCATTGTTTCGTGCCGGTTTCACCAGGGCGCGACGCGACTCGTGCTGTATTTAACAACACAAGGGTGTACACAAGTGTTTAATAACACAAGGGTTAAAGCCGATGTGTGATTGGCGATTTTCCCCTCGCCGGGAAATACGAGCGTCATGGTCGCGTTTCCGTGAAATCTCTGATTACTTGGGCAAATTTTCCGAACGAAACATCCCATTCGCGGAGATTCGCGCGGAACAATGAAGATAACGGTCCTAATTATTACAAACGTCGAACAAAAATGGAGAAACTTATTCGCTGGGTACTAATAACGCATTCGCTTAAATCCAAGTCTTTTTACTCAGATGTAGCGAGCAGTGTGTTTTCACACGAAAAAAAAGCTACGATCTTAAAATGTAGATTTCCTCATTTGGAATATTTTTCCTCGGCGCGTGCGCGCGCGCGTGGCCGCGAATTTTCCCCATCAGTCACCGTCGCGCCGAGCGATACATTAATCCTGACCATCGTCCGATCGAAAGCGACGGCGCTCGTAAATGAATTAGGCTAACCGACGATTATACAATCCATCGCCGACGAAGTCCCGCAAGATCGCGCGTGTAAACTCGGCGCATACGTCCGCTCGGTGGCGGCGGGGCCGTCATCACGTCTTCAAGCCGTTCGATTTGTCTTCGTCAGGATCGCCGCGGATCGTCGTCCGTGCGCGCGTTTCGGTGCAAACGCAAGACGTTCACTTTGACTTGCGCAAACGGTAAGGTCGAATTTCTTTCATTTCTTTTTTGTCGCTCCGAAGTTGCGCAGCACAAGTTCGAAGCTGTTGAAATAATTACGACGGCTGATACGCGCTGGAATTAATTTCGCAAATTTATTAAACGATTCGCACGGTAAAACGTATAATTAATAATAGATTAGAGTAATAATAATAATAATTAACTGAAATTGCGTGGTGTCCATATCGTTACAAAGAGAGAAGAAACGAAATTAATAGAAGCGAAATAACGAGCGAGAGCGGATTCTGACGAGAATGATAGAATAACGTTGCAATTATTCGGTCGGTTTAATAGTTTCGTTAATTGAGCGTAATGCGCGCGCGCGCGCGTGCGTGCGTGCGATATAACGCCCGCACTTTTCGTGCGTTCAGGTAGATTATAAAAGCGGATGGTGCAGCCTCGGGATAATAATAACAATAATAATAATAATAATAATAATGATAACACGACAACACCGGCAATGATCGGGGCGAAATATTTGCGGGGCTCGCGAGAGTCGCGAAAACGTCAGTGTATAATTCGCGTTGCGCGCGGCGCGATCCGCAGTGTGTTGTGAAATGCGACAAGAGCCGGTTATCGCGGCGCATTGCTCGCGCTGGCAATTAATATGCTTCAATGTTTCATCGCGATAATTATCTCGAATTAATTTTCTGTAACTATTAACAGCGCCGCCGCAAACGCGTTGGCGAGCGAGCGAGCGACCGAACGAACGAACGAACGAACGAACGAACGAACGAACGAAAACGAACGAAAACGAACGAACGAACGAACGAACGAACGAAAAAAAAAAAAAACGAACGAACGAACGAACGAAGAACGAACGAACGAACGAACGAACGAACGAACGAACGAACGAACGAACGAACGAACGAACGAACGAACGAACGAAAAAAAAAAAAAAAAAAACGAACGAACGAAAACGAAAACGAACGAACGAACGAACGAACGAAACGAACGAAACGAACGAAACGAACGAACGAACGAACGAACGAACGAACGAACGAACGAACGAACGAACGAACGAAAACGAACGAACGAACGAACGAACGAACGAACGAACGAACGAACGAACGAACGAACGAACGAACGAACGAACGAACGAACGAACGAACGAACGAACGAACGAACGAACGAACGAACGAACGAAAAAAAAAAAACGAAACGAACGAACGAACGAACGAACGAACGAACGAACGAACGAACGAACGAACGAAACGAACGAACGAACGAACGAACGAAACGAACGAAAAAAAACGAACGAACGAACGAACGAACGAAACAACGAACGAACGAACGAACGAACGAACGAACGAACGAACGAACGAACGAACGAACGAACGAACGAACGAACGAACGAACGAACGAACGAACGAACGAACGAGAACGAACGAACGAACGAACGAACGAACGAACGAACGAACGAACGAACGAACGAACGAACGAACGAACGAACGAACGAACGAACGAACGAACGAACGAACGAACGAACGAACGAACGAACGAACGAACGAACGAACGAACGAACGAACGAACGAACGAACGAACGAACGAACGAACGAACGAACGAACGAGAGCGACTCGCGCAGGACTCACCGCGACATATAGGATTCCGATCGATACGTCGGGCGAGTGTTTTGTAAATTACCCGCGATACGTTTCGCGTGGACGCGTGCGACAAATATCAAACGCGGTCGCACCGAAGTATGAAGCGCGACCGGTGTAAGCCGCGCCGCCGCGTGTACGTGCGTATGCGTATGCGTGTGCGTATGTACGCGTGCGCGACAGGGCCCGATTTTTGCTTCGCAAAGTTTCGCAAAACACGAAGTCAAATCGAACGCGCCGATGTTGCGCATACGAATGAACGTGTATATTTGTTTTTTCAAACGCAAATATTTTTAATTGACTTTGAAATCGCTGCACGCGGAAGGTAGGGGGGGGGGAATCCGACCGGTTCCGCATTTCGCAAATAAAAACCGGCAAATTTGCCAACGCAGCCGTAGCGGCGATATTAACAATCGCTCTCTACCGTCATCGCAGAAATTGCGAACGGGAGATTCAATTTCTATTTAATATACTTTTACCAGGGCTATGACTTGTATTTAGAACTTTGCCTTTTTCGATGTTCGGAGAGTTTCGTTACGTTTGAATGAGGGGATAACGAGATTGCAAAATGTGAATATTCAAACATTCGAATATTTGAAAAGTAATTAATTTCGCGAAATCTTGTTGTACTTTTCCAAATTATTTTTATCGAGAACTTTGACGTTTCGATATTAGAATTCGAGACGTGCAATTTTCTTTTCGTCCCTTCGCCTCTTTACTCATCTCTCTTATGAGGTGAGCTACTTAATTTACATTTTAATTTCACGGTCAATCTATTCTGCCTGAGAGACTCACGAATTCACAAAAAAGACCCGTCCGAAGCGATAGATTAAAAATAGTACTTTCACTCGCGCGCGTCACACCGGCAACTGAAACTCGTTTGACTCGTTGTCGAGGTGTTGCAAGACGAGTATAAACAAATGCGATGCGGAATGACGTGCGAGGTAAAGTTACGTTAACGGCAGAATGCAGATATTTACAGAGAAATCTCATCTTGCTTCTTCCCTCCTTATGATTTTTTCTTTCTTTCTTCTTTTTTTATAGGGGGGAAACGCTCAATGAGTTCCGGAATATAAGCCAGGTATACACACACACACATGTATACTTTTCGCGCCCCCGTACGAGCGCGTACGAGCACGAGGCAAAAGGGAGTTAGACATTTATTTATTTATTTATTGCGTCTGGACTCGGCACGAAGCCGCAGACGTGCGTGGCAAAAGTGCACCACTCCTCGACTTTATTTCCTTTGGTGGATTCTCCGGCGCGCTCAGGCGGCCGCAGCTAAAAGTATCTCGCGGTTGCTGCCGTTCGTTCTAATTTTCGGCGCGCAATTCTTACGATGCATAATGTAACGAGGTCAGGGGAAATCGACCGCTTATTCAGTTTGCCGTGCTCGTAATTAGTCAAAACTATGCGATATTATTCGTCGGCAGGACGGTACGGAAGATTTTACGAAACATTTTGTTCCCTCGTTGATCGTTTCACTGTGATACAGTGGGATATTAATAGAAAGTATTTAACATGTTCAACTGACGCTCGCCGGTGACCGACACACTGTGATATTATCGTGTCTCATTAAGTTAATTGTGCAAAGCACAATTGCCGGATATGTCGTGATATCCCGGCAAATACGGAAACTTATCATTTTCAATCTTGGATCTAGTCTCCGTTTCTATTCTTACACTAGGAGAAAAATCGTAAATGAAAAATAGAGAAAATAGGAAATTGAACGAACTTAAAGTGAAGTTCGATTTTAATCATGCTTTCTCGTCCGGATGGATATATGTAGTCGCGCTCCGTCGCGTTTCCCCGACAGAATATTTAAAACAAAGAATAAACGCGTCTTGTCGACCAACACGCGCACATCTCGACTTGCCTTGACGACTCCGTCAACAACGCCGCTGCTCGCGCCAGCGCCGTCATTATTTAAACATTGCCAAATCTGATGAAGGGAATGGGAGGGTGGGAGTGTCCATCCGGACGAGAAAGCATAATCAAAATCGAACTTCACTTTAAGTTCGTTCAATTTCCTAATTATGCAAGTTCTCGTCCGGATGGATATATGTAGATGTTTAACCCGCAGATTTGGCAGAAGAGCACAGTAAAGACAGACAAGAAGACTGTGCTGGGACCGTTAGCGGACAAATTATGTAGAAAAAAGTGAGAGTTATTGAAACTTTACGTAGTAAGAATGGTGGATTGGAAAAGAGAAAGCGAAACACTCGGTCTATTATAAAAACGAGCAGAAACATCGGAGGATTTACTCCAATCGGCCGTACGACGAATCTCGTCTGTATTAATGCCTCCGCTGACAGCAAGCGAAATAGAGGCATGGCGAGTGGAATGCGCCGAAAAAATTGAAACGTCTATACCTGACGCTTCCAGTACGGACTTAACCCACCGACCTAATGTCTGAGAAGAGACCGAGGAATAAGGTTTACAATATTAAATAAAAAAACGCGTCACCATTAAGGCGACGAAGGTCCGCGGTAAGCTCAAAGGTTGTGTCGATTTTTCCGCCTATATTCTCCAAATATAGGTCCAGAAAGCACGTACACACCTGAGCGTCTCTCACTGGACTGGCCCTTCCTGACTTGCAGGCGCTGCCACGCAAGAGACATCCGGGACAGGGTCTACCGGGATGGACTCAGTCTCCGGCACCAAAAAATTATCCGACCGTGGTTCAGCGGGAAATTCTGGAGACGTCGGACGACTCGGCGATGAGGACAGAGGCGACGGGACAGGGGAACGCCGGGACGTCTTGTCCTCTTTGCGCTCTAGTCGATTAGGCGTCGATTAGGCGCGCTAGCTTGTCCTCAAGACCCGCTAAACGATCCCGGGAAGGAGAACTCTTACGCTTCTTAGATTTATGAGAAGATTCACCCACATTCAAAAAGACGAAGTACACGGCACTACTCGAAACGGTCCAGAGCCTGTTGAGGGAAGGAGCAACAGACAAACACAATGACGGCGCTGGCGCGAGCAGCGGCGTTGTTGACGGAGTCGTCAAGGCAACGAGATGTGCGCGTGTTGGTCGACAAGACGCGTTTATTCTTTGTTTTTAAATATTCTGTTTTAAATACTGTTCTGTGTTAAATACTTGTTTTAAATACTGTTGGAGAAGCGCGACGGAGCGCGACTACATATATCCATCCGGACGAGAACTTGCATAATTCTTATTTACTTCGCAACTTTCAAAATTAATTACATAATTAAATCATTGCCATCCTGAATGTTCTACGAAAATTGAGCGTTCTCAGTTCTGCGTCGTTAAAACTAAGCGAAAGTTCTACCTCGAATTGCATACATTTACCATATCATCGGTGATTCGTTCCATTCGTCAAGTTCTTTCACGGAAATCGGAAATCAATGCGGCAGTCAACGTATTAGAAAGAGACACGAGAGCTGCCGAGAACATGAAAGAAATCGTACATTCGCCGCTTTAATTCATCCGCGTTGCTTCCAAACTTATAACAATGCGTTTCTCTCTAAGTGCATCGCTTAACTCGCATCGTTTCCCTTCCTCACTTGTTTCCGCGCACCGCGCGCGCGGCGCGCTCCGCTACGCGAGAGAAAGAGAGAAAGAGAAAGCACGGTTGAAAAAACGACACGAAGCTGCCGGAACACGCTGGACTCTGAATCGCCGCTCGATGCGTGCGCGCATGAATAGTTGAGGGACGTGGCTCTTGACCTGAGTGCCGGATTAAAAATGGAGAATCCATCGAAAGATCGCACGCGTGCATTCTTAACGGGCTGTGCGCCGCGCCGCCCGCAGTTTCATCCTTATTTCAGGACGCGGCCGTCTTTATCGCGCGCGGATGGGTCTTGAAATTTTCACCGAGGCGCGCTGTCTAACGAGACGAACGGCGGGCATTAACGCAAACACGTTTCTCGCGTTCGCCATCCGCGCGCTCCGAGGGAAGAAGAATGCCGCGGCGACGGCGACGGCGACGACATCGCGCGAGGCTTCTCACGATTATTTATACGACGAAACGCCGGTAATGGACGAACAAGATGCTCCGATTCGACGGCGCGCGGCGGCGCTGGCGTATCGGCGAAGCCATTACTTTTTTATTCCGACCGCGAGCTGGCTATTATTCCGACGGTGAAATAAACGCAAAGGATCCATTCGATTATTCAAACCCGAGGATTCTTTCCGGCAGACTGCCGTATTATGAGTCGATAGTGGTAAAAGTCGTTCGTACGAACGAACTTACTCCGTTCCTTCCTTCCTTCCTTTCTTCCTTCCTTCCTTCCTTCCTGCTTTCCTCACCCTTCCTTCTCCCCTGCCGCCCTGCAAGAAGCGCTTTAAGACGCCCGCGATGAATGCCGATGATCCCACGCGGTGTCCAAATATTTGGATCCCACGGCACGTAGCCGGAGAGGAAAAAGCATTCTGGCGAAGGGCCCGACGAGAGCACGAGAACACGAGTGGCTTCCATGGTTACTTCCAACGCTACGAAATCAGTCGCGGGCGAGTGTGTGGAAATGTACGCTCGCCCGTAGCCAACGGAGAAATATGTCAAAGTTGAAGGAAATAAGAGCCGCGCGCGGGATATGAAAGAGTGCGAGAGAGAGAGAGAGCGAGAGAGAGAGAGAGTGCGCACGAGGCCCAGAAAGCCTCGAGACGCCGGAAGAAGAATGAGGAGGAGGAGGAGTATACCCGGCGTGTGCCGATGATACAAGAAGAGAAAAAGGAGAAAGAGAGGAGAGAGAGAGAGAGAGAGAGATAGAGATAGAGAGAGAGAGAGAGAGAGAGGAGAGAGAGAGAGAGGAGTGCCTCAAAAATGCAGAATATTCTTCAGCCTTGCGTCGAGTCACGGATAGCCGGCGCCCGTGGGTGAATGGGAATTTATAGAAAATTTTCAGAAATTTTCCTATAAGATGTACCCACGCGTACTCGTAATATGTACATGTGCGCCATAAAGGGACAACTCGAGCGAAACGAACTCGATTTCAAAGCTGCACACGGCGATGGCTGCCGTGATCCTTCCGGTGCAACTTCTGTACTCCTTCTGAACCTTTCGTTTGCGCGAAACAAGCTCGGGCTTTAATTTAACCTCTTGAGTGACGTTTGGGAAATTTAACATTATTTGAACGGAGGAACGTTGCACAAGCGTCTCGAACGGCGTCTCGAAAGTTTGTCTCGAAAAGAGGTTTCAGCAGAAAATTATTGCAAAATCTTATCACGATAAATAAGAAAATTGATGAAAATTTAGCTGTTTCCTGCTTCCACAGCTGTATATCCTCAAACATGCGCCGGGACGAGGAGTTAATGAGAAGATCATAAAGTCGACTTAACACAATGCTATAGTCGTATTCATCACCTAATTTACTTAATCTCCCGAGCAGGGTAGAATTACTCCTATTATGCAGTTAGATCAATCTTTTGTTAATTAAGAAAACATTCATATTATACGCTTTCATTATCCGCTTCAGTTTCGTTAATCCTTTAGCTTCTTGGCTAAATATAATACATTGTAATCCGAATTCGTAGATGAAAATCTGACGATTTTGCTCGATTTCTCTTCGATTCGACTTAATCTCGCAATTTGCACAACAAAACTTTGTAAATCCTTGCTCCTTTCCGCCCGATTTTCTATCGCACAAATACATTGTTTATCCGTCGACATAAGTCAGAACAGGATCCATTTGTCACTCCACTCGCGTTACTACACGTTTCAGCTTCGTTAATTTTCTACTATCGACTAAATGTGTGTGTGTGTGTGTGTGTGTGTGTGTGTGTGTGTGTGCTGCGCTGCCAATTTCCTCAACTCAGTTTCCGTCAATCCGACGATGCTTCCCCGGTCTCTTTTTAATCTTTCTCCGATCCGACTCGATCGCAGTTTGCGCAAGAAAATTTGCGTAACCCCGAGAATTGCTTCCTTTCATCCGATTTTCTTCCGTGTACGTACAAATACACGTTTACCCGTTGATGCAAATCGGAATAAGATCCATTTGGCTTGATTTAGCCCGCCGAAGCACAAGACGAGTCGCTTAATCGTTTTCCGATACACTTACACACCGCCGGACACGAGTAGGTTGCGTCTCTCGCTAAGGCGGCGGAAACAATTTCAGGTTTGTATCTCTTTCCAGCTCAACGTGTCCGAAGAAAAGTCTCGGCCGTTCCTAATTGCGCCTTATGAAAGCGGGAGTGCTTCATAAATCCAAACGACCGCCGTGTTACATTAATATCAAAGCCGCGCGGCGAAGGAGCCGCGCGCGAGCGCTAGCATTTCGCTAATTCTATTATAAATATCTGCTTTAACTCCGCGCGCGCGGAAAGCCGCCGAATAAAGTTTCATCAATCATTCGCTGCGCTGCTCGCGCCGCAGAAAACAGTGGCCGGATAAATTACAATGCCCAGAGAGCGGCCCGTATTAAACCTCATCAGCATTACTATTCATTATCTCCTTCATTAACGCGACTCGTTCGCTTTCTCTCTCTCTCTCTCTCTCTCTCTCTCTCTTCCTCCTCCGGAAGGATGTCCCTTTCTCGAGAGCTTCCCTTCCGATCCTGCGCGAGGAGGATAAAGCTTGATTCTCAATAGTCCGTTTAAGCAGCGCTCGATGAAAATCTGTCAAAGCTTCGTCAATTCCTCGGTACTTTTGTCCTCGAATATTCACACATTGTCCGACACTGTGTGTCACGTGTCTCCATCGTTCCAATTGAAGAAGAAATTCGACGGAGGTTTGAGGGACTTCCCCGTCTACCGTCGTCTAGGCAGATAGTGGGAATCAGCCTTAATACCATTCCGAGGCATATTCGTTTCGCGCGAAATTAAGCGGAACGAGCAATTGTCCATCTCGCTTAACTGCAAAACGCGCGGCCGCGGCCGCGCCGCGAACGGGCGGATCGCCGCGTCGATGCGTTGTTCAGCGGCGGTCCGGCGCGAGCAGGCGTTGTTTCGTGCCGTCAGAGAGTGGCGCGACGCGTCGATGCGACGGAGAAACGCATCGGAACGGTGACGCACGGAAGTGGAAGAGTGCGGTGCGGCGATGGAGAACGGCGGCTGGTCGAAAGCGGAAGAATTGAAAGCCGATAGCGCTATCGGCCGTGCGTGTGAGGCAATGTTAAAAAAAAAAAATAGGGGAAAGGGGAAAGAGAGAAGAGGAAAACGAATCGACAGGTAATTCGATTACGAGAAAGTGCGACGGGCTATGACACGCGGATACTTCTCTGAACTCTGTCGCGCCGCGACGAGACGCGAATGGAGTCCGAGGACGATGCGCGGCATTGTTCATCCATCGATCGTTTGAAGTAGCTGGTCCGTAAACTGTTTTCCCAGCGATTCTCTTCAATGTCAGTTTTTCACGCTAATGAAAATGTTACGCTGGAAGAAAGAGCTATCTAAGAAATAAATAATATTTACTTGTGATGGATATACTGATAACATCACAGTCTAAACCTCAATTTTTTGTTCAAATAGAATAATCAATTGCTTTCGTCTGTGGCAGTGATCGGGTGGTTATGTGACACCCAAACGCCGAATGAAGATTCATTTATATCATTTATTATATTTTATATGACTATTTCTCACAATATGCTATTTCTCATGAAAATGTTTGACAATTTTTCCCTTGCGAAAAATGTCCAGGGAAAATTATTATTTGTAGTAATTTTTCTATTTCGTAAGATATTTTTGACGTTAAGTCTTAAAGATATTAAAATTCTGAAAGAAATTCAGAATTTTCAAATAGTGTCGCGAGATAGAGTCTACTTAAAATCTGATCAAAGAAAATAATTTTGTTAATCATTCGGTCGCTCAAAATTTAACTTGTGGAAGGCATCATTTTTTCGATCGCCATCTCGACATCTCGGAAGCAAAAATATCGATGCTTCGATATTTTTGCTAAGAAAGAAATGTCCAATTTTTATTAGAAAAATTTTTTATAAAACAGAAGCGCTTTGTAAATGGAGGTACGAATTATATAATAATACTAGATTCGCACCTGCTGGGAACTCCTTTGATACAGGACTACCCGGCGACGTGTACGAGAATTGGCGACGGACCGAGTTAGCAACGGACATTAGCCGTTACGGAGGTGCACATATATTTGTTATAAGCCAATTTAACGCGAACAGACGGTGTACATTGTACCTCAAGCTTCCCCCCGATCGCACGTATAATCGACCCCGTCGATCGCAAACTTTCCCCAACTTTGGTCGGAGTTCTAATCGAAGTCGGATTAATACAGTTTGAGGATGGAAACCGATAATTAGGACATCGGCCACGTGACACCCCCGCGATCGATCCATTAACCAGACGCCATACGGAGTAAATATTAGTCCCACCTTCTATTAACAACGCTGCCGCGACGTGAGAGTGAGTTGATCGTTCGAAATTATAATATTATATAACACTTTAGAGACACTTTGCTCCGCATTGGAATGCATTCGTCTTGGAAGTATCGCGATACGAACAAATGCTCGTGTTTTCAGAGAGTCAGAGGAAGATTGAGAAAGCGCAAATGATGCAATGAGAATATGGCAATGGGATGAAACGTGTTGGCATTAAAGACGCGCGCGCGCGCACACATTTTGTGGAAAATGTGCTTTAAAATAACTTAACCCGAAGGAAACAATTATTTGAAAATAATATTCGCCTATGATACATTTCTTTATCTATAATTATTATATAGCATTCTTTTCCTTTAGACTTTCCCAAAGAAAGATATCAAGTTCTAGAACCATAGAAGTTAAAGAAAAAAGGAAGAAAAGAATCCATGTTGGCAAATACAGAAGAATTAAACCCGAAAAGGACAGTAATTCCTTGAAAGTAACAGACTTGTGATACCTTTGGCTATTTGTGTGATTAATACGTCATGTTCATTTTCCTCGTTCTTTTCCGAGAAGCTATTGATCTAAACGTAAAATTCCGTCTTCCAAGCCTGAAAAAAGAAAAGAAAGAGAAATTCGTATCATCGCGTCGTTTAAAGCGACGGCTCCGAAATGGTATCTCGCGTGGGCGTGTCGCGACGAACAATCGCGTGTCTCTTCGTGCTGCGCCACGTTGTATGCGACGGGAGATTATCTCGAGGATAAGTCCTGGCCATTAACGAGACGTCGCTGCTCTTTCATTAGCTAACTCTCTGACAGGTAGCCGCGAGAGGTCCTACCTGACCGGCTCGTCCTTATTGGAGCCGCATTGCGACGTGGTATTTTTCTTCAAGGGACAAGCTCGACCTCGCTCTTAGCGGAACGATTGACGAAACGGGAGGGCAGGTGCGAGGTAGATGCGGTCGTGTTGATCGACCGCATTCAAATCCACGAATTGTCAGGCAATTATCGTCGTCGTCGTCGATAAACGCGATAAACAGCTCGACGATTCGAAGGAACGACCCTCCTCTTCCCCCTCTCTTTTTCTTCCTGTCTTTTCTCTCCCTCTTTTCTCAATTTATCATCTCACGTGTTTCTACGTTTTCTACGTTTCTCCCTCCCGGTAATTGTTCAATCGCGTACACAGCGTGGAAAAGGACTCGCGTTTACGCGTATAATCAAGCCGCGGCGAGACGCTCGCGTCGTCAGCGATGCTGGTATCATTTTTCCGCGAATGCCGGGCAATTTCGAAGACTAATTACGCGAATTTATCCGCCGGAGGAGGACGAGTTCGAACGAGCGGACGACTATACTCGTAAAGCCGTACGTTAATCGCGTCGAGCGGCCGACGATCGTCATCTTTGTGCGATTCCGCGTTGCTCCTCCGTTCGTCTCCGTTAATCTTGAGCGTTCCACACTAAAGAGGAGGGGAGGAGTTGGGGGGACGCGACGCCGAGCACGGCAAATGAAAATGTTAAACGTCGCGTGCCATTCGCAGAACTAATAAAGAAAATAAAGAAGAAAGGTACGTGCAGATAATGAATGTCGGATTATTGTCTGGAGGAAGGGGAGAAAGAGAGAGAGAGAGAGAGAGAGAGAGAGAGAGAGAGAGAGAGAGAAAGAGAGGGCTTCGGAGTATCTCTCTGAGAGGCGAAGCCAGAAACATTTTATTCCGCGGGCGCTGCAACGGGCAGACAGGTCTCGGGCAAGAAGGAAAGTAATAAGATGGCGTCTTATTATTAGACCTTTTTAGAGGCCACGTCATTAAGAGGGGGAGCGAGCGGCGAAGGGCTTTGCAGTTTTTGCGCGCGACTCACTCAAATCTGCATCGTTAGACTTCCGTAAGAAAGACCACGTTGTGACAGAAATATAAGGAGCGAGAGAGAGAGAGAGAGAGAGAGAGGGGGGGGGGAGGGGGAGAGAAAAGAGAGATAGACGGAAAGAGAGACAGACAGGGGAAGAGAAAGAGAGATAGATAGATGGAGCGAGACTAATCCGCAAAATTTCTCTTGTTAGCGAAAGTTAGACGAAATTCGTCCTCCGTTCGCTCGACTTCCGGTTCGCCGACTTGACGTCTGCAAATAAACAAACGACGAATTTGTCGCCGCGACGTGCGCAACCGGCGTATTTGTTCGGCGAGTTCGCTAAGTATGACACTTAACTCTTTCGCTATTGAAGACGCGACGGTTGTCCGACTAACGCTCCCACCAGACGCCCAACTTTGCGCGTTTGTCAAGCATAATGAAGGGCTCTATTTGAGGTTTTATCGCAAGTGATACACGCGGCCAAATATCTCAACAATTGTATCTCTCGTGAGACACTCTGACGTAACAAGGTAATTCATTGTAAACGCATCTCTTCTTTCGTTACAGCTATTGTTATTTTAGGAAGGTGTACATCTTCTCGTTTAAACGAAATGTTTTTCTCAACGTTAAAGTACGTATATTAATGCAAGTAAATACGTGTTTTGGTACTCGCCGAACATATATTTTTTATATGTATAATATTTTATAATAATATAATTTTATATTAAAATTCATAGTATAATATAAATATTTCTTCATCTTTCTGATATTTTCCCCCCTTAGTACTCCACCCCATTACTACTTTCCTCTTCCCCATCCTCTTCCCCTTTGACATTAAACGACCTCCGATAAAAGTCCCAAGGCACACCCTCCGAAAAGAGATCAGGGGCGGGGGAGGAACTCCCAAATTAAGCCCAAAGCAAACACGCAGCTGACGGGCGTAAAAGCAGCCCTTTTTCCTTGCATATCTCGCTCTCTTCGCATCGGGATCCGCGATGGAAATAATCTCCCGCGAGTTCACCTCGCGACGTCGTTCCCGACACGGAGCGACACCGGAGCGAGAACGGGGAGCGGAATTTGGCCGCGCGGGGATCGCGCCAAAGTGTTTACACGAGGCGCGTGTGCAGAAGGCGTCAACGCGGCCGCCGGTGTTCCCCGAGACGCGACCTTTCGGAGGTCAAATGAGAAACGAGCGGCGTGAGAGATAGCGGAACGTGGGACACCCCACTAGACGGCAGTTGGCGGCAGTCGGCGATGTCGCGGCGAGGCCGAAACGGGAGTGTTCGCTCGCGTCCTCGCGCACATAATAGCCGCGATACACACGGCGAAATTGTCACGCGACGCCACGCCGCGCCGCGCCGCGCCGCGCCGCTGGCGGCGCGGCGGCACGCCACGCGCGCAGAGACACGTGAAACGCGACAGAGCGTGAGCGCGCGACACAGCCCGGCACAATGCTAACGGCACTCGACTTGACAATGAGCGTGAGTAGATGCGCTCTGCCATTAGGCGTCGTCTTGACGAGCGCGCACGCACGCATACGCGCGCCGCCAGCCGCGTCGGGCATTGGGTTAATGCGCTATTGTCCTGCGTCCTGCGCACCTGCACGGAGGGATTACACGCACTCGCTCGCGCGTACCTTGTATTTCGCCGTCGCAAAGTGCTTGCGTAACACGCGCGCGCGCGCGCGCGAGAGATGTTTATACGAAAGAATTACCTGTCTCAGGTAAGGGCAAAGCATAGCTTGCAAGGTGTGCTCCAAATTATGCTCCAAGCTATGCTTCCTCTCTGATTGCCAATCGACGTAAAATCACTGCGGGACCTAGTCTCGCACATGCGCATCCATTACGTATGGCCGGTTTCGTATCAGTCACTTTACGGCTGTTTATTGACTTTCAACAGAGAGAAGCAGTGTTCGCGGGCGGCGTTTTTCGCAAGTACGTTTTAGCGACCCGGAGTATTCTCTCTCTCTCTCTCTCTCTCTCTCTCTCTCTCTCTCTCTCTCTCTCTCTCTCTCTCTCTCTCTCTCTCTCTCTCTCGTACAAATAGACTTTTACTTCGTAAATGGCACGCAAGGAATTTTAGGCGCGAGTTTTTCCGCTGCTGACGTCATCAATCAAGAGTTTTGCGGCGAGGGACCAGGGGCTTTAAGATCAAACTCGCAACAGACATGTGCGGAATGGCTTTTTTATACTTCTTTCTTGTAAGAATTTTTCTCTCAGAAATGAAAAGGGTCTACTACAAATCGAAATGTTTGCAATTGCTGGAACAAAATATTATTATCTTCGCACTAGCAAAAGATAGTTTATGATGTTGGATAAAACATTTATGGAGTAACTAATTATTTAAATAATTGTTGTATGATATTTGGTATGCATTAACGAATTTTATTATAAATGAAAATTAACTCTCTCTCTCTCTCTCTCTCTCTCTCTCTCTCTGTCTTTCTCTCAGCGCTCACGCGCGCTGACGGCATCGCGCCTTCGCACGCACAAGCTAACGCGATAACATTCGCGCGGCGGTCGGGTTGCGGGCGATTACATCTGCGACACGCGAGAGCGAGAACACGTGCAAATCCTTCCGCGGCACTCGCCGTCGTCGCGCTTTCGCACGCAGCGGCGTCGGCGGCGGCAGACACTTCGGATTCCGGAGTTTACCTAAGCCGAGCTCGTGTTCTCGTGAAGAGAGAACACGAGCTCTTTCGGGATCTTTCCTTCCTTCCTTCCTTCCTTCCTTCCTTCCTTCCTTCCTTCCTTCCTTCCTTCCTTTCTATACTCGCGCGCGCGTATCTCCGCCACGAGCAGAGACGCGTCGAACTACGAGCCCGGGGTGGTTAACTAACTGCAAGCCCGAGCCATTAGCATTTATAGTGCAAAGTTGTCCGGGCGTTAAATCCACTCCGCGTTTTATGCGTTCCCGCGTGGCACGCGCACCGCTCTAATCTGCAATTACCGTTCCAGAGGAGAGCTGCACGATCTCCCTGTCGAATAATCGCCGTCTCGCCGCATATCGATTTAATTGCAATCGCGCGAGATGAACCGCCCGCCCGCCCGGTCGGTCGGCCGGCCGGCCGACCGGCCGGCTGGTCGCGGCTGCCGCTGGACGACGCGGCGCGGCGGATATGCAAATTTATTCCGGAACGAATAGCTTCGGGACGCCGAGCGCAGTTTTACCAGAGTTCCCGTCGTCCGGAGCGATCGTCACATCCGACGTGCTTGATTAATCACGGCGATGTTAAGAGTGCTCACAATGCTGAGTGAAATGTGTGTAGAGCACGGTCGCCCGAAGCCGCGCTTTATTCGGCGTATCTGCACTTTCGTTTCCCGAGAGCGCGCGCGCGCGTGTGAAATGACGATAAGACAGTGCGCGCGCGCGCGCGCGGTAAATATTAATCCAATAAATTCTACGGCACTCTCGCGCAAGAATAGCGTGTGTGATTTATATCTTCTTTTCTCTCTTATGTTTGAAACTTTAAACATGTATCGCGCGGCTAATGGATTATCCGTCGTTGTCAGGGCTGGGAAGTAATGCGTTACTCATAACGCCATTATCGTTGCTAAGTTATTTTTTCTTTAATAACGACTTGGCGGGAGAGTTGTTTTCTTTTTCGTCGGTACCGACGCTCATGAGAACGCAATTACATCTTGTGGGTGAAAGATCGTGAATAAATCTTTACTTTCATCGTTTCTGCGCGTGTAAAGTTCACCTACACGTAATGGGTTAGGCCGGTGATTCATACGTAAAAGGGAAGATTCTCGAAGAGCTTGTCGAGAAAAGGAAAAACAAAAATTGCAATGCGAATCTCATTATCTCTCGAGTAACAATAACGACAACGAGCTAATGAAAAGTTATAAGAGAGTGAAAACAAGAAGAGAGAGACGCAATTTTCTCTTGAACGATATGTCGGTCCACCTTGCCTATTCGTCACATCTCAGCGCGCCAAAAACAATAAAACAAGACCGATCGCGAGATTCGAAACTTTTCTCTCAACAAAGTGGTCGCACCACACTTTGTTTCATGTTCTTCTTTTTTTTTTTTCACCGCACTGAGAGTGTCCCCGGAGCCCTAATCAGACTTTTCTCTAACATTTCATCGAATACCGACTCTGGTATCTCTGATCACATTTATCTGACGCTAACGAATTATTACTCTGGAAAAGTAATTCTGCCAACTCCGGTCGTTGTGTACAAATCACAGCGCTCGCACGTATCGCGAGGTCGACAGCGAACGTTCGCCGGCCGCGTTACGACGGCGCAGGCGACGCCCGAGCGAATGAATTGAACGCGACGGCCCATTTATATGCGCGCCGTTCGCAATCGGTCCCAGAACGAACCTCTAAACGGCGCACATCTCGTCGCGAAAGTTAGGATCGTGGCTCGGTGCGCGCGCGTTACGCTCGATATTTGTTCGATGCAGCGTCCCGCACACACAGAGAGAAAGAGAGACAGAGAGGGAGGGAGGGAGAGCGACGGTCGCAGGCTTTCGGGATCGTCGTCGTCGTCGTCGTCGTCGTCGTCGTCGTCGTGTGTCTCTCCCATCGGACGTACGTACTGTTTCTCGTGTGAGAGCGCGCGAAACAGAAAGTTACCGAGAGTGACGAGTCCCCGGGGAAATTTCCAAGTTTCCTTTTAATGGAATTATAAAGAGGAGCGGAGGGGCACGCGGAGAGGGCACCGTGACCACGTGACATTCGGTAAACTCGCGAGAAATCCCCGGGGTGGCCCGAAGCGCGGCGGAGCATTGCGCTCTGCTGGCTGCCGGAGAGAATTGGCGCCGGATTTTTGACGTATCGCCCCGCTAATTACCGCCAGCACGCGGCGGGCGAAACGGTAAAACTGACTCTCGTGAGTACACGAGAGGTATCTGACAATTACCGCTACCCAACGCTCGTGCGCAAGCTGAGCGCATGAAGCTCGAAAAGTCCCGCTTCCCACCATTTTGCAAAGCTCGCGGTAGTTGACTCTTTGAGTGTCGATAACCGCCGTCGATTGCGCCCGAGTTTCGGGCACCGCAATATCGAGCATAGTCGTGGGGAAAGAGGAAACATTATCACAAAGCGTAGTCT
The DNA here is from genome assembly GCF_003227715.2 of Harpegnathos saltator. Lineage (NCBI taxonomy): Eukaryota > Metazoa > Arthropoda > Insecta > Hymenoptera > Formicidae > Harpegnathos > Harpegnathos saltator. Next base: position 1,262,068 of record NW_020230721.1, on the reverse strand, counting down.
GTTTACAGAGAGTGTCTGAAAATTCCAGACACACCCGCCGCGTGCAGGTGGATTGAGTCAAAATTCAACGGGAAATGTTTCTGCCATACATTTCGCAAACGACCGTGTAAAATATTGAGATATCACTAAAAAGAGATAGACCAATAATGCGATGGGACGAGCTCTGTAGGCGCAATCCAAACGGAAACGGCTTCAACTTGTTGATTGTCACTTAGCAACAGTGGATATCGGCAAGAGATGGAACACGCAAGCGGCACCGCGAGCGCCGCGAGAAGCTGAACTGCATTGTTTTATTCATTCATATCTTTTTATATTCACGGTTGCTAAGAAACAGTCAACAAGTCCGCTCAATCATTTTCGATGAGATCGTGCCTGCCAAGCTCGTCCCTCCGTATCGCAGCTTCTCTCATTAACATCTGAAAATCTCACGTAGTTGTGTGCCGAATGGAAAAGACTCTAGTCTTCTCCCTCTCTCTCTCTCTCTCTCTCTCTCTCTCTCTATCCCTCTCTCTCTCTCTCTCTCTTCCAGTTTTTCTGCTCAGTTCAGACTCAATTTATCTACACACGACGGGTGTGCTTTAAATTTGTATATTTTTATCTTTTCTTCTAAATCCTCCCACTTTGAGAAAAAGTTCCTCCGGAATTTTCATGGACGCTGCTCGTTTCCTCATCGGCGAATTGTCCGCCGTTCGAGATGCCTTTTTTTAATTTCGCGCGCATCACCTCAAGATTCACCGACGATTTAATAAATGTAACCGCGTTAATGCCCCATGGCGTTGCTTACCCGTGTGATACACGACAAAGCCCCGCTTTATTTTATCCAAGGCTGCGAGTGTCTGCCAACTCTCGCATTAAGGCAGGATTAGCCCTTCCACACGTCCCTCGTAATTTCTTTGTTAATTAAACACGTAGCGTCGAAGCAGCAGCAGCAGTAGCAACGTCGTCGTCTAAGGCGTTAAAAATACGCGCGTAAAAGTGACGACGGCGCGAGGGGGGTAAGAGGAAATCCAAACAACTTAATTTAAATCTAATCCGGCCCGAAGCGCGATTCACCGGGCGCGCATCGTGCGTCTCGGGCCGACTGGCGCTATTGACTGCCAATCGATAACAAGGAGACTTATTGAATACGTAAAGTGAATTCGGGAACACAGATCGAGAGAGAAAGGGGGGGAGAGAGAGAGAGAGAGAGAGAGAGAGAGAGAGAGAAGAAACACGGTAGTAATAGATGATTAAGCGTTGAGATATCTCCAGCCTGTGCAAAAATGTTCGTTCGACGCGCTATCTACCTCGCGCTACTAGCGAGGGACGAGGGAGATTTGCAGAAAGTAATATTAATAGCCATAGCATGGAAGAGACGTGAAAGGGCTAATCCAGACGTCCCTATCTTAATGAGGGGGTTGGTAGACATACTTTCGCCCTCCTCTCTCTTTTATGTAGCCTTTCTTTTCTTTCTTTATTCCCCTCTCCTCTCTCTCTCTCTCTCTCTCTTTCTCTCTCTTCAGTAAAAATAAAGCAAAAGGTATTTCATAAATGAACATTGCCTGGTTATTAGTGGTTACATTTATGAAACCGCTGATGAATCTTTAAATAGTTCGATTCCCAGGCAAGAGAGGATTTTGGAGCCCGGTGATGAAAGTTTCATCAGGATTTTATGGATTACTCAGGTTTTATCATAAATCGATTAGAAGGTCCCAGGTAACACCGGAGCGGCGACGAGGAGAGAAAATAGTCTTCGTAATTTTTAATAATTCGCTCCGAAAAATCTCTGCCACCTCTCCTCCCCTCTTCCTTTCTCACTCGAGAAAATTCACAAATTAATTTAATCGTCGTACGCCCTCGGCTGTGAACATATGTCGTGTGAGTCTTAAACGCGAACGCCTATCGTTCGCTCACGAATACCACGATATTCCGACGCGACTTTCTCGCGCGTCTGATAAGTCGCCAGACGGCCAGATAAAATAAAAGCCGCAGGGGCGCAATCCATTACGCAGTCCAACATATTTATCCTCGCGAACTCCGGTCCCTTCGTCCAGAAACACAAGAGAGGGTCGTCCACCCCGACCATCGCGAGCGCTCAGGGCTCGTAAGATTCACGAAGAGTAATATTAATGGCGCGATATAAAAGGGATAATCCTACGCGCACCCCTTTGCCCCCGCACCCCTACCCTCGCGCGCCAACTCCCTCTTCCATCCCCGCTCCGACGCGAGCGCTATTTGTAACGATCAATATACCGGATCATCGTCCGAGGGCTCGTTTTTCAAGCAAGCCGGCCCACCGCGCGCCGTCGGCGCATTTTTCGTTCACCTAATAATCCGGATCGGTCGGTGAAAAACTGACGACGCGGCTGGAGGACAGGGCGCTGAGGGAGGGAGGGAGGGAGGGAGGGAGGGAGCGAGGGAATGATATGTCCTTTGATTCACTCAACGAGGGTGGTGGACGGGCGGAGGAAACGCCGGCGCTATTTCTCACGGCCGCCGGCGGTTGAGCGACCGGACACGCTACTGCAAATGTGTGTTGAAAGGCCGTCGCTTTTTTCACGCTTTGTCCGATGAATATGTTCGGCGAGAGAGTGCGTGTCTGTTGCGAGGAGGTTTTTAGTCGACAATAAAATATATCGATGCTCACCTTGTATGAGAGATGGGGTGGTGAGAAGAGGACGCGGGGGGGGGGGAGGAGGAGGAGGACGTGAGCGATGACTCGGGAAATGCAAATCTTCAGGTACACAAATATATATGTATATATATATATATATATATATATAGTCAGCAAAATAACTTTGACTATATTTAGCAGAAAATATAGCCACGCACGTATAGAAACGTTTCTGCAAACTTTTCATGTACACGCGTATGTTTAAGTTTCTAAATTCAATTATAAAGGTGCAGCAATGCTGTTTGAAAATTTTCTGAGCGGGTCAAACACACACGTTTGGTATAAGTAGTGACAACAATAGAATTATTTCGCGTAACCAAATTTGCGAGTTTGCGAATTATTTGTAAGTAAAGCAGAAACAGTTTCTCGTTAAAATAAGAAGAGAGGGACAGGGTAATAGCGAGCGATGTGAAATACCGAGATGAAGCGTATAGGAAGTTATTAACGAAACCTAGAAATCTTTCGCCAACAATGCCCACCAAGTTCGTTTTATTTCTTTCCTGTTGAGAAAAAATCTCCCAAATAAAGCCGCCGTAGTGACGAGAAAGTTAATTTGTGCGACGATGTGTCGTGTTTCATATCGCGAATCGATATCGAGTTCCTTGGAAATTAATTAACGTCATTCGTCATACCCTGTGGACGATTCTCAGCCGCCGATTTTTATCATTCGGTTAAATTGGCAAATCGAGAATATAAATCGGCGCGCGGTCGCGCAAGATACAACGGCGGTAAAAAACGAAGAAAGGCCAAATCGCAGAAGCACGGTATAAAGTACACTCCGTGCGACACTCGGGATCGATAGGCCAAAGTTTCTTTCGCAATATCCGCCCGGCCTCTCGGTGCTCGGTGCTTAATAATATTTTTTTTACGGCTGGCCAAAAAGAGGAGGAGTAGACGGCGTTTGCGCGCGTGTATCGTCATAATATAGCGGGCCGCGCAATAACAGAGAGCGCGGGAGAGCCGTAAAACGAAGTGCCGCGCGAACGACGTGCCTCGCCTCTCCTCGACTCGGCGTGCTGCAGCGCGACGGTAATTCATCCTGTAATGTCTCGAAGGATACGGCGTCCTTTTCATGGCTCGCTCACCGCGTCTAATTCGCGTCTGAACTCTCCGAGTCGCGTGCGCGCTTACGCAATTGCGTCGCGTTCCCCTTCGCACGCGCGCGCTCGCTCGTTGTTTTATTTTCGCCGCCGCCGCCGCCGCGCCGCGCCGGTGCTGATTTAAACAACATTGTTCGTAACGCCAGGGAAAGGAGGAACGACATTGGTTAAGCGACGTTGGTAATTCCGCGGCTCGTTATTTTTCTATTTGTCCCGTGAATACCTCCTAGGTGAGCGCTTTTGTCTCATCTTGGAGGTTTACCCCGCGATTATTCCCTCTTATTTTCCTGCACTCCCGCTGACGTTATTAAATACAAGACGTTCCTCATATTTTCGATTGCTCGGAAATGAGAGTTTTTACCTGCGTTTATTCAGTAAGTTCCTCCCCCCTCCCGCGTATAGCTACTTAACATCTGTCGGAACGAGCTGCGCCTTCCCGGATTAGTTTCTCGAGTCGAAATTTTAGTTCTCTGTTAGTTTCGCAAATTTCGTCAAATTTGAAGAACCGATGGAGAGAAGCTCGAGATGCAATATTATATAGGTTACTGACCTACTTCGCAAAAAGCACTTGTTCAAGAAATATTATTTAATACTCTAATACTAATATCATTTAATATTCTAATACTAATATCGGTAAAAATTTACATCTGCAAAACATGTTTAATTTCGGAAAGAGAATAACCGCTGCCGCTGTTCTAATGTTAAGCGCGAAAGCTCGGTATAAAATTATGAGAAAATTGCGTATGGACACAGTTCTTCCTGTCGGTTCACTCGACAGAGGTTTTTCGAATACGTTTCGACCGAGAAGGGTGAAGAGATTACGATCTTTCGAAGAAATCCATTTCTTAAAGAGGTCGAAGGCTTTCGACAGGGAATTACTCGAGGAGGGCGTATAGAATCAGTCCCGTTTTCACGAGTGGAACTTCTCGATTGGCTCGCGCAAACTCGATATTCCATATTGCGGCTCGCCTCTTGTGAAAGCCTCGAGAATGCACTATAGGCATATTGTTTTCCGGAGTGGGTATTTGCAGATGGAATGCTATGCTGGCGGGAAAGTACGGTCTTGAGTATCGCGGGTATCGGGGAGCAGTTTTACGGACGGATGGCGCGCATTCGTTGAAAAGTGATCTAATATTTAGCCACAACGTGATAAAATTCAGTATAAAAATCGTAATGGCGGCAAACGTAATGTGAACTGAAGCGGGTGGCTTGAATATTACATAAGCAAGCAGAGCAAAATGTGTAATTGAGAAATTTATACGCGCGTTGTTATTCAGTTCATCCGTATGCCGTTTCGCGCACGATATGAAAACGTTATATTCAACGCTCTCTCCAAGTTCTCAATATATGTATAAACGATTAAACAAGCGTTTCGGTATTGCGGCGTGAAAGTTGCGCCGGAGACTTTTGGGAGATGGACCAAATTTCTGAGTTGCGCTAAACTTTATTCAAAATTTTATCACACAAGCAATCGAGTCAATATAAAGAAAAAAGGAAAAAAAGTCGAGTCGGATTAACAATTTGATGAATTTCAATTGTAACATTTAGTCCACAGTAAATAATTAATGAAATTGAAATGTAAAGAGCGAGAGCAAAGTTAATTCAACTGAATAAATATAATTATGTCTTTAGGAAATTAGAAGATCAAATAAATTGCAGAAGAACAGGATGAGTAATGTTTTGGATTGGCTGTATGATCGCCTCACTGGATTAAATTTTTAGTTTGTTTCACGCAATCAAGAGATTAAGTTAACGCTATTAGCAATGCTTGTGAACGTAATTGTAGGATATAATAATAGCAAAGAATCAAGGATATATAGAGAATATATAAGGAATGTTTTCCATGTTTTCATTATAACGTACATCTTTTTAACTAAGCTTAAAACCTCTGACATTGGAACTTGACCTTGTCAAGACCGTTGATTTAATTTCAAGCTTATTTAATTTCATTCTCATTTATAATATGTCGTGTATGTTAGAATATTTTTTCGGGCACGACATCGGCGACAGAGGCGACACAGCGAATGCTTTTCATTTAGTAATACAAGTCGACACAATCGTTCTGTCCTCGTTCCGTATTCAAATGGAAAATATTAAATGGAAAGTATTCAGTGTCGCGCGACGATATCGTTGATTCTATTATATTTTCCTCGATACGAGACCGCTTTATAAGAGGTAGCCGAAATTCGACGGCAATCTCAACGAGTTAATCGAATCGTTCTCGGTTTATTTTCGGATTCGCACGTAACTTACTTGAGTAGAGCGCGGCGGGAAAAGCCTGCCGTACCACATACTATCGCGCCATTGAGTATCACGTCGGTCGCATTTGTGGCGGCGCGGCGGAGTCGACGAGCAACCCGTCTAGTAGGTGTATTTTTACATCGCGGCACTTCACAAGCGACAAACCGACATACGATGCTTATTTATAGTCCGCGTCGCGCGAACTTCGCGAGGTCGGCGAGACGCCGAATCGGCGTTTCCGTTCCGATTGTCCAATTTTGCCGTCTCGAGTCGCTGATAAGACTGTCTTATCCTTGCGGAAATCTAACGAACATATCCTTTCCATTAGCAATTACTGGCTGAGTGCAAAAGTTCTGACGAATTTCGTTATAGAAAGATGTGTGTGCGTGCGTGTGTGTGTGTGTGTGTGTGGACCAAATAATTTTGTCAAAAACAATTTATTCTCATTCCAGCAAGTAATCGCCATTGTTTTTTATTATCTTTGATATGTTATACCTAACTGAGAAATTGACCTCAGTATCATTCAATTCGAGTTGCTCCTGGATGGATCTTTCTTCATGATGCGGAAAATCAGCCTCGCACTTAAAGAATGTCGGTAGAAATAACGCGTTCTTGCCGAAAATAAAAAGTGAAAGAAAAAGTCACACGCGGAGCAGCGACTGGTCGTTTCCATCTTCGCTCGCCTTTATCCCGTCACGGTTCCAGCTCGCGCGACTTTTATCCCCCATGCGTTACGAGCCACGCCGTGCGTCGTGTCTCTCCTCCGGGAATACGTTTCTCTCACGAGCGAGTGGTGCGAGGAAAAAGCGTTCCGAGTGAAAGCTTATAATTGATCGCGTCGAGCAACACGGCGCCGAGAGGAATTTTCCCCGCGATCGCGGGGACGAGTGATGATGGACCGAACAGTTACCCTCCTCCCCGTTCCCCTTATCGCTCTCTTTCCTTTCCTCTCTTTCTCTCTATACCATAGCAATGCAAACTTGCTTGCTTTCGGCATGTGCCGAAATTGTTCCTACAATTGTTCCTACAATTGTAGAATATCGCACGAGTTATCCTGAATGTATCACGAGTAATTTCCTCCTATATAAGATTTATATATAAACGATATATATTTCTATAATTTTGTTGGCAGGATATATATATATATATAAAAAAAGAAAAAAGAGAAACAATATCGGTCTTCAGGAGATCGATCTATGGAAAGAACAGACCTAATGCGATTCTCGTTTTCAAGCTCTCGAGTGCTACCGAGTTAATTCGCAATCGCGCCGACATTCCCAGCTAATGCCGAAGAATGTCCGTCTCAGCATTTCGAATCGTAATCCCACCCGCGCTACGCGTCTCTGCTATCTCGTTCATGTACCGCATCGCTTCGGGGTGTGCGGTCTTCTCTCGCAATGCCGAAAATGGGGAGAAACGTCCGAATGTTCCCGGGGCATGCCAGAACGCGAGCCAAAAGAGCTTTTATCCGCGACTGCGCACCGAATATCTTAAGACACGAGTACGGTTAATGCCGTATTTAATCCAACTATCTCGGTGTGTTTGATATAAAGAGACTCGCGTATGTGCGATAAATGCGGATTAATACGAGACTCTGGGATTTCTTCGCGCTCTCGAGAGTATAAGATTTTTTTGCAAACAATCAACCGGATCAAACTGGCGAGTATGTGTTTCATCTTGAAATTTCCTCGAATGAAGTTGCACTCGCGAAAAGCGGAGTAAGCAGCAGAGAATCACTCGAATTCCAGTGACGTGTCGTCGTGTATGAATATTTTGCGACATTGGAAAGCCTATCTGATGTATTCCACCGTCGCTGGGACAAATTTATTCTGAGCGACTAAAAAATTCACCCGTACGGATTAAGAATCCACTTTACGGCTTGAATTAAACATTCACTCTTTAGGGAGTGACGGTACATTCCAAATCTCTTCTAGTGAATTCTCATTGGTTCTGAGTGAAATTTTACTCCGAGGAATTTAGAACGGTGACGTGCATATTGTAGAAAAAGTCTAAAGTTCCTGCCGAGTAACAAATCGAAGAACAGAATTTAGAAATTCATCGCGCGAGGCACAATACTTGAAGAAATTTGTACTTTTCACACGAGTTCAAATACATTGCACAGAGTTAATTATCGAGTTGTTACCTCTTCGTTCTATTAAATCCGGATATAAGCTGCGATCACAGACTCATAGACTCAATCTCTCTCTCTCTCTCTCTCTCTCTCTCTCTCTCTCTCTCTCTCTCTCTCTTTCCCACAGACTCTCGTATAATAATTGTAAACTTCCCGTCGACATTTCACCGCTGACGAGGCTCTCTCGGTATGAGCTGTTCGGATCCCAGCGACTTTGTGCCTCGCCCCCGCAAAGCAGACGCGTGTTCGCGATTTTTGTCGACGGAAACATCAACGAGACTCGACGGCGCGTAAATATCGCGGGTCGGTGAAACTCGCGCGCGCGCGCGTTCGTAATTTATTTTTACGCGTCCACCGCGTTCCGAAAAGGAACTAGATCGCGACGGTTGTGTGTTGCACGCCTCCGGTGTTCGCCTTTGAACGAGGAGAAATTCAGCGCGCCAAAGGGGGCCCCGTGCAGCAGCAGCGGCAACAGCAGCAACAGCTGAGGGCCAAAGAGACGAACGCTAGAGAGGAGAGCGAGCGAGCGAGCGAGCGAGCGAGCGAGAGAGAGAGAGAGAGAGAGAGAGAGAGAGAGAGAGAAAGAGAGAAAAGCCTCGACGCGCACACACCTCTTTGTTCTCTCTCGCTATTTCTGACTGCCTTCGAGAGACGACTCGCCTCCGGCTCGCCGTGCCCTCTTCGCCCCTGGTCCTCCACTACCGCCGCCCGCGCCGCCTCCTCCTTCCTTTTGCGGTCGGTCGCCTCGCACGCGTGCATACACCGCAATTGTGCACGTGGCCACGCCATGAATGAGCGTCATGGTGTGGCGCGTCGTGACTCGTCGCGCGGCGCTGTCCGTGCAGACGTCATGCATCAATGTGAGGCCCGTGCATGATGAATGAAGCCGGGGCGAAAACACGAGGAGGAGACAGAGGGAGGGGGAGGGGGGCATGAGGTGCCGCAGCGACAGCAACAGCAGCGGCAGCAGTAGCGAGAGGCAGTTGAGGAGGTAGGGGACGAGGAGGAGATGGAGGAGGAGGAGGAGGAGGAGGAGGAAGATCCAAGAGAAAGGGAGAGAGATACGACCGCAGGCGCGCAGCACGTCGAATGGAATTGCTACGCGCGGAAGCCGCGGGGCTGCTTTATGTAAAGCACAATGTGTCTGTAGCTAGCGCTACTGCGATATTAAACGTAATACAGTGTGTATGTACGCGCACGAGGCCCACGTAGCCTCCCTCCCCCTAGCCGCGCTGCGTCGGACTAACGCAACCGGCCGACCGCGTTTACGCGGCGATGCGCTCTCCATTAGGACGACCGGACGCGCGGGAATGTAGGACGCGTCGCGGTGCCGGAGTAAACGGGACGACGCGACGTGGTGATTCTCTTTTTTGTTTCGCCGGCGGAACAATGATCCCGTGGTTGACGAGCTACCGGAAGAATTATCCGCTTCATACGCCGAGCACGAGAGTACATTCGCATAAGTTCGTCCTGCGGGGTTTAATAAGCGACACGATAAAATCAAGTGGACGAACGAACAACGTAGAGAAAGTAATTAGTACATCAAAATAACACGCTGCTTTGAAAATGGCGTCGGCGACAGAGAGAGAGAGAGAGAGAGAGAGAGAGACCCGCGGGTGTCACCGCGGCAGTCGGCGCGGCGTTAAAGATGCGGCGGCAGTCAAAGGGGTTAAGCTCGAATCGAGCTTAGTTTCTAATTCGTCGTAAATTATTTGCACGGTACGGTGCGCCACGGCGTGCAATCGAACGGGCAGCGCACGTTCGAGGGATCGCATTGTTGTTTCGGGCACGCTGCATTCTCGCGCGTGCGGCACACACACACACACACACACACACAAGCCCAAAAAGGCAGGGACGCGCGCGCGTCGCGTCCGCCGGACGACGCGTTACCTTGAAACGAACGGCAATATGCAACGACGCCGGCAGGATACGCCCGGTATTTCCGGGCGCGGAAATGCGAGCCACGTGACTGCAGCCAATTTCCTCGCGGTCGGGCGGCGAGGATACGGCGAAGAGCAGGACCGCGGCGAGGAAGAAACCATCCGTCCTCGCCAAACATCCCTACGAAGCGCGCTCGTGTTCGTCAAGTGTGACGTGGAAACTGCATCCCCCCTCCCCTCACTGCGTTTCTGTATTCTGTCCCTCTTTATCGAGATCGTCGCCGGGAGTGGTTTGCACTTGCACATTGCACAACTTGTCGCTGCGTCCTGCTAACAATAAAATGCGTGCACAAAGAATCCGGGGAATTCGGCGGAACGACAGAATTCTCTGATTCGTGGAGCGCGTCCGAGATATCCCGCGATCCGCGAGAGGACGCCGGCGACCTCCCACCATTGTGTTTCTCTCTCATGTATGTGACGTAAGCGAGTTGCAAATTGGCTTGTTAATGTGGATGCGAATTAGCGGTCGCGCGTGGGTGTGTAAGCAAGCGCGAGTTATAAGTTATCCCGTCTCATGTCCGCTCTCGTTTCGTATTCATAGACGATGCGCGTGCGTTATTAAAACAATATTGCTCCGAGCGTAGGTACGTTGTTCGCGGCGCGATACTTTTTTATTCATCGAGCCGCTCCGGGTGTCTCGCCCCGGCGAGACAATTTAACTTGTGACTTAATTTAATTCGCCAAATTTCGCTCTGCGCAAGTGCGCCGGCTGATTTGCTTAAACTACGTACCAATGTCGGTCCTTATTTTTTCGTTTAATACCGGTTTTTATCATTTTGACGATCATATGGCATCGTCGTCGGCTCGAGCAAAGACGATCGTTCTACGTACATTTACTTCCTCTTGAAACGTAAATTGCCTGCACTCTCCTCGAATTATCCTCGTGCAGCCGACATGAGCGGTTTGATGCCGCCAATCCGACAAGCGCGATGACTTTGTCGTTCCTAGAAAACGCGTCGCACCTACGCACTTCCGACCGTTGCTGAAGTTAAAGTGGCTACCCGATGGATGTAATTGAATGACTCGGTGACTGAGCACAGCTAGTGCGCGCAGCTAGTGGTGCGATGGAACGTGCGCGCGCTCCTCTCAGTCGAGTCCACCGTGCCCGTTAACGATTTCCTGCCGTTCGAACAATTCCCTGCGATTTCGCGACGGATAATTCCGTCCAAAAATACATCTATTCGACGATCATCCTATTGATATTGCAAGCTGCGTCGCTCTCTGCGCTTCATTTCGACGACGCTGCGCCTTTGTGAAATTCATCTCGGCAACGGGACGAATCTATCCGTTTACTTGTTATACAATATATCCTTGGCCGAAATAATTAAAATTTTAATTTCCGCGAACGTATCTATCTATCCATCTGTTTAATGCAACGTATATATCCGACGCGCAGGACAATTGTACAAACTGGAGAAAGGTTGGCAGTAATGCCTTTGTACCGCATTGTTTAGGTTTATGGTTTAATAACAAACTGTCGGCCGTGATAAAGCGAAATGGAGCATCTGGTTAAAAGAATTTAACTTTTATCCGCGAGACGTGACGAGAGAGTATCCTAGAAACAGCGCGAGGTGTGAGAGACAAGAAGAAAGAGAGAGAGAGAGAGGAGGGAGGAGAGGAAGGGATTGACCTCTGCGTCCCGGTAATTGCTTGTTTTATCTTAATAAGCGTACATACCGCGGTGGTTCGCAGCGGTTACATCGTCTAACGTATCCCGTTTAATTAAAGCACGTTGCACGAGCTAAAGCACATTCTCTCTCGTTCGCTCTCGCGCTCCTCCCCACTCTGCGTCCTCTTCTCTCTCTCTCTCTCTCTCTCTCTCTCTCTCTCTCTCGTCTCTCTCGCCCACTCTCTTCCCCTCTTCAACCCACCGGCCTGCATCTCTGTCCTATTATTAAGCCGTAAAGCGGAAGGATAATTTAGAATAATATTCCGGAGTAACGCCTTGGCGAAACAATGACAATATTGCTCGCGGAGACGGAGCTTATTGTCGTAAATACGCGTCTACATTATTTGGAAGGTCCTCCTCCTTCTTTAGAAGCGCGGGATTAAATCGTGCGACGCGTTTTAATCGGCCGATGGATCGAGCCAAACTTGTACTTGTACCTTTTGCACGGAGAAAAGAAACATTAAAAAAATATTTATTCGGTGAGTGGTAACGACACATATATTCGCTTAAGGGGACACAAAGTGAACGAGTGAACTCCGCAAACGTCGAGACGCGATCGTCAAAAAATGTCAGGTAATTATTGATCGCGTTATCATTTTCATATTTCTTGTATATGAATTTTATACGACAAACATGAGCTATTCTCGATCGCTATCTTATCGGGCAAATTGCCGTTTGTCACTTTAGCCATTTTCAAGACACCACGGCTCAGTTGTCCCGCGTAGCCGAGGAGAACGCGGAGAATCACAGCGGAGAGACATCGCTAATTGATAATCGCGGGCAATTCACGAGAGGATAATTACACGTTCTCCTTCCGCGCTCGTCCCGCGGCCGTGTTGCGAGCGAACGGCAAACGTGACGATCAGCTCGCGAATGGCGTTTGCTTTGTTCCGGCCTTGTTCTCCCCTCGCAACAAGCGTGGTAATCGTGTTGCTGGAAGATGGAAGACAAACAACTCGGGATTCTTACCGGGCCCTTACCAATCTGGCGGCAAACGAAGATACATCGGGTTTCGCTTTCGTGCCGGTGGGAAGACCAATTTCGCAGGTCTTCGGCCGTCTAGCGCCGCGCGCTAATCGTTATTTATTACCAGCTGCAGCGTGCACATACACACCGCGCTTCGTCTTACGCTATCGTCTTTGCTTATCGATCTTCGCAACGGGAAACAGATCGGAACTCACCGCCACCCTGCGCCCGGCGCAACTGTAATTTTCACACGCGCGTTTCTCGCGCGAAAATGAGGGAGAAAGGTGAGAAAAGGGCAGGACGAGAGGAAGCATCGACACTTGACTTTGCGCAGATGGAAGCGATATTCATCACGGAGGGCGAGCATGAATGTGCCACGCGTCCATTCGATGAGTTGTTTCAGATCCGGCCTTTTTTTATTTCACGCCGATGCATGGTTAAATAACTAAAAAAAAAGAATATTAAAGGATAATTATCGGTAAAAAACAATTAAGAGATTAGAAATCAAATTTATCAATTCTTCCAATTGAAAATTTGCGATTCTCTTCTTCCGCCGAATAAAACAGAGACTGAGCAAAGGAAAATATTAACAGAAAGAAAACTAATAAAAATGATTGACGAAGAAGAAAGAAAGAGAATGAAACATTTGCTACCTAAAAATTCCTACCGAAGTAACGATAAAAAAATATACGTCTCTATTAGAACTCGGAAGCCTCACAAAACGACGAATCGATTCTACAGCCACAAAAGTTCAGCCACGGCCGCGCGTCAGATTCGACGATAGGGAAAGAGAGGAAGAGGGAAAAAGGACACAATTGCGTAAAAATGCCGCGTATCCGAGAAACTCGCCCCGCAAAAGAGTCAACGTGCGTTGACACCTGTGTTAAAAAAAAAAAAAAAAAAAAAAAAAAAAAAAAAAAAAAAACGCACGACCGGATCGGACGAACGGTCCATAACCGTCGCATGTCGTCGATAGGTATACACGTAGCCCCGTGCATCCCGGCGGCACCTTCGACTCCTCGATCTCAAGCTTCATAAATCGTGAGTGCACCCGAGCATGAAGTCATAACTCGTGGTAGCGGCCGGCCGAGGGGAGGACGTGGAGCAGAAGGAAGAGGCGGTGGCGGCGGCGGCGGTGGCGGAGGAAGACGAGGAAGAGGAAGAAGGCGGACGCGCGAGGAGGAGGAGGAGGCGGCGGCGTCGGTGTCGAGACGTTCGTTTCTTATTTCGTTTCGTATCCCGTACCCACGCGCGACTTCCCGCGGAAGGCGTCTCGCGCTCCTCCGGAAACGAGGCACCGCCGTAACGCGCATACTTATGCCCGCGGCCGAGCGTCGAGTCGCGCGCGAATGCGCGCGTTGTCTCGTGATGAGCGTCGACGGCGCGGCGTCAAAGCTCTCGGCATTCCGATCGCGAGACGAGCAACGCTGAGAATCGCGCGTTCCTTCGTCACGTTTTACATCGGCAGCGGCGTTTCGCCGTTGAATCCTGCCCCTGGTGGCAGGCGAGGCCTCTAATTTTGTGCTGCCCGAGCGAGAGTCGAGTGCGGAATCCGCGCGTTTTCCGGTGACGCAGACAACCGTTACAACTGTCGCGAGCGCGCGCGCGCGCCTGTGAGTGAGGCGAAGAGCGGCCAGGGGGGATGAGGGACGATCTTTTGTCACGTCACACGGGAGTCGCGATATTATTATTGAAATGTGTTTATCAGTAATTTAATAGAACACACAAAGCGGCTCCTTTGCGACAAAAGCGAATATAAAATGGCCGTTGAAACGGAACGATACGCCTGGTGTGTTATTATGGCTGTCGATATAGCCGTCCATCAGTTGTATCGAAAACGCAGACTGCACTTTGTAATCGAGTATGTAGACGCCACGGATACTCCGTTGCACAATGGTATTATCGATCTACAGTCGCGTCGGATTTTTGTCGATAGTGAACGTGACAGCCGGTTCAGCGCCTAGGACTGTGTGTAGTAGGAGGTTCAGATTGTAGCGATGTGTGGGTGGAGTAACGCGTTTATACAGGGCTACGCCGAAGCCGCGCGCGCGCGCGCGCGCGGTTACTTCATTGACTCGCGAACAGTCGTGAGAGTTTAACGAAAGAGAAACGTCAGATTTTTGGGAGTTCGCGACGCACGCGAAAATCCTTAATCGTCCGTGTAATTTGCGGTTGTGTATGCACACCGCTGGTGTGCATACACAACTCGCGATGTTCCATCGATTTCGGATTCAATTCCAAAAGGACAAAGGCAGAAATATTTCAATTTAATGTTGCGACAGCTGTTGTCACGTACGCGTGATTTCATTCCGCCGCCAGTTGTCATTTTGTACAAAAGTATGTTTATCGATAATAACGTTTGTATTATTGAAACACAAGGAGAGCGAATGTTATAAATGTGTGTATATATATAATATAACCGTTTTATATATAGTTTTCATTCATAAAAATTCTTTTCAATTCTGCATAATTTTACCACATTTTCTAGTGGCGCTGGAAAAGACTGTCGGTGGATTCTCATCCTGCTGAGAAATTTGGAAACGCTAATTTCTTAACAGTAAATTTCAGTCCTTGAAATACAAATAGTAGTCCATATAAAATATATTCCTCGGTGGGAAAATACTGTAATAATATTTCTCTCCGCGAAGATTTACGGATTTATGTACAAGAAGAATGTTCGTCTCTTTAGACACGACCTGAGCGCGAGCCCTCGAAACCCGCCGGCGCGGCGGCGAACTGCAATTTTTCCGTGATAAGTCAAAGTGTCGAGAAACATTCTCGCTAAAAACACACCCCTATTGTATCTTCCATCTCTCTCTCTCTCTCTCTCTCTCTCTCTCTCTCTTCTCCGTCTCTGATAAACGATCGTATCACGTCGCGCGGTAATTCGGTCCTCCTCCCGCTCCGCCGAGGGACACTTTTCGCCCGTTCGCCCGTGTTTTTCGCGGACACCCCGTGTATATACTCGGGCCACACGAGTACAGCAGAAGGGCGGCACGGGCCCCGAGAGCTCGGTCATGCGATATTATACGCGTTTCTCGGCGATGAGTCACCTCCACCTCGTCGACTCCGGCAGGTAAGACTCCCCCGGCTCCTCCTTGCACGCATACACACGTACGTGCAGCGTACCTACGTACGCCCGCGCATACTTGCTCGCTCATTCGCTCGCTTGCCTACCTACCTACCTACCTACCTACCACGGAATCGCGCGTACGGTTGCACCTTGATCCCACTCGCGACGGGCGCGCGCCGAACGTAGGTTGGCGCGCGCCGCGCCGCGCCGCGCCGCGCCGCACCGAGTCACCGGCTCTCTTTCTCCTCCCCCACCCTCTGTCCCTCTCTCGCGCATTTCGCGCTCGGGAAAGTAATGTCCGGTGCCCATTGAGTGTCCATTGATAAGAGTCTCCGTCGGCCGGCTTTTCTTTCACTGCTGCTGTCGAGAGAGAGAGAGAGAGAGAGAGAGAGCCGAGAAGACGAGCGATTTACATGGCGCGGCGACTCGCGCGAGAGCACGGTCAGGTGATGGAATCACGTCTCTCTCTTCATACGTGCTCCTTTCCTAGGTACTTCTCTCCTAGGTATCTTTTATGAGGCCCCGCTTGATTATCGAACAGTGTAGTAATATGAAGTAACGCGGGCAGAGCAGCGTCTACGCGCGGGAAAGGAAACTTTGGTATTAATTTTAATGATGTGCTCCCTCTCTCTCTCTCTCTCTCTCTCTCTCTCTCTCTCTTTTAACCGAGGTCACAAATTTCCAACTGCCCGACCGTCGTCGCGAAGACAATTTCCGCAGGGCTACATTCGGGTGAAGGTCATTCTGCACATTAGGAAAATCAGACTTTTTTCCTTATCAATGGAATCTTTAGTCACCTCGTTAACTGTAAGATATCTACAGATGTTTCTCTGTAATAGGTCTCAGTTATCCGTTACCTGCTTAAGACGAAATATCTTGCTCGTGTAAGTATAATAGGTCTGGACAATTAGAAATAGAAGAAACAATTGGCGAAGGACTTGCCTGCATAGAATATATTGAGCGCGTTTCGATACCCCTCTCCTCCTTGACGATAATCTCTTTTATAAAGCGGCAGATATAAATCAGACTGAGAAAAGGCGCTTTATATTAATTACGTACGGGATAAATTTGAGGGAGAGCTCGACCCTTCTTTCTCTTTCTCTCGCCCTCTCTCTTTTTTTGCGCGCACGGTGCTTTCGGAGCGGATTATAAAGGAAGCAAAAGCAGCGTGGGTCGTAGTCGTGAAAATCTGAATTTTAAGAGGGCGCGACGCCTGTGAAATACGACCGCGCGGTACGTGGGAAGGCGAGGACGAGAGGGGGGGGAGAGAGAGAGAGAGAGAGAGAGAGAAATGATGGAGGCGCAAGGGGCCGGAGATATTCATAGGAAGGCGAATCTGTTCGTGCAGACAGACGCAGGCAGGTAGAAGGTAGGTCGCACGACGGTACTCGGATGGTCGCTTATATTGGGGGAGGGAGGGGGGAGAGAGAGAGCTACTCGTGAACTAGCCGCTACTCCCGCGAGTTACTCTCTCTTTCTGTCTGTCTCCTCCCCACCTCCCCCGCCCTCTCTCTCTCTCTCTCTCTCTCTCTCTGTCGCCATGCCTCCCTCGGAACCTCAAACGCCGACCGCCAACCACCGAAACACCTATCTGTCTACCTATCTACCTACCTACCCACCTCTACCTACTGTCGTTCTCTCGTATCTACTTTTACAGCGTTGGCTAACGCGCGCGAGCACGCGGAAATGTTGCGTTCGCGGCGCCATTCGCCGACGGAAAAGTATCGTTTTTGCCTTTTATCTACCAAGTTTCGTTCGGCCTGCCTACTCGTCGCCGCGCGTACGTGTGTAAAGTTGGCCCCGCACTTTTCGAATTTTGTATTTTTTCAAATTACGCTGCGAATTGTGCTGCACGTTTGTGCCGCAATCCGCAGCTCTGTAACTCAAAGCGTATTAAAAAAAATAAAAAAAAACGATTAATTCAAAATACGAGAAACAAAACAGAAGAATATAAAATAAAACCGCATTTAATAATTTAGTATATCGCATGCTATTGAAGTTTTGTTTCCAAATATTACACACACACACACACACACACACACACAGCTATATATATGTATATATATATATATAGCTGACAATAGTCGGTGAAATGGATGGATAAATTACATGGCACCCGTTATATAGAGAATCGTCAATCAAACGTTAAAAGAATCATCCCCGCTGAATTCTGAGCTTGATTAACCCCAGCACGATATATCGTACGGTCGGAAAAAACGACGGACCGGACAAAAACAACGGAAAACAGAACGGTGAAGAAAAGAGGGGACGAAGAGAGATTGAGATAGTGAATGGGGGGGGGGGGCAGGAAAGAGGGGGACGAGGAGTCAAATGAGTTGGCGCGCGGACGACGAAGAGCGGATGGGTGACCATATATCTCGCGGAAATGTAAACCAGCGGAGCTGCGGGTAACGTTCGCTTCAACGAATCAATTTTCGCGCAGGCCCGCGCTGAAAGCGTGCGTGCATATTAATTAAGAGCACCGCCCGATCCAATGAGGACGTCCCGACGATCCCGCGATTTCGCCGGTCGCCCGTGACAATGTTCGGCCCGTCGACCGAACAACGCCGAGCGACTTTGTTGATTTTGCCGGACAATCGAGTCCAATTAACGCGCAGCGCGGCGGCGGCGGCGGCGGAATTCGCAAGACGACCGGATCACTCCGCGCGTCGAAAATCGTTGACTGAATCGCGGTGCGTGTACATCAAACACGCAACGGGAAGTTCGCGCACGGCTATTTATAAAATTCTCGCGTGAGAACGAGCGACACGTCGTACGTATCTCCCTCCCTCCCTCCCTCTCTCTCTCTCTCTCTCTCTCTCTCTCTCTCTCTCTCTCACTGTCTGTCTCTCTCTTGGAAAGTCCCGTCGTCGCATTATGCCACAGCGGGTGACGCGATATCCTCGCTGTCACACTTCGTCACCGGCAGTTCGCGCGCGCGCCTAATACCCGCTAACAATAGAACTCTCTCGCGGCGGTAGGTAGGTTAGAGCAATTAGATACAATCTCACCGTGGGTTCTCGCGAATTAAGCGCGCGTGTGCGCGAGGTATACGCGCGGCTTGGGCGTTTTATATAGGGTTCGTTGGAATTTCTATTTGAAATTCTATTCCGCGAGCCAAATGTATACGTATTTCGCGGCGGCGAGTGCGAACTCGCGCGAACCGACACGCTGCTTTCGATGCCGGTCGATGTCGACCTGTGACTTCATAGGAGACGTCATAGGTGGTCTTTGCGGAATGCACATCGCGGCTGCTTACGTTTCATTCGGCTGATATGCGTAGACGGATATTAATTTTACGCATTCGTGCGATATCCGCCCACGCTAGAATTAATGAGATGAATTGCTTGTTTTTTATTTTATTTTATTTTTTTTTTAATTAGATCTCGTTAACAGAAGAATTATGTATATTTATGTTCGAGGAAATTTTAATTTTACTTCAAATCACAATGCGTGTAAATGTCCCGGATTTATGCAAACATTTTGAACAAAAGCGAATATTTAAACCAAGCAAATAACTAACACATCTGTCAGAAACGTGCGCACAAATATTTTTCTACGTATTATATATTATGTTTCAAATACATATATAAGTGATATAATAAATATGCTTCCCCAGCGCTTTCAATTTCTTGCCTTGTCCTAAATCTCGAGAGTTCTCATCCTATTGCGCGTATCGACTTACTGACCTCGGCGAGATACGGGATAATTTATCGATATCATATGCGGGTAAACGTTTTATCGTACGTAAAGTTTACGACGATCGTTAAGGATCACGGGGTGCTCCATTGCTTTGAATTTCGGTAAAATGACGTTTAATCCCAGTTATTGCTCGGCGGCATGAAGAGGAAGGCGGGAGGAAGAAAGGGGGCAGGGGCGAATTGGCGCGTTTGGCAAGGAAACGACGAGTTTCGGGGGATACGTCGTGGCACTTTCGATAGCATATAATTTCTAGCGGCTTCGTGACGATACAACCGATGAAGAACCGCAGCTGCGGAATTGTCACGCTCGCACTGCGAGCGTCCCGCCTGGAGGCCGATATGCAAATTGCGGCCTGCATGGCCGCCCTGTAAATATTTACGAGCAGCAATTAATGAGTCGTCGGCGGATTTCGACGAAACGTCTGGATTTAAATCGATATCGACTAGGAATCTCTGACGCACACAGAGAAAAGTCAGTAATCCACTTTCGAAGGACTCTATTGATTCGTGCGTTGTTTTATCAGAGGCGGAAAAGCAATGTTTTTGGAAAACAGAAAAAATATCGCGTATCCTTTGAGCCTCGATATATTCTTAATCCGTATGATCCGAAAAGCCACTATAATAGCGCGGTGGATCTCATACTTTTCATCAACGTAGTCTTTCGACACGTACGAAAAAGTTCCAGTTCAGACTGTAAAAGTTATTTTAAAAACTGTCCAAACTGCAAAAATATGGCATGTAAAAGTTCTAAAAAAATATTTGAATTAATCTCTATCTACATTATTTAATAAAACAATCTTGAAGTCTTTTAGTCATAATTTACTTATTTCGCGCGCACGCGTGTATGATAAAAAATGTATGATTAAAAAAGATCGCTTTTCTTTCCTCATCAATCTCTAATCTTATAAAGAATAATAATAGTATAAAGAATAATAAAGAATAACAAAGAAAATATCACTAAATTTCCAAAATAACGAAAAAGGAAAGAAAAAGGAAACCGAGACTCAAAGGGTCAACGCCGTAAGTGATACTTGTAACAAACGTCGGGAGATATTTCACGGAATACAATGCGATGCTCGAATACTAATACAGACGAAACTGGAATCCGATGTATAATTCAAGAAGTGAAAACTGGCGGAGTCCAACGAACTCTTCTCTCCGTGGTCCGAGGCTAATCGTCTTGTAGGCCCTCGACGGAAGAATAACCAAGCAGGGAGATGTGAAAAGGGGAGAAAAAGTGCGCGCGCGCTCTCTCTCTCTCTCTCTCTCTCTCTCTCTCCCTTCTCGCCCGCCCCTTTCTTTCTCTCCTATAAATATACAAGTTTCCAACATTGACAGAGATGCGAGTCAACAGCTTATGTTTCATTAGTTTCCGCGTAATCCGCTGCTTCTAGCAGATCAAAGCCGCCAGCACATCTCCGTCGTCGTCGTCGTCGTCGTCCAGCCTTTTCTGCAGCAGCAGCAGCAGCAGCAGCCGGCGGGCGCAAACTTATCGCGGCGGCGTCACCACGCGGCCTCCGCGCAAAGGCAATCACATGCATTCGTGCTTACTCACCTACTTACGGCCAGAAGTCGCGGCAAAAGCCGCATGCAAATGCGATCGAACGCCCGGCGCGTAAATATTTACGAGAACGAATTGAGGCTCTCGAATGAGGTGGTGGTTGTGGGAAGAGCGAGGGCGGCGTGGGCGTGGGCGGGTGTGCGTGTCAAGGGGTTGGCATTGGCATAGTGATGCATATTAAGCGCAGACAACACGCCGCGCCGGAGCAGCTCGGCGTACACAGATAGGATATTGCTTTCCTAATAGCGCGCGCGCGCCCGTCGCGTTGATTTCTCATTCTAATAACACTCGACGGATATGCCGTGCACACACGCGCACGCACACGCGCGACAGGCGAATAGAGGAATGCTCTCATGAGAGGAGATAATAACGAGACAAACAAAGAAGAAAAAAGGAAAAAAAGAAGAAGAAGAAGAAGAAGAAGGAGAGAGAAGTGGACGATAAAGAGAGATGGCTCACGAAAGACGGCGTAATAACACGAAGGATGTCCCGCGCGAGCAATTTTCCGCACGCGATCCAAAAATTGACGACTGTTCGTGTTTCCTTTTCTCTGTCTCTCTCTCTCTCTCTGTCTCTCTCTCTCTGTCTCTCTCTCTCTCTCTCTCTCTCTCTCTCTCGCTGTCTTCGAGTCGAGGGTCGTGGATCACGATCGAACGCGGATCGTAGCGCGAATTTCAAGAGCGCCGCGACGAACAGGACGGGGAATGAAATCTCTCGTCGGGATTCAGCGCGGGGCACAGCCACCGAAATTCGATCGATCGACTTCCTGTCGTTGCGTCGACGCCGAACAGAATTCGAATCTCTCCCGGGCGGCTTTGCCGCGGCTCTCTGGCTCGGGATTTTTCGCGTGATTTTCATTGTCGTGAAAATCCCGCTCGTCCCGCGCGGCACGTCCCGCGAATCTTGATTCTATTTTATCCTAAAATTCGTGTCGTCTCGCTGTCATCGCGCGACTTTCGCCTCTCCGCCGCCGACACATCTCTCGCCGCTGCTTGATGTTTTAATCGCGCGTGCAGGCGACGCGCAACGCTGAAAATACGCCCCTCTAGAAATTCACTCGCGAACCCACCTGGACGATACATTCGCTCGCACAGCGGCTCGAACGCCATTTTCAACGGCCCGATCAACTTGGAACAAACTTGGGAGCAACAAATGCTCGCAATTACCAGACACTGCTTACGACGAGTTTGCGTGATAATCGCTCCCGACAAGAACCGGAGCGGCGGGTATATACGGCGGAGTAAACGTTGGCTCTCTTTATCATGCCGCTCTTGTCTGATAAACAACAGCATAATAAAGATAGTTGAGAGTTTTTGCTGAATCCTCCGCCTCCTCCTCAGTCGTGACGTCGGATGTCTCGTAAATTGTCACTCGAGTTCCTGTCGCAGCCGCGAGATCACGAGAGCTCGCGCGATCGTGAAGACTCTTGAGATGCTCCCGATTTCAGCGAAGTAGAAACGTGTGAAAAGCGTCGCGCAAACGAGAGAAAGAGGAAGCATCGCTCCTCCGCGATCGATTTTACATCCTCCTCGCGTCGAGCGCTTTGCTTGCTCGCGCGAAGCGACGGCGCTTAAATCCCTCAATCAGAAGCGAATAACTTGCCCGCACGTGGCTGCCCGTCGCTCGGAATTAATTGGCCAGCGTAGGCGGCAGCTTCCTCTCTCTCTCTCTCGGCTGCTCCACGTGTGCTCCTAATTTCCTCTCGACGATTCGACGAGCTCCGCGCGCTATCTCGCGCAACCCCTTGTCCTCTTTCTTTCGCGCTCAAAGAAGACGGCGCACGTCAAAGGTCAAACAGTTACGTCTCCATAGAGACGACGAGGAGGACGTAAAAACGAGTCAAAGTAGTAGCCCCATTGCCGAGCTCCCTCTCTTCGGGAGACTTCGACGCACAATCCACGCAAGCTCGCAAGACGAGGCGCGGGGAGGAGGCGCGACCCCGTGAAAGCCCACAGAGACACCGGGGGCTCTTTCTTCGCTGGCCGCCTGGCCAGCCTTCCTTCTCCTCGCTCGGACCTTTAGCGAACGCGAGAGCTCGCCCGCGAATTCCTCCTTTCAACCCTCTCCTTCCGAGGTCTTTTCAACGCGCCTGCATATCGTATTCGAATCTGTCTGCAGCGAGCGCGTTCGTGCCTCCCAGGTGCTCACGCGCACCGCGCGTTTTTACCCTCTATATCCCTCTACATCCCGTGCCCCCTTTCTATCTCCCGCCTCTTCGCGCCGCCGCCGCGCCGTCAGCTTATTATCTCGAGACGGTCGATTGCGGGAGATCGACGGGGCTCGAAACGAGAACGGCTGCGAATGTACGCCCTGATGAAGAAGTCGAGAGGGAGAAGAGTGCTATAGAGTGCCATAAATATATCGAATCAGACAATCTCTGACGTTGTTTTACCAGAATTTTTAAATAAATTCTCTGATATTGAGTGAGCCTCGCTGTTCGCCGTCACGTTCGATTAAAAAAGAAGAAAGAAAGAAAGAAAGAAAAAAAAACGAGAGGAATCGCTTACTGATAGCGGATTGCTGCACGAAACCTCGGCAGACGCGATTTAAACGGCGCTCCCCTCGTCAGGGAGCCTTCCGCAAGGACGCTCAATCTCGCGGGAGCAGGTCGGACGTGAAAAGCGATACTCCGCAACCGCTGCGCCGCATATACTAGTCTAACATTGATCCACAACAAGTTTCCATCCTTGCGCGAGCGGAATCGCGATCATCGGCTAGCCAGCGTCCCGACTCGTCATCGCGCACCCACGGCTCGAGCGGATCGCGTAATCAGCCTCAGTGGCTCGACGCAAACGACGGGATTTTCGTTGAGTCGCGTAATCGTTCGTAATACGCCGACTGTGTGTGTGTGTTGCGGCTATAATGCCTGTACCGCGAATAATACCGCTGCTAGATCGAGAGAAAGAGAGAGAGAGAGAGAGAGAGAGAGAGGGGGGGGGGTAATGGGGAGGAAGTGAATTTCCGGTATATCGCGCGGCTCAAACTTCAACAACGAGAATTCCCGTCGGATTGCCGCGCGTTCGCGGCGCGGCGGTCAACCCGATTTCGATCGCTCGGACTCATCGGAGCGGATCTCCGGCGAAATCGATGATGAATCGACGAATGAGGAAGGCATCCTGCGTGGATCTAAGCGCGGGAACACGGGAGATACGCGCGCGCATGCGCATGTGTGCGTGCGAATGTTTGTGTACACGGCGCGGAAGGCAAAAGACACGCGACGGAACACGAGGAGCGGGCGCGCAGGATAGACGCGCCACGGAGCCACGGAGCCACGGAAGCACGAGGGGGCAACCGAGCACGTCAAACAGCAATCAGCGGAGGCAAACACGATGCGTAAATATGACGTGCCTTCTGCGCGAGAGAGACTTGGGAGGTCTCTCAGCGGAGCCGCGCCGGCCGGGAAGGACTGCGAAAGAAACTTTCGCGACTGCGAGGCTCACGATCTCCTCGGCGACTCGCCTCCTTGTAAAGCCTCGCAACGGCGCGGCGTCTCTTCCATTAGTGTGAGTCCGCCGTCGACGAGGACGAGATATCCCCGGCTCGTACCGCGCATTATAATCAACCGACAGAATTTCGATTTCGTTACCCACCGGTGCGATTAACAGCGTTTTACAGCCGTTTTACAGCCGTTTTACTCGGCTAAATTTGGGCTTCGTTTTTACTTCGACTCGATTCTTTTTGTATCGATATCGATTTCTCTTCGTGGTGTATATATTTTCAGCCCGTCTGATAATTTCGAGGTGACGAGCGATCGATTGTTAAAGAGGTGATGAGATTATAATACAGAGAATATTCGTAGAGTATATTCTTACTTCTTTCTGCACGCGTCACACGTTATACGTTAAACGATGGGCACGTACCACTTTGTCGTCACTCGGAGCTTTCAGCTGCACTTCGCCATTTTCGCAAATTATATTTCCTTCGAGAATAGATCAGTGCTCCATCTTCGCGAAGGGTAAGCGCAACGGACGCTGCATTTCGCGAGTGGGTTCACTTAATCGGCGAGCCGGTCGATCCAATCGCGACGCGATTTCAACGTATAATTATGCAATCGTGCATTTTGCAGGGCGAGGCATTAAAACGGTCCACCGGTTTATCTTCTTCAGCGGAAACTTCGTTATTACCATAGTGCGCTGCGACACGGCCGCATATTAATTCTCGTCACGAGAGATTGTAAGATGCGCAAAAGGGACCATAACTGATTCAAGGAACAACGAGGAAAATTAATGATCGCCGGTATAAATGGCCAACGTGTTGCTACGGGCGATGTCCCGGCGCGGCATAAACAGCGTTACGCTCTTTCCCTTGGTAATTGCGAAGAACTCGAAACATCAGCTGAGAAACGACTCTCGCGTGCCTCCCGTTTTGTATTCGCGCTTTTCGTTGTCGCGACGACGCGGATGACACTTTGCGCTAAAGCGAGAGCGAGATTTCCCTTATCGACCGCGGAAGGACATCTTTTAGTTATTTCGTTATTCGCGAAAGACGTTCGCAAAGTCAGTCCCGTTTTGCGTTGAATCTAACGTCGTTCTCGGATTAATTGGAACGTATATCAACAGTTCTATTGATATACCCCCTTCCCCCACCTCCCTCTCTCTCTCTCTCTCTCTCTCTCTCTCTCTCTCTCTCTCTCTGGCAGCGGATATTGGAAGACATTCGCGCAGGATTCTTGTGAATATTCAGAGCGGCAGTGTGGTTTATCTCCTCGCCGATAAACTTTGGTATTATTATTGTACGCCACGGCGTTACCGTATATTAATTTCCAGCGTGGGACACAGCGTGGAGCGTGTAAAGCGGCTATAACTGGTTCAAGGTGCGACAAGGAGATTTATGATCACCCATGTATAAATTGTTAACATGCTGCAACCAGCATAAGCCGCTCGCGGATAATAGCGAGCCGGTATATTCCGCGTGTAGATCCGCCGCGGCAAAGGCGGCGGAATTTTCGATACTTTCCGCTGCGGACCGTTACGCAAATCTTTCCCCCGGAAAATACGGCCTGCAGCTGCACTACTCGGTGAAACCCGAAATTCCCGTGTGCGTCTTCCGGCGAATGTAGCAGTTTCGCGACGATCGACCAATATCGCGGGAAATGACAAGGGAGTTTCGCGTCGATGCCGACATAAGCGTCGCCGCCTGTATCCAGTGCAGATTTTTCATCGGAGGACGGATTTTATCCCCCGTATATTTGTATGTTCTATAACTACTGTTCTATAACACTGGTTTTATTAACGTTAATTAGTTACGAAGATTCGTCAGGCACGTCGATCATATTTTGAAATTTCTCTATCACCTCATCCATGCTGCAAAGGGACACTTTTCGCGTTTAATTAAATAAATAAGTAAACTAACTAAATATCGCGGAAATGTGTCGCGGAAAGCGGTATGCCAGCTCTCACGATATATATTTGAGAGGACTGTTTTTTCATTTTCAATTTGCGTGCGAAAAAATGTAATTCCCGCCAATTCGGAAGTGAGGCTCAGTTTTCAACAAATCGAATCGCCCGCCCCGAATTAGAATCGACTATTGTTCGCGTAATCAGTCAGTCGCGACATATCGCGGAGAAGAGCATAAGCCGCGACTTCTTTGTTCCCCTGTGCGTCTACGCACAGAGGGGCCTTTGTGCATCCGCGAAACTGCATGCAAACCAGGTCATGCATGCGGGCATACGTAATGCTCGTTTATCCGTGCAAAACACCTGTACGGCTATCGTCCTTAATGACGACGCGCAGAATACGATGAGGGTGGATGGTTTTGCAGACAATAAACGGGCTCGAGCAACGCGGAAGCCCAGCTGGTTGGGAAAGCGGTAAAACTCCCTGAGATCGATCCGGAAACTACCGCCGATAAGGTTCGGATGATTGCAAAACTACACACACACATCGATATATATATATATATATATCGATGAAAAGATTTTTGTTTCTTACATATTGTTATCCGTTATCGGCTTTTACTCTTCCTCAGATTTGAACAACAAGTTCATTTTTAGTGACCAAAAATGTGTCGACACTCGAAGCAGTGATAGATTTGTCTCCTCGATATACAACAAAACGCACAGTGCTTTATGCAAAGTGCGGGCAAAGGAAGTTGTAACAAAGCAACAGTTACGGAGCAGTCGAAGTTGCGCGGCACGAAGCAGGCGGAATAAATTGCTGATATATTCACAATAGCTATAGCAATCGTAGAGAGCGGAGGGAGACGTTATGCGCGCGGAAAACTACATTGCAGTGAAAGTAACCGCGTGTTAGTATAACATGAAATATTTCCCCCTCGCCGTGCTTTCCGCTTTCTCATATTTTAAAATGACGGCGGAATTTCATTTCGCCCGGTATTACAATTTTTCCGAAGTCACCGGGAAACCGCTGCTACACCGCTTATCAAAAGTAGCTCGCATACGCTTAAATCTACGGAAATGTAACTTTCTAAAACGTACACACGCACACACACATACCTGTCGTTTCTTTGACCGTGGGACGAGTTGTGTTTATCGCAGGAGAGAATCCAGTTGCGCACGTACGCGCGCGAGAGAGAGGGAGAGAGAGAGAGAGAGAGAGAGAGAGAGAGAGAGAGAGAGAGAGAGAGAGAGAGAGAGAGAGAGAGAGAGATAAAGAGAGGGAAGAGGGAAGAGAGGAAAATTTATTCTCTTCGCGCAACGTCGTGTTCGTATCGTAACTTCGAATTTTCATGAACCTCCCATCTCCCGCGAGCATTAACTTATCGCGCATAATTAACGTGACTCGCGGATTCGCGAGAGAGTGAAAAAAGGCAGGAGGAGAGAGAAGAGCTTTAACAGCCTCGCGACAACGCTCATCGGAGGGGACAAAACTGTGCGAGATCTCGCACGCCAGCACGAACAATAAAAAAAAAATGGGTCGTTTCGACGTTTGATTTCACTCAACGCGCGCGAACACGAGCACTTTTGAATATTGCCCGCGGCATTCGAACGCGCACCGCGCGGCGCACAATGAGAGAGGGTCGCCTCGCGCTGCGGAAAATCGAAACCGGGGCCGGCCGGGGCGCAGAAATGAACTGTCGGGTATTCGTCTCTGAGGAGACATGAAGGAACGCTTGAAAGACTCCGCGGTAATTTTCCTCGGCCGGGCTCGTATTCCCCGTGCGAGTGTTCGTGCTCGATTACGAAGCGCGGGAACGAGCGTATAGGGCAAATTTCACATCTCTCTCTCTCTCTCTCTCTCTCTCTCTCGAGCTTCGTCGAACGTCTCACGGGACCGCGACGCTGATAAAACCGCGAGATATTCCCGAATTCGACGCGGCGCGAATAAGCACCGGCGACGCGCGCACGCGCCGAAGAAGAAATGGAACTGGCGAGGGGGAGGGGAAAAGGATTTGCCGATCTGAAAAGAATGAAATATTGTCCACCGATCGCGTCGTTTTGGTCGCTTCAATGAAACTTATTGCGCTTCGCTCTTGAACTGATGATGATAATGACCGCGCGCCTTTTTTTTCTTTTCTGAAGAGACTTGAATAACTGCGCGCGATTCTCGCTAACGAAGAGGATGCGTTACGAACATTCAGCTTCCGTTGTTTTAAATTTTCGATATGTTGCGTCGGGAGCCGCATTTCCCATCGAGAGTTCGATCGCTCTCGTTCGCCCGATATCCAATTAAACGCACATAGCGCCGTATAGAGCCATGAAAAGCAAATAAAAAAGGAAAAGAAAGGCACTCGGTTAAACGCTTCAAGCGTCGATAGTTTTCGAGCGTGAAATAAATAAAAGGATCGATCGGAAATTCATGACGATCGTGTTCTTCAACGAGATATCGACACACACGAAATACGAGATCAATATACGATAACCGTTTGGCTACGTTACGCGCATACATTCGTTATTGCAATGACAGAGAAAAAGATCGCGTATTAATCCCGTAAATTCTGCTGCACAAATTGCAATCTGGTTAACATGGATAAAAATCAAGATGAACAATCTGTGATGCGGCAGTTTGAATATTTTGTACATTTCTTTACTGCAAATATTACTATTACGATAAAAATATTAGGAATTTCAACTGCACAATTTCAGCTCATAGATTGTAAATTAATGGAACTGAAACGTATGTAATAATATAAATGTCTCTTCACCTATTTAATTTAAAGATTGAATTAACTGCACATCATCGATAATGCGTCGAATCGACTGCATAATTGCCCTACCGAATTAAATTTCGAGCTTGTTTTATCGTGCAAACGGGAAAAGTTAAAAGTACATCAAAAGTTCATCAAGGCAATTAAGACAATTAATTTGTCACATGTTACCTCGAAATTGAGTTCGTTCGATTCATTTCGAGTTATTTCGAGGTGAATCCTTTTTTATATGTCGGAAAAAATTAAATAAAATTATTTCAGATTCTTCACATATATAAACAAAAAGAAAAGAAACTCAAAAGTTCATTCACATTGTGTGTTGAAAGAATCAAGACACTTGGTTCCTCACACGCAATCCTGAATTGGAGTCTGTTCAAGTCGCGATTCGAGTTGACCAAACTAATCTTTCCTTTCCTTTTCTTTTGTTTTCTTGAACAAGGCAAACTATCGAGCTTCGTAGACCGCGGCTTGCTTGATCCAGTGAAGCGCTCGCCTTGCCATAATACGTAAACGTCCCGCCGCGAAACGTCTTCGCCTCGTGGACGGACGGACGGACGGCCGAGAGATGCCTGTATTCGAGTCTCCGAGATATCGATCTACGGCGCGGAAACAAGTCGCAAAGTTCGCAAGCGCCAGAACGTTCGCGAGGACGACAGCGGCTCTTTAGCCGGGGACGCCTGTGTAATAGAGTTGACGAGATTAATGAGGTACCTAACTATAGGTGTCCCTCTTCGCCGCGGAGAGAGTTCTCCAGCGGGAAGGGCCATTGAAATTACAACGTGGCGGCACTTCGCAAAATGGAAAAGCGTTTCCGGCGGCTGAACATTCGCGAAACGTCATGGGCCGCGTGTACGCATTAAGCCGCGGCCCGGAAGCGAGCTACAAATTTTTCGCGCTGGAAGTACGTGATAAAAAGAAACCACGGATGGAACTAATAAAAACGAGACGGTCGGCGCGCGGGGCTCTCGAGGAGCCTGGGAGGAGATTGCAACTCCCGCTCCAGACAGCGCTGTATTTTTAGAGTTGTTCGGGATACATGTATCGCGCGCGTAAATATATTTTAAAGACGCACTCGTGCGAGCGACGCGATTAGAATAGTTCGTAAACAAAGCTCGAACGCGCCGCCGACGGCGGTTGCGGCTTTTATTAGCGCGGCCGCTCTTACGATAAAAGAAAAAGGAGCGAAGGAAGTAAGAGGGATTCTTACAAGACGAGACGAGACTTGCAACGATTATTAACGATCCGACGTATTTCTCCCGCGAATCTTCTTCTTCTTTTTGCTTTTTTCCTTTTATTATTGAGCCTTTATAACCAACTCTAGTAATAAACTGATACCTGCTTAAAGTGCGACGTATACTTGATAAGCCAGAATATAAGACACTTTGACACATTTATCGTTAAAGTTTCATTCCCCCCGGGAACTGAAAAACTACCTCGTTATTAAGGAAAGATCATTGCCGGGGACCTGCTCAAAGACCTACCGTGGAGACGGAAAAAGAACGTACGTCCGCCGCGGCGAGAGATTTCGAGGAATCAGCCGCGCCACGTCGGGGAAGCCTGAGCACCACTGGGGCGATCCCTTTGCACCGGAATAAATTGCAGCAGCCGTATAAATAGAGACATTCACAACTCGTCCCGCTAATTATATATTCTTGTTGGGCTCGCGCGCTCGCTCGCTCGCCGCGTCTCGCGGGAATGTCAACCACGCGATAACGCATGAGTCGCCCCGGAGCGGAGCGGAGCGGAGCGAAGCGCAGGTTGCAGTGAACCACGCGCACCTGTCATCGAATCCTTTTTTGCCGGGAAAGCCGCGCGTGTCTGGCGCTCGCTGGACGAGCGCCGCCGCGTCGCGCATCGCCCCGTGATTTCCGCTCACGGCTTCAACACTCCGCCTGTTCCGTGCGTGCGCAAAGGTGACTCCGCTCATTAGCCCCACACGCGCAGCGATTCGCAGCGATCTTGTTTACGGACATCCGACGCAAATCACAGTGAGAGATTTGTGAAGAACATTTCTTATTTTTGTACAAGCAACGCGACACACAAATATCGCGAGAAAACATATTTCGCCGGTAAAGTTCTCAAGTATGCTTAAATCGCCCTTAAACAGTTTATGCTGTCACCGCGGCTATATGACTCGTCCAAGTTACTCCGCTGTCTAGTGCACAAAGAAGAACGCTCGAGCTATATGACGAGCGTTCCTCACTTTGTCTCTTGAGAATTTTAGGAATTTTCGCGACACACACACACACTACATCCTCCCTTGCTCGAGGGAGGAAATTGTTCGGCAGAAATCTCAATTATTCAGCTTCTATTGATTAATTCTTTCTGAATTAACCCGGATACCTTAGCTCGCTCGGTTATAAACTTCATAGCTCCAATTAGCGTTTGCACGGTGATCTCCGACAGGCGGACTTTAAAGCATCGCGAGCGAACGAACTTGTCGATCCATCCAGCGCGTAGCGTCAAAGTAAATTATTTCGTGAAAGCAAAACTAATAAGCGATCGAGTGCCGCCGACACTCCCTTTGTCTCCATTTTACGCCTTTGTCTCTGGCAAGCTCGGAGAAGTGGCTTCTTCTTTCGACCAGGTTGAGACGAACAACTATGTTTAGATGGCTCGCGCGCGATCGAGTCTTTCGATCGAGAGATGGCTGGAGCGAAAGCGCGAAAGACCCCCACAGCTCTCGCCCTTTCTTCGTCGAGGCGGGCTTTCGTAAGGAACAGAAATAAGTGTGCTTCCGGTCGCCCGGTCGTGAGCTTTCCCTCTCACTTTGTCACTCGTTCTTGTTCTTGTTCTTGTTCTTTTTCTTTTTCTCGGGCACTCGCAACTTTTGAATCCGGCAAAAATCCGGTGATTTGATTTGACTGAAAGGTCGCCTTCAAAACGCGATTTTGTTCGATATAATAATAAATATAATATAATTATTATTCAAAATATAGCGTAAATATCGGCAAAATTTTTCACACGTGATATTCTCACTTTGAGAAATACCCCCCTACGATGATATTATTAAATTGGAAAAAAAAAAAGAAAAAAAAAAAGAAATACGAGTTTTTAAGTGAACATAAACGTAACTGCTAACTGAAGGCAGCTGATCATTTCATCGTTCATTATCGTTACGTAGGTCTCTCGTAAGTGTTATCGGCGTCCTGCAAGCCCGCGCGAGATTCGCTGGGACGTTAATAATCGTTAATTACAATCTGCTTGCCGCAGGCTTTTTCAACGATCCCGTCGGAAATAAACGGGGCCCAGGAACGCATTTACTCCGGCGTTTATCTAGGACGTACATTTTCACGACGCTAAAGCGCGAAAGAGGCACGAGGTTGGGCGGCAATAGGGATTTGCGAGCAAAGCGGTATTAGGAGTTCCAGGGCGATTATGGTAGGACCTACTTCCGGGGATTGGCGGGAGGAAAGCTTATGAAAATTAGCGGGTATGGAGCGACGAGCGGACGTAAGGCGCAGCAGTGGCGTTTCTCATTGCCGGTAAACATTGCTCGAGTAGCTCGGCAGCGGCGAACGAACGTTTTCATCAACCTGATCGACCGTAGAGACTCGAGAATTGCGAGCGACCAGAAAACACGAGCGGCTCGTAAATAAGCGCGCCGCGACAGTAGGCGGCATTTGATGATTTATCGTCGAAAGCGCGAAACGGTGTGCATGAATTTCGCGCGGAGAGAGAGAGAGAGAGAGAGGGGGGGAATGGAGAATCCGATATGTATAATTTACAAAATATTCTTGAGTAAATTACTCTAATTAGTACCGTTCAATTATCATACACATAAATAGTAAATTAAACTACATTTGCATGATCGTTCGGGATAATGAGAGTCGAGAATGTTTAATAAAACTTTTAAGCTGCCTGTATATTACTTCTCTAAAATCTGTTTGTTCTCTAAAATTTTCATTCCTGGAATAATTTTAACACTCTCCTCATATCTTTTACATGGCACAATATAATAACACCCTTCTCTACCCTTCTGCTATTGCTTTCGATGAATTATATAATTATTCATTATTAAACGTTATGTTTTCGACCAAATATCATTATCTTTCGTATATAATATTTAATAACATTTCATTAGGTATTCTTATAGATGATACGTTACATGCTGTATAACTCTTATAATTACCACGTATTCTCCTAACAATTAAGTAATCTTAATTCTGCGTCGTTCGGCTTTCGGCACGCGTTCATCACAACAGAAGCCTCCCGCGCAGTAGCAGCGGGACTGTCGGTCTGTCACTTGCGACTCGCAAGTCACAAGATCGCAGCATGACGCCGCAACAGGCAACAGGAGAATTGCCGCGCTAAATTCCCAAACTCACGGAACTCACAATTCGGATTCCTCGTTATTCCGTTCCTGCCTGCACATACAGTTGTGACGTGCGCGCGACGGGACAGCGAACGAGAAAACGACCCGCGAGAGGAAGAAGAAACAGAAGCGCATTGCGTCACTTCTGGGGGAACCCGGCGCTGTCGATGCAACGCGTGCGTTGCACTCTCCGACCGGCTCTATACCTGAGCGGCCGCGGTGGCGAGAAGTAGGTATGCGCTTCCTCATTAGTGACTGCGAGAAGTACGCGCCGACATCGCTCTTCCGGTTACCGAAATAAGGCGGATGGTTTATAACGAGTCTGCGTGAGCCGTTACCCTTCTCTTTCCTGCACCTTTGCTGCCTCCCCCTCCCTCTACCCCCCCCTCTCTCTCTCTCTTTCTCCGGCTGTCCCCCTCCCTTTCTTCGGTTGCCACTTTAACGAGCCGCTAATTAGTCGTTCCGCAGTACGCTCGACCGTATGTATCCGCTACGTCCTTTGCGTTCGTAGAACAGGAACTCGGCCAGGAAACTCTCTCTCCCTCTCTCTCTCTCTCTCTCTCTCTCTCTCTCTCTCTCTCTCTCTCGTTCTATCTAGGCTCGCGGATTCTCGCCATGCGGGACCGCGAACAGCGGGGTAGTTCCGCGTAATCTAATTAGCCTATAATCTCGATCTTACCGCGCGGCGCGCCGAAATTAAATCGTTCGCGTGGAATTACGCGCGGCGCAACGCTCGGCTGCTCCTTCTTCGCCGCTAATTGATTCACGTCAAACTCGAGTTGTGCTACGACTTGATCGTCCGGCGGCGCCGTTCCTTCCTGCGAACCACTACAAGTTTGACGCTGTTGAACACGGAGGGAAGCGTATCGCGCGAGAGCGAGAGCGAGAGCGAGAGCGAGCCAAGAGTGCCGATTAGTATCGCTGTGTATACACAGGCTTCTCCAATCTCGAACCTTTGAGTTGCGTGTCTTTGCGAACACTTTGGAGCTGGAGGGAAAACAAACGCCCTCCGCCGATCTAGATGAGCTTCAAGTTTAATGCTCGCTGATACAAAGTGTCCGCTTAAAGATTCTTTATGACTGAAATAATCTCTCTCGATAAGTGAAATAATAAATTATCCTGAAGATCCAGCGAGAGATTTACTTACTCATTAATCCCTCCGTTATTAATATTACTTAATATCCGCTTATCTTGGTTTGCAATACTTGATGTGCAATTTCTCGTATTTGCGGGGTGGTGTCGTTGCGAGACGACAAAATGTTCCGCCGTTAAAATGAAGATCAATCACGCGCGTTCGACTCGCGTGCGCAACTTGGCGAGAGCGAACGAAGCGGAAGAGAGTCTGGTCGTCGGCTTCATCTTTTGAAACTCGGCGTACACATATAGGTGCCCGCCGTAAATATTCGCCGTTGGGCTCTTGCATATTCATTTCTAGCGGACATACACAGGGATACCCGCGCGGCCCGAAATAATGGCCGAGGATTTCGCCGAGACACGTAGCCCAATCTCTCTCGCGTCGCCCACCTTTCTCGCTCTTTTGTAAAACTCTTACCACGCCTTCGCCACATCCCTCTGTCCCCCTGTCCCCCCCCCCTCTCTCTCTCTCTCTGTCTCTTTCGGCGCCCTACCGCGCTCTACCTTTCCTGGATGTTCCCCTGCGTTTCTCCATGCTCCTTTTTCCACCGCGCCTGTTATCCCCCCTGTAGCAGTTCTCCGCGTTCGGCTACTCTACATTTTTGTCGACTCCCCGCGGAATTATATACGACCGCCATGTCGTCGGGGTCGCGCTCAGAAGTTTTCGAGTACTTAATCGAAGCGAGACCAAATGAGGATATATTACACACGGCGGCCATCCGCGCTTAACTCGACTCGTCTTTGATTCTCGTTCCCTTTGCGCGGTATATATCGCTCACGAACGACGCCACAACTCTCGGTCGCGTTTGCGTTCTAAAAAAAAAATACCACGGAGCTTCAGTGAGAGAAAAGAGAGATTCATATTGATACACGAGTATCAAATATGCACGTCACGGCTTTGTACGTTAATCACTACATCGATTTAAACTGATTGCGCAGAAGCTTAAATGTGATGATCGGATTAGCAAAAACGCGTTGAAAAATGTATTTCGAAACTCGTGTGTATCTTTTACTTCATTCAATTACGAATATATTGAAATACATTTTCGAGATGTTCGACAATTCACTTGCTGTTCCTAAATTAATCTCTCTTTTCTTTTTTTCCTTCAACCGTGATATGTTCGTGTTAATGAAACGCAGAGAAACATGGAGTAACTCACCTAGAGTGTTCACCTAAAATCATTCAATGATTTTGTCCTCGCAATAAATACAAATTACAAAATGCTCAATCCATTTTTGCATATATTTCCATCGTGTAAAAGCATTTGCAATTCTGCACAATCAGTACGATAGAAATTTTACGGAGATAGGTCACTAATGAGACTTAGCCATCACCAAGTCTAGCTATTTAAATATCACAAAGTTATTCCTACGCGTGCGGACTTTTAGTTTGACGAGCGTTACAACAACCGGGAATAATTCTGCTTAATTCCACTCTTACATGTTCGTTTAAGCCGACGTGTGCGATAAATCGTGTCAACCCTTTGGCGCATTATTAATAACGCGCGCGGTAAATTCTGAGCAAATTCTGAGAGCGGTATTGCAGAGACCCAGATGCCAGCCAGAGCCAGAGAGAGCCAGACACCGGCATGCTCGATTGAAAATAACGAAAAGCTCTCCTTAGCTCGATCGAAAGTTATTTTCAGCGAGCGCGCGTCACGTTAATCTCAGGCTCCTTATTTCCATATAGTAATATCGCAATGCCGATGTCACTAGGGCCCCCAGCCACAGCCCCAGCGTCAGCTGTGTTAACGGAGCTCGTGAGACGAGAAGAGAAGCAGGTCAACCGTGCGGAATTTCACGGAGGCTCGCCGGAGGTTTCGCGGATTCGAATGAAATTGCGCGCGCGGCCCCGCACGAAGGATCTTCGCGGGCTTTCGCGGAGAGACTCGTGCGGCATCCACCTTTCTTCGCGGGCATGTGCGCATGCATTTGCTTTTGCCTGCACGCAGAACAACGAAGCATAGCGGCATAACGCGGGCGCAGGCATGTGATGTAAAAAGTTGCGACACGCTTAGCCGGCATGGGCGAGAGAGAGAGAGAGCCTTATAATACGGTCGCTGATAGAACTCTACCCTATTCGCTTGACGCTTCGGATAAGCGGCGAGAGATCGAAGCGCGAGTCGAAGAAGACAAGTGAAAATAGAAGGGACACATATCCTCCGTACGCTGTACATTTTAGGAGGTATTGCGAGAGGCTATCGAAGGGGGGTGTCCACCCGCGAAACACCATGTATAATCCTCCGGCCCCGGGGAACTGTAAATTTATCCGAGCGGAGAAGCGTGAGAAAATTAGATTCCGAACGCGCGAGCACAGCACGCTCGGGCGTCACAGCCGATGTTGATGACAGGGCATACCGAAAGATTTCGTGAATTTCAATTTGCACGTTGTTAATTAACGGCGGATTTCCGCTCACGGGTGCGAGAGAAGGGAGAAGCGAAGAGGACACGGTGGCCCTTACGGTGGAAGGAGGAGCTCAGACTTTGAGACACGCGAGCGCGCGCGCGCGCGCGCGCGCGCCCGAGTTAATGTTAATTAAATCGAGACCGAGACCCTGATTTAATTAAGAGAACCTGCAGCTGCGCGAGAGAGGCTGGCTGTAGCCATCCGCGGCGATGGTCTTCCGTTTATTTAGCTATATAATTATCCGATATTTAATAATCGCATGACAAGGGGGAGCGCGCTGACAAAAAAAATCCTCGGCCGCGTCTTTCCCTCCTTTCTTTTTCTTTCTCGTTCTTTCTTTTCAGCTTCTTCAAGAGAAGATGAGGAAACGCCGACGTCGCTTCGCGGATACTCGTAATCGTGATCTTGACAAGGCGACTACCGCCGCCGCCGTTCTACCTCTTCGCCGATACGTCGCCTTAATCACCAAGTTACCCGCGGGATGATAAAAAACGAGTCTTCGTCAAGTTACATCGAGCGATCCGCGCTTCCCGCGTCATTCTCGCATGCGCGAGTACTCGTCGTCGTGATTAAAAACCGCGGTATAAAAAACCCCAACGGGGTATATAAAAATTACTCGCGCGCGCGCGCGCGTGTGCGTTCCCTCTTTTTCCGCCATGTTATTTCAACGTCGCGCAGCACAGCTGCGGCGGCGGTTTCCATTGCCGCTGCATAATATTTTGTTATGCCACTCGTTTTTATCCAATTTGCCCGCCCCTCACGCCTACCCCTGCGCGTCGCTACACGCGCGTTGCCGCCGAGCTGGGCGCGAGACTCGGGATTTCGCGGCGAGAAGCGCCGGAACGAGGAGGAGGAGGAGGAGGAGGGTCGGAGAGTCCTGAGAGCGACCTAACGCGACGTCGTACGCTAGACTGACCACGTTTTCTATAGGGGCGCACGCGAGAACTAGAACGCGTAACATTTTAATAAACGCAATTACCCGGCCCACCGTCATTTAGGTAAGCGTGCGCTCTCGCGCACGGTGAAGATGCCGCCGCGCGTCGGAGGAAAAAGAAGGAGAATGCGATATGGAAGGAAGGCGGCGGAGGAGAGGTGTTGCTGCCGAGGTGAACGATAAGACGTCCATTCGGCATACATTCTATTACATTAAAAAAAGAAAAAATGAGTCTGGTATTTGTAACTATAATTGCACAATGAAGGAATATTTGATTAAATCTAAGAACGATAATGAATCCTCGCTGAAACCTCAATATCCGGTCTGTAAAATTTTTCAGGTACAACGTGCCCCCTTAATTCTTCCTTTTTGCTCAATGTGCACCTTCGGTCGAGGAAGAAAAGAAGTTTCCAGTGAATTGAGGAAGCGCTCGAGAAATGTTTTCGATCTAAATAAGTGTTCTCTCATCGCTCGCGCTTATGCATTAAACTTCTCGACAGCTCGCGGACACTTTCGAGTGCTTCCTCGACATTCACTCGCTGCTTTCCACATTTTACGACCACTTGAGGAACCACAAACACTTTTACTGACCACTCGCAAAGAGTTTCGCTGGACACACTTTGAACATTCGAAGATTCGCGTCCGTTCCTTCTAAACGTCTCTCTCGGGTAGGCCATGATCAATTTCCCAGAAAACTACCGCGGTCGCTCATGTTAGGCTCGCGATACTTTTCCACGCAATTTACCGGACGCTCGAACGCATACTTGCCGAACACTCGTCGAAAACTTCATTCTCGACTGTGTGAGTTATACCGGGTGAATTATACTCACCGTGATGCTTTGGGACACGAAGAGGAAAGCGATAGGTACTTTGCGCGCCGTATCTCTTCCTGTCTATTGAATTCTGATAGGTCTCAACAATTTTCTACGGCCCTTACCGCATGATAACGCCAGTAAACCTCATCATAAGTGTAGAGCTTACTGTCATATGTCTTTACGCGTGATGTGTCGTTGAATGCTGCCAATGTTTCCAGCTCGAGCAAGAAAAGGCAAGCGGAAGATCATATCTCACTCCCTCCTGCCCGTTTTCTTCCATTTGAGTGATTCCGGTACAGTATAGAGTTCACTGCGCGCGCCTCTCGACGACGACGACGACGACGACGGCGCGGCCGCGGCGGCGGCAGCGTTTTAAGAATAATCCACGAGCCTTCTATTAAGCGGCGCATTCAACGGCGCGCGATGCGCGGCGGGCTGCCTTTTGCCGCTACCTGCCTAGGCAGGTTAGGCTTCGATTATGGCCACTAAGCAATCCGCTACCACTTGGCCGTGGAGCTTGGCTTGGACGCGCGGGGGGAGGGGGAGGGGCCCAGACAGGGGGCAGGTATCGCACCGGCTCGCGCTGGGAATATCGTTCGGCGACGAGGTCGGGAGTTTAAACATTAATGATCCAATAAGCGAGGCATCCTCTTTGCGTTGTAGACGGGAATAACGTTGTTACTCTTAGCGATCTCTCGCCGACGGCAACTTTCGTCTACCGACGTTACGTGACTAATCGTTTCGCGCGCGATGAAATATGCATCGTCTAATTGGTGCGACTTGCCCGTGTACACGCTAAGAGGAACGTCGACTACGTCGAACATTGAAACCTCGTAGCGAGGCGGCGTGTGAGACGTCGAAAGCCGGCCGAAAGTTTGCGCGTAATAATTCGAGTATCGGACGGTAATCGGCCCGGTAACCGGTGGTAGAGTACCTAATTATTCACGTTAGCCTTGTACCTTTAATCCTTCCGCTCAGCTCAGACACCGAGCTCCACCGTTAAGCACTCATGTAATCGTGATAACAAAGCCGATATCGGCGTTATCTGTTTTATTCATTCACTGTGCAAGCGCGAAAATAATCCACAAGTAATCAAATATTAATTCAATCACAGAAGAGAATCACTTTGTTCGAAAGAGCCGCGTTTAACAGAGAAATGTTACAACACGCGCGTGCGTCGTAGCGGAAAGATTAAGCTCGTCAGCGTATTTTTCCTCGAAACTTGAGACTTGATTATCTCTTTGCAGAGTTGTAATAGAAACGATACACGATCGCAACGAAAGGTTCTTACTCGTAAGTTTTGAAAGATACTCGCAACTTCTCAAGTGTGTAGTTTTCGCCAAATTATTCTACGTTTTATCAAAAGAAGGAGAAGGAGAGGGGGGGAGAGAGAGAGAGAGAGAGAAACGGCATTTATCATCGGGCATGATGTGGCCAAACGGACATTTCGCACAACGTGTTAATTCAACAAGCTCTATACCTGAAATGGTTGCGCATGTTGCTGCCGGCAGCTCCGAACGTAGTCACGCGTAGTTGCGCCCACGTCGCTTATAAATAACGTAATTAGTC
This sequence comes from Harpegnathos saltator, assembly GCF_003227715.2. Taxonomy (NCBI): domain Eukaryota; kingdom Metazoa; phylum Arthropoda; class Insecta; order Hymenoptera; family Formicidae; genus Harpegnathos; species Harpegnathos saltator. The sequence goes on along the minus strand of NW_020230721.1, from coordinate 1,221,752 downwards.
TTGCTGCCTTCCGCCGCTCTATTCCGCCGCTGCCCTCCCCCCCCCTCCTAGCGCGCTCCGCTGTATCCTCTCCTTCTCCATCTCTTCGCTCTCCCCCTCTCTCCTCTCTCTCTCTCTCTCTCTCTCTCTTTCTCTGTCTCTTTCTCTCTTTGCGTTTATCATTGCCAGCCATATCCTTCTTTTTCTTTTCTTTCAATTAATCCTGAAAGCAGACCGAAACGATGCGTGCCGCCAGTCGCGGCGCTTCCGGCTCGGCCGAGCTTCTCCCGCACGGAAGAAATGCGTCTTTTTTAATCGGCCATTAATATGTGCTCTCATACATACATGAGCATACATGATCCCGAGTGATCGAATTCGATCGGTCGCGTTTGTCTAAAAAATTCAGACGGAATTGTACAGCAAAATTGTTGCGAAATGTTGTCACCGAGCAGAGGCACATCAACATCTCGCCTTGGTTTATTATTCTTCCGCTTTACATTTGTAGTTCAGCTGAATCGAGGTTTGCTATTAAAAGAATTGATTTCCGTCAATCATATAAAAATATAACATTTTCAGGGTCACAGAGGGGCGCTGACAGATGCTGACCGAATTGATAAAACGACGTTTGCCACACGACGAATTTGACACCGTTTGCTTTTACGGATATCAATTTCTACTCCCGAGATCTCTCCCGACATCGTCACTCTCGATGTAATACCACACGCGAACGGCATTATTTAATATTTATTCATTTCACGTTGCGAACTCGAGTCGACCTTCGAGCTCGCGAGAGGCACGACATCGCGTGCCTCCCGCGATCCCAATTTTCCCACGAGAGTCAGCTATCGCGGACGGGCACCACGGCTTCCACGGCGAATCCCGTTAAGCTTCCGCACGCGACGCCGAGCGGACGCGTCGGAGATGACGTTACCAAGCGCCCGAGCATGATTAGAAACGAGCGGTCTCGTGGCGCAAACGAGCGGCCGCAGCGCGCCGCTCGTCGATTCCGCGAGCGGCCGGTCGGCTGCCACTACTCGGTCCAGCGAGAGAAACAGACAGGGCGACAGAAGAGAGAGAGAGAGAGAGAGGGAGGGGGGGAGGGCGTGAGGTGGCGGGAATAGCTACATTAAGGGAGAAAATGCCGAGGATTACGAGGCCGGACTCTCTCGTCGACGAGGAAACAAGAACGAGTACACGGCACCGCGTCACCTTTCATTCTTTTACCTCCGCCTGCGCCCCCGCCTCTGCCCACCCGTCGCGCCGGCGTTGGAAGGACGACGTGCCATTCGGCAGGGCTTTTACGCGGCCGTAACTGCGAGACCGTTACGGCGGTGTTACACGTATCACGCGGAACGACGCGGATACGAGTGGAGATCGTACGATCCCCGGATACTACTAGGGAGACTATCAAACGTCGTCCTATCAGCTCTGGCCGTTGAACGAGCAGCTAGCCTGCCCTCATCCTCTCTTTCTCTCTCTCTCTCTCTCTCTCTCTCTCGTCGCCCCCTTTATCCAGCGCGCGACGCGACGACGAGCATCCTGCGACGGGACGCGCCGCGAGGTCCGTCCTTCCGGCAACTTCAGCCCGTATTTCGCAGTCGTAACGGACGCCAATAGCGCGATATACGTAAGCATCGGCTCGTATCTGAACGCCTCTTACTCACGGATGGCCGGGGCTCGTAAATAGTGCGACAGCAGAGGGTACAGAGGCGTCCGATTACTATCGTACGGCGACGGCAACGGCGGCGGCGGCGGCGGCGGCGGCGGCGGCGGTATCTTGCCACCGCTCGCAATCGACTAACGAAGCTACCTTACGATTATGGAATAATCGCGCGAGACACGCCCACGTGAACGCCGGTTATTAATTAAACGCGCTGGAGAGTCGCGCGTTTTATACGTCGCCGGGCTAACCGTGCGAACGTGCATCCCGGGCACTCAGCCCTTAAGTGCATCGCCCATCTCGCACGCTGCGCACACGCGCTTCATCCTCCGTGAGGTGCGAGCTGCACGAGTTTATTGTAAAGAAAAAGGACTATGAGGTCGTGGCATATTAATGACTCTCAGAAATGCGCGTGTGAGTAAACTGAAAATTTATCGAGATGAGAGAGAGAGAGAGAGAGAGAGAGAGAGAGAGTGAGGTGTCGTTTTCTCGAAATTACTTTTATGTAACAAAAGACTTGGCGGATAATAATACGTATTAAAGGGACTTGTTAGAGTTTGTTGGGGCGTCGATGATTGTACTCACTCAAAGGTCATGAATCAGTTTGCAAACGCGGAATCATAACAAGATCCGCAATGTTCCGATTGTCTTATTTTGTTAATATCAATGACAGGAATGTTAGTGAAAAAGAGCATATTGAACTTTTAGTATTTTTATACGAAGAACGAAGGATGAAAAAGATAATTTTATTCAATTATTGTTTGATATAGAGAGATATTACTACATATTCGTATATTATATGAAAAAAGATACATTTATTATATATATATATATATAAAATAAATGTATCTATTTTCATATATATATGTACATATACTAGACATAAATAATAAATAAATAAATGTTACTTGTATAAGACAAGTGTCCGCACGACTTCTCCCTTTCCTCCGCCCTTTTTCTCAAAGTCCTCATTTTCCTCACTTCCAAGGTTTTACATCTTTCCCACGTCAGGTCGCCAATTTGGCCAATGTCGCGCCAACGCGCCCGGCTGCCGTTCAAGTTCCTCGTGTACGCTCGTTACATTTTCCGCGACGCATCCGTAAACTTCACATCCCTCGTCGGTCCACGTATTCATACACTTGTGCGCGCGCGCGTGTGTGCGCGCGCGTTGTTTCCCATGTTAGACATCGCGCATCAACCCCGTACAAAACATTACGTAACCGAGGCGTGACCGCGACGGCCGGGCCTTTTAATCCGGACCCTCGTCCGTGGGTGAGGGTGAGTTAATTTTCTTCATCCGAAGGGAGAGACTGTGTCACGGCGCGGAGGGAAGGGGGGATGGAAGAAGGCGGACACAGCGGACAGAGAGCAAACACCAGGGCGCGACGAGGGTCACCGAATAAAATTGCGGTAAAGCCTGCCTCCTCGTCCTGGCGGCCTGGCCGGGCCTGGTTTGCGGCTGCGACCGCAAATTAACGACCGCGACGCTCGAGATAAAATAATAAGCCGCATAAAAGACCGTCGATACGTCGACCGATTACCTCGACCTACCTCCGCGATAGGTCTCCCCCTCCCCCCCCCCGCCGCCGCCGCCGCTGTGCTCTTCCACCGTGCGTCCCGCTGGGACCCCGCATCGGCGTCTCTCCTCTTTCCGTTCTCTTCTCGTGACACAACGAGGAGTGCCGGACCGGATCCTCCCACGAGAGAACGCCGAGAGAACAGGGAGGATATACTCCCGAGCTCGCTTTTCTCTAACGGGCTCGGCACACTCTGTCGCCGAGTTCCAATAACGATCGGATCCTAATGATGCCTGGCGTTCTCGCGAATTGTCGGGCGGGAAATTCGTTGAACTCCTTACGGCAAAGTTTTACTCAAAACGAGAGCGATAGTGAAAACACTGCCACTCTCGTCCGTCACTCTTTGCTCCTCCGTCACTCGAGCGGAATTTTGCTGCAAGAGGTCGGAAATAACACTCTCGTGCACTTCTCCGCTGGCGTGCTTTAGGATTAATTTCGGTATCCGCGAAAATTGCGAGTTCAATTGCTGCTGTTCGAGTAGCCAGTAGTACGGCCGTACGGCGAACGTATAAAGTTTATTCAACAAAATGACCGTTCGGTCGCCGATCACAGTCGAATAATTTCGACAACACATTCGGCGCGCACTCGCTCGTGCGCGACAGTATTCGCGTGCTACGAACACTGCCGGGAAGACCGGGCTCGTTTCCTATGCATTGAAGTCCACCGTCAATTGTAGTTTCATCGTAATGAAAGAAAAATTGCCTCTGATGGAATAATATACCGCTTCGGTGGTGCAACTGCACGGGCCGGCCGGCCGGCGTAAAACGAACGACAAATCCATCCGTCGTCGCGCACCGCGATATTTTCCCGCGGAAATTGCTGAACCGACCGGACAGAGATCATCGTCCTCGTTGCTCTCTCTCTCTCTCTCTCTCTCTCTCTCGCCGTGCTCGCTCTCCTCTGCGTCGTGTCGGCCCGATGCGGTAACTACGTCGATCGCGCGAGCGGCCTCTATTATCGTGCCGACTGCCGAAGTTCAGACAAGAACAACGATTCTCGATCTCGAGCGGGGGCGACCAGGACGCACGGCGAGCGGGACCTCCCACCGGGGAGGAATAACCTTCGCCAGGATCCACGGGTCCCGGGTTCGCGTTCGTTCTCCCTCCCGGAGGCCGGGGCTTAATAGTTTGCCTTTTTTGTCTCGCGATCGGCACGCGGGTGGTAGGCTTCTTCCTCTCCTGAGTCCTGGCCAAACTCTCTCGCACCGACCTATCATGGATTCTCGACTGAGTTGGCTGCTAGGTCGGTGCGCTCCTTCACGAGCAGCCCCGCGCGCGCTCCTTCTTTTCCTCCTGCAGGCGCCAGCCTCTCTCTCTCTCTCTCTCTCTCTCTCTCTCTCTCTCTCTGACTTTCTCTCTCTCTCTTTCACTCTCATTCTCACGCCCACCGTGTCAGAATGAAAAATCACATCGACCGGTCGCGACGTTGCCCGCCCGGATAGCGCCGAGAAACGTAGAAGGAAATCCTCCGGCCGGCTCTTAGCGTGAAGACTTCGTATCCGATCCGTAGCGGTGCTTCATCGATGTAAATAGCGCGGAGAGAACGGTCGCGTCGACAAGCGAGATGGAAGCGGGACGATCGCGTGGGGTGAGTTAAAGCGCGAGCGTTTCGTTCGAGGAATAATGCCTGAATAATTGGGCTCGTTTGCTGCGTCATTCGCGCAACAAAGTTAAAATGCTGGAATGCTGCTACTGACTCGACCGACGAAATTTAACCGATCGCTACCACGGCTGACGGTATAGATAATCTTCTCAATATTCGCATGTACTAAAGTACACACAAGGTCACAGCGTCGTGTCGCGATACAATTTTAGCGCGTGAAGGCGACTTCGCCGAGCTTGTATGTATTCACGTATGAGCAAAAGTCTCAAAGTCGAGTAATCGAGGACACGAAAATATCGATGACAGTCGTCGGAAAGTATGTATTAAGATACATACATGTGCGTACGCGCATGTATGCGTACACCAGAGAGCACCAGAGGAAATATCGTGCGACATTGATTTATTAACGGAAGACGAATGCGGACCTATCCCTTCTTGACTTGACGCGGAAAAATTTCCCAGTTGACGTTTCATGGCCCTGCACAAATATTGCTTATATAACCGTCGTAATTCGTATGTGCATGCATTCGAATGTATTATCTTCGTAGGGAATGTTCCCCGGCGCGGCTTTTCCTCTTCGTTTCGTTTGATATGACAATCTTCCGAAAGCACGCAAGTTGTGTGCATTCCTCTATTTATTCTCTACTAAAAATACAGCAGTTTTTGCATTCATAGTCGAGAATAAAAAGTATTGATAGAATCCATCTCGGCTGTTGATTGCAGACAGAGATCGCGACGCGGATGACAGAGAACGGCGAGGATTCATGCCGTCGCGCTTCTGCTTCTTTAAAGGCTAACGTTTCTGTTTTCCTCTTATCTCTTTTGTTTTCGTTCTCGTCGAAAAGCGGAAAAACGAAAAATATCGAACGGGGATAGCAGCGAGCGATGCAAATACGCGCGATGTTACGTGTCTGCGAATAGAATTCCGCTCGCGTCATACACTCGCGCGAGTGTCCTTGTTATATATACACCGAGCGCGCCGCTTATTAATATTATTAATGAATCGCCACCTGCCGATACATCGAGATCGACCGTCAGCAGTTGTGAAACTGGCTCTTGCCGCCGTGACGCTGACGCTGAAATCTCGACTGTCTCGGCGCTCGGGGCTTCGCGATGCCCCGCTGCGATTTCCCCCCGGTCTGAGTCGCGCGTATCAGGACTCGCGACGGCGGCGGCGAACGAACGAAACTCGTTCGTAACACCGAGCTCCCTACGACGGGACGATCGATACATCCCGTCTAATTCGCTTGTGGAAGAGTTAATCGCGCGAGACGTACAATATCAACCGTGATGGTCGATTGCAGATTAATGAAGGTTGGCTTTAGCCGTATCGACAGCTACCAGCTAGTATAGTCGGCGGTCCGCGTCGCGATAGAACGGAGGAAATGGTGAGGTGGTGGGTCCCGGTGGGGGGAGGAGGAGGAAGAGGAGGCGAAGAGTAGACGAAGAGGATTCGGAAGGGCGTTGAAGCGCGGAGAACAAGGAGAAGTCGCGGGGCGGCGGTGGGGGGGGGAGGGAGCAAGGGGTCGACGGCGGAGGTTGAAGAGGTAGATAGAGAAGATCGTAAGCCGTGAGGTTTACTTTGGGTGATCCCATGACTCCTCCGCGAAGACGACACGGTTTAATGGTTCGCCTGAGAACGCCGCCGCCGCCGCCGCCGCCGCCGCTGCTGCTGCTGCTGCTAGCATCTCCATCTCTACCTCCACCGTCGCCGCCGCGCGTCGCCTATCCTTGTTGCTCGTTCGGCGGCTCTTCTCCTTGCCTCTCTCCTTCCCTCGGACCTCGTCACCTACGTAAGTCACTCGAACGGCCCGTACCGTATCCCGAGTCGCTCCACGCCGCAAACGAGTTTACTCTGGAACGTCGCGCTAGCTTACGACCGAACAGCGTGATGCATTTCTCAAGGTGCAAACGGACAAACGGGAGGTGGACGGGGACTGACCTTTCTAATTGGGAAGAATAGGGGGTAACGCGATACCGGGTTCTTCAGTCCGATTAGAAAATGAACTTGATCTTGGATCTTGGAGGAATTTTGAACAAAATAAAGGAATGAAATATTCTTTTAGTTTAATATTCTCTTCGTTTTCGCTTGATGAAATTTGACGTTATCGACGCGGCGAGGACAATTTTCTGTCAAAACCAGCATTAATTTAGAATATTCAACAGAACCTAATTACTGACACGATTAATCCTTTTTCTTTTTACGGTATCGAAGAAACCGCGATACATTATCGACTTCGATTATAGCTGATAATTCGTCGGCAATATAAGTCGGCAACGACAGTGATTATTGCCCATTCAGACTCATCCGCGTATATTTCTCATCTCGTTAGAATGTTACAATTATAGCGGATAAAATAGAGGTGAGATATATCGATATAAACGGAAGGTGAACGGACCCATCATTGTGATAAATGTTAATTCTTCGGAAAAGTTTGCTTGGAATCTCTAACACAGAGAGAGACCGACGTGCGAGATCGAGGACTTTTGTTACCGCGAATCAGGTTAGCAACTTAATTCGCCGCTAACAAGGAGACGAGGAGGCAAAATATTTCCTCCCGCGAATCTCTTAAGCTTTTTTCTCCCCTTTTTAATTCGGAAAACGATATCCAGCGACGGCACGATCTGAGGGTGATAGTGCCTGCAGGCCGGTGGTCTCTGCGAATTCTGAGAATGCAAACGGCAAACTTTTTAATTAAGGTCGTTATCTCGGGGAATAGCACAGACTATTCAGTTTTTAATAGGTCCACGTCAGAGACGGAGGAGGAAGAGCGAGATATTCCCCGCTCCGTCTTCGTATTTACGGCAAGTCGCAGACGTTCGCAGACGACCGCACTCTCGATAAATGGCGGGGATAAGTATGAGGCCGATTTACTCTTATTTACTCTTCTATCTCGTTAGCCGACGAATAACTATGTATTACGCACCGGTGAGTAAAATACAGAAGAGCGATAGAAAATTTCCTCCGCCAAGCGTCTATCCTTCCGTTCCGTATCTCCTCCTCAACAAACTGCTTCCGCTCGGCGAATGCCGGCGTTTCCTCTCTCCTTGAAATCCCGCGTAAAATTTCGCCTCCGCGCACCGACTTCATATTATTTTACAGCGCTTAGATCCGCTTAAAATCATTACCGGCCGATTGTTCCGGAGAAACCCGCTGTCCCGTATAGAAGGACGGCTCTCGCACACGGCTCGCGCAGATAGCCATCGGAATCCAGCCAGGGCGATATTTGCGATCTCCGATGCGCCATTACGATAAAACAGACGCAGAGAGCTTTATCGAACGTCCCGATCCGGCGCCGCACACGCGCGCGCGCGCGCCTTAGCTCGCGCCGTATCTCGATCGCGCGAGAAACAGATCTGCGATCGATCGTCGCGATCGGCGGGGTTGAACGATTCCTCGACCGGTTTACCCACCCCCGTCGGACCGGGTGGTTTCCGAGCCCGCCCGGTGGAGCAGGTGTCGAGATGGGCCAAACCGGGATAAGTAGGTGGTGCCAAACTAAAATATTTTCGCCGACTCCCACGGAGACGCACGGGTCTTCATATTCTCGCCGACACGCGGATATAAACCGAGGGAGGAGAGCCGGGGAGCGGGGCAGTCGGATGAAGGAGCTCCGCCGCCACCAAAGTGGATGGGTAATAACCTTCTTGGCCGCGGTGAGAAATGATTGGCAATCAAAGTTGGTATTGCCACGTGGGGGCGGCCGAGAGTCGTAGCGGTGGCGGCGGCGGCGGCGGCGGTACCGAGAGTGCACTCGGTCTTTTCTCCGCGAGACTTCCTCGTTAACCGCGTTTCCCTCCTCCGTCGCTCCTTCAGCTACCCGCTGCTTCTACCTCGGCTTTTCTGCCCGCCCCTCCCCGTCATCCTTTTCCATCTTTTCCGCGCCAGCTCTCTCGTTTCCCTAGCATCTCTCTTCTCGCGGCCAATTCTATTTCCTTCGTCCCCACGTCGTCACGTCACGGAGGGTCGCGGCGCGGCGCGGCGCGGCGCAGCACGCGTCTGTCTCCCGTCCCCTCGAAGGAGAACGAAGCCCGTCGAGCAGAAAATCGCACCTCCTTTTATATACTTAGACGAGCGGAGGGTTGCGCTGCGCGCACGTGCGAAACACGGGATCACAATATGTGTAATCGAAATGATCGGTGTATACGGGGTGGCCGTAAATACACGAACGCGGGATTCCTCGATTAAAGTCGAGTCGCCTTGTCTATAATAATAACTGTCTTTGAACGTCCACTGCATTGGATGACTTCAACGTAGAAGTAGTTCAGTTGAAGTTTCATTTACGTAGTATCTCCTTCGGAGGATGGATTGTAGGAAATTCGTGCAGGAACGTTAAATTATACAATTTTATTTATGTAATATCCTACTTTGGATCGAATCAAATTCTATACCATTCATTCATTCGTCTAGATGTCAAAATGGATTCGACCGGATATGACACATTCAGTCGTATTCATTCTCGTAAGGAGAAATTTCTATGTTCCCTAGCGCTCGAGCTTCGCGTCTATACGTCTATTATTAGTAAAAGCGTCTGATACGTCTATTATTAGTAAAACGTGCCGTCGTCGTATCGGTGCGGTTTTACCGCGACCGTAAGGACGCCAAAGAGAGACGAGGCGACGCGTGGTCGTCGGCGCTCTTAAACACTGTTTGCTCTCGGAGCGACCCCGAAAAGGCGGGGGACGGGACGATTAAAGAAGACAAAAAGGCATTTAACGAGAGGTTAAGTCGGTAACGTTTCTACTTCTCCTGCGTGCCAACGATTTGTGCCCCTAATGGCCGAGTCGTACTGTCCGAGCATAAAAGAAACGTGAGGAAAAAAGTATGCTTCCCTCGGACCATCCTCGCGATCCGGGAAGGTAATAGCATCGGTTTTCAGCTGGAGGAGGCGAGAGGAGCGGACGAATATCGAAGATGAAAAAGGGCGGCCGCCGGTACCGCGGACGAGGTGTGGAGGAGGAATAATATGAAGTCGGTGGAATAAAAAGGAAAAGAGGAAGACGGTAAGAAAAGAAGAGGCGGGAGGGAGAGAGAGAAAGGGAGGCAGAGAGAGAAAGGGAGGCAGAGAGAGAGAGAGAGAGAGAGAGAGAGAGAGGGAGGGAGGGGGAGGGAGGGAGGGAGAGAGAGAGAGAGAGAGAGAGAGAGAGAGAGAGAGAGAGAGAGAGAGAGAGAGAGAGAGAGAGAGAGAGAGAGAGAGAGAGGCAAGGTCGAGTGCCGCTGAAGACGAGGAGCGACTACTGGTCGACATACAACGAACGAGAGACCAAAAGAGCGCTCAAAAGAAAGAGAAAAGGGAAACGGAGATGGATACCGAGAGCGGTCAGACTCTCGAGCTCGGCGAGGGATTTGATACGACGTAATAACGACCCGCGTAATGAGCGCAGCTGTAATTAACCGTGATAAAGGGAGTCAACGAGAATTAGCAGCCGCGAGGCGTGAGCGATAAGATGATAGTCGGACAATGGAATTCGGAAGATTGCCGAACAGTGATCGTTCTGTTTATGATAACAGAGCGACGAGGTTTTCGGACAACTTTTACAATATTTGAAGTAGAATCTTTTTGTATATTTCATAGGATAAACGGAGGAAAAATATGAGACCACTCTGTAAGTTAGATGGTTGGTTGTTTGTTCGTTTCATCATTTACATCAAGTATGCAAGAACCAGTGAGGTGCTTGAGAGAAAAGTGAAAAAATGAGATTCTGAATCTACGATAGAAATACACTTTACGGATATTTCATTTCGATTTTCTTGCTTATGAATTGGGAAATTATATCAAAGTCAACGCTCATCTGCCTTTTTCTCTGATAATTTGCGTGAAATATCAAGTCTGAAATATTACTGCAATCATAACTTTGACATTAAAATTGCACCAGCACGACCGATAAAATAGCACGTAACGATGGAAACGTATATTTTAGTCGGCGCAACGCTGGCATCATAAAAGTAATTGCAATACAAAAATATAGTCTCGCCTTAACAAGCCTCTTACGAGCGTGTTTGTGTATTTCTTTACTCGAAAGACTACTCATGTACAAGCTACGAAGCCCGCATAATATAACATCGGAATTCGCCATCTGCCGTTCCACGATGTGTGCGCCAGACGCGTCATTGTCCGATAATTAACTCTATACAGCGATATGAGCGAAAAAATGAAAATTTACGAAACTTTACCGAGCTACCTCCGTTCTGCCTGCCAAACACCGTGCGATTGGATGTTCCTTGTGATTTTAGATCGACGAAAAATTGCACGCTTTCCATCTCGATGAAAAATTGAATTTCACGTGGATATAATATGGTATAAATTCAAGCGGCGGCAATTTTCGAAAATGCAAGCATGCAACGTCGGCTCGTAGAGAGAGAGAACAAAATATTCAATATAAATAGCAATATAAATATTCAATATAAATAGCAGCAGTTCGATAGGCGTCGTGTTAATGCGATAAAATGGCAAATTGCGTGAGACGTTAGAACAAGGACACGGCTGATTCCGGAGGACTACAGAGTGCAAAATTGCAAGCACTCTTGCAACACGGGAATCGCTATACCTTATACTTAGCTGAATTATCCAACTTGCTTTGGAAGTTTAGTTAATAGTGAGTGCAATTTGCCGATTCTCCGTTTGTTTAAAGGTTAAAATCCAACCGGATGAAGAAAAAGATATCGCTAGTCAGAAAAGAGGCGGTTAAATCGACAATGAGAACGGGAGTGTATTAACAACCGACGTACCTAAATTCAAAATACGAAAGAGTAAGAACCTCACGGACACAAGTCGGTCGGAGAAGACGACGATCTTCGACAAAGAGGACGAGCGACGGCGCGCGCGCGCGACGTATTACGACGAAGGGGACGCGAGCGAAAGAGAAGAAGAAGATGCACAGCGCGAGAAAGAGAGAAAGACAGAACGAGAGCGGGAGAGGGTGGCAGGAGGAAGAGGAGGTGAAGGTGGTAAAGCGGAGAGAAGAGACGAGAAAGACGAAGAGGAGCAAAAGAATTCGCGACCTTGCCGTGGCGCGGACTAGGCCGCGCGCGGCTTCCAACCAGAGCTTACTCTCTCTCTCTCTCTCTCTCTCTCTCTCCTCCTCTGCCATCGGCCGGCTCCTTCGTGGTGGTTCTCGCCACTGCCGGTGAGATCGCTCCTGCCGCGAGGAGAGGATCGCAGGTGATTATGGGAAGCCCCCGGTCCCCGGACCAGAGGCAGATCAGAGGTGCCGCCTTCTGCGATGACGGAGCGATCCTCGCGAAATAATCACCCGTCCGTCCGGACGGACGGACGGTCCTGTTTCCTTCGCGCCGGTATACAAACCTCCTCCTCCTCCTCCTTCTCCTCCTCCTCCTCCTTAGCCTCGTCGAGGCCGAGCTATAGGTAGTCCACTTGCACGCGGGACCGATTAATCACCTGGAAGCTGCGGAAACGCCTCGAGACACATCGTGCCGGCGACGCCGGCTATTTGCATCGCAGCGCGAGCCGCGCCGGCCTCGGGCGCGCTACGAAAAACGCTCGCGGGATCATTAGGTCGGATTAAATTAACCCCTTCGGTGCCGCGTACCGTAGTTTGATGAAGGATTCGTCGTTGGACGCGCTGCCGTCGCGGTAATAGTATGATGTACTCTCAATATCGAATGTGACTCTGCGTTCGCGCGTCCTTGGAACGTTGGAGCGGTAAATTCTCCTTCCGTAAGAGACGCGGTACCGTCAATTTTGCAATTTAATTTCCCTTACGTATAAGAAGTCTGTTGTTCTGTTGTTTGAAGACACAGCCTCAACGAGCTGTCCAGGACGAGAAAATCTGTCCAGGACGGGTGAAATTTTTCAAGTGTTTACATCTAAACGCGACCGTTAAATCTTTAATCGCGGTGGCTTCTCCACTGTGAAGTCATCGCAGTAGTCTCGGTATAATTGGTTATCTGATTCCGACGGTGAAGCCACGTCGTAGCAAAGGGTTTATTAAATGGTCGTCTTTCCGTGTTACGTTCGTCAAATTTAGTTGGATTAAGTTGGATTAAGAAGAGATAGAGAGCATAAGTGGAAAGTTGTACGGCACAAACGGCACGATGCGAATAGGGTAGGTAACTTAGGTTGTGTATTTAGTATGCAGTTTAGTTGGCAATCTTACAACTTTGAGTTGTGCAAGTTTTAACAGCCGGCAAAGCGCAAACCGAGCTGATGAGCAACAGAAGGAACGGCGTTCCCTTCCATGCAAATTAAATATTAGCCTCTGTGCATTCTTTATCGCCGACCGGGCTTGTATCCTCGGACTTGTAATTACGCGAGCAGCTTTTGGCTGCCGCGGCATTAATTTATTATGAAGTCAAATACGGCGATCAATTTACGGAAAAATATCTCCTCGCACCTCTCAAGTTTTTGCATATTCTTCGGAGTCCGCGGGCGTTCGGGCTACCTCACGTTCCTTTTTCGCCCCGACAACATACGCGCACCGCTATGCTTCTTAAGTAGATACGACGTCCTCATATTTTGCACGCGCATCCGCGGAAAATATAGTCGCGACAACTTTGCTCGACATCATTTGTAAAGCGCCATGTTGCCGATCCAACACGCGACGCGATAAATATCGTCTCGTGCCCGGCGGAATAATGTCCGATCGCCAATTTCATTTCCAATTTATTATTGCCATTTTAACAAAAGAAACTTTAATTACGAGAATGAGAGAGAAGGAGAGAAGAGAAGAATATATCTAAAAAAGAAAAACAAGCGCGACGATAAGGAATATGATGGATTGCAAACATGGCTTTAACATGTTCACTATTATGTTTCAATTGGCAAATTCTCCTCAGAAACTATTTTATATATTTGTTTTTACACAATTGTGTAAGACAGACTGGTAGTGAATGTATTAAAAAAAAAAAAAAAAAAAAAACGGCTACGACAATAAGTAACACACATATGATGTATTTTATAGCAGCTTTTCAAAGTCAAGTTTCCAGAGCCGCAGATAAACCGCGAAGCTTGTTCGGCGCCAAAAGCTCCGCCGAGGTAACTTACATCGAGCCTCTTGAGATATTCGACACTAGAAGCCATGCTGCACCGGTTCTTCTTAGCATCGTAAATGCGACCTTCGCCGCCATTCTTAGTCTCGGCTAACTGAAGTATCGATCAGGGTATCGGGTTCGCGTTACGCGAGCTGCCCACGTGTCTATTTCCTTCCGACATCGTGCAGTGCCGTGAAAAGTGAAAGCAACAATGTCAGAAGAATACGCCCAAGACAGTAATAAAGTAACAATAATCGCCCAATGTTGCAAAATTATTTTCAATTGTCCCGACAAAGCTGCACACTTTACTGCGACACTTGGCGCGCGTTACGTCAAATGAAAACACGTACATACAATGGCACTTTCATTCATTCTCACCGACTCAGTGTGTTTTGAACAAATATCCCGTCCCGAAATAAAGTCTAGCCGTCGAGCCGTGAATAATGGCTTACAATTCAAGAGTCATTGTCGCACTGCCACGGTGCTCTTCTTGTGAAAATATTATATAACTGCGAGCTGCTCAACGAGCTACGTGGGGGACTTATTGGGGGATTTATTCTCTCCGTTATTTCAATGTTGTATAAATAATACGATTTATGTATGCACGGGATATCCTAGATCTCGCAAATCTCGTTCCGTCTAAAAAAAAAACTGTCTAAAAAAAGCTTCTCAGTTTCCTAAAAACCTGTCTGTCAACTTATTATTCGCGGACGTGAGGTTGCCGTTGCAACGATATTTATCGTCCAGCGACATTTATGAATAAAAGCCAAAAAACAATTCTGCAGTTAACTCGCTTAGGTTGGCGTACGGGGAACAGAGAGAGTTCTTTTCGCACGCCAACTCGCAGGATAACTCGAGGATTTTTGGCAGTAGATGTGTTAAACGCCGGGCCATGACGCTGAAAACCGATTTGGAGAGTTTCTCACGGCGCTCGCGAGCTCCTCGTGGCTCTCGCTCGTCGCTCGCACTTCTTCCCTTCTCCCGGGGGGCGGGAGGGGGAGTCGTTCGGGCATAAATAACGGAGGCTCAAATATCACCGCGGAAAATTGACGGCGCCGTTAAAACTTGGAAAGTTGGCCAAGTCGTCTCTACTTCTGCTTCTCGCGCGATTAAATCCACGCGGAAGGCGCTAACAACGCCGCTGGCTGCTGCCGCTGTCGTCTCGTCGTCGTCTCCCGCTTCATACGTCACAATTCGCCCGAATCTCGTTCATCTTTCCTGCCCGCGGCACCTGTTTCTTTCAGCTCGTTCCTTGGGAACTCGACGAAATTAGCCGGATTACCGCGGACGTGGGACGGCCTCGAACTCCTCGGAGGCAGACGGAGACGACGACGACCCACGAAAAAGAGAGCGCGGAAAAGAGAGAGAGAGAGAGAGTGAGAGAGGGGGGGGCAAGAGGAGGAGAGACGGCGGAGGGAACGAGGAGTGCAAGGAGCGTGACCCGCGTAGCAGCGGGAAGGAAGAGGCATCGACGAAACAGGTGTAGAGTCCGTTCGGCAGGCGAGAGAGCAGGCAGGGGGAATTCTCGCGAGCCTGCACACCGAGGTTAATGATTCACCTTTACGACCAAAAGACGCCGGTCGTACCCCGTTGGTTCCCTCAGCTCGCTCGGCGGCGCGTCGATGCGCCGCCGCCGCCGCCGCCGAGCGAGAGGCCGCTACAATTTTCGCACGGGCTCGGTAAAAATTAATTCGAGACCGTTTCGACGACCTGCCGTTGGATTACTCGTGGCTTCTGTAGCGGAACGACGAAAAAGTGACAACTGACGCTTTTTATCAAGCCGCAGCTGTGGCGATCGCGCGAATAGCTGAGTGTCGTTGGAATTAGCGCGTTGGCGTTGATTATTCCAGAAGCTCGACTGCTCGATTCAATTAGCCGAGGTAAATCAATGGAATTCGAGACGCGTATGTATTTGGTCCCGTTGGGTCTCGTCGTATCGGCATTACGACCGGTTTCCCAGATGCGATCAATTATTCTTTACGCGCGACTTCATGAGGCGCGGTAATGTCACAGAGCTCATAAAGCCACCTATATAGCGGTGTGACCGTTACGATATAATTAACATATTAACATTTTCATGGCCGCATTTACCGCGGGAAAAATATTCTCCTAATGCCTGCACAGACTCTGGAACGTCCCTCTTGTACGTAAATGCAAAAAAATCTACCATAAACTGGAATTAATTTGAATAAAGGTACAAATCCATCGTAAATCTGCTTTAATATCTCTCTCTTTACGATATTAAAATAACAGACAGTTATATCGTCGATAAATATAGGATGTCCTATAATCCACACGTCCATGTATTTATACTCGGTGCTACTCTCGATGAAAATTCTTGGATAACTTTTCCCTAGCGAAATCTTTAAATTGAGCCTCAGGTTAAAATTCTACAAACTGATTCATTTAAAACTGACCCAGAGAAGTAATTGTACTCATTTCGTTCACTCCAAATTTGTTTCTCTCGAAAAGTCCCGCGTTAATCGCGTTAGCGAATCGCCGTCAAAGTGTCGCCAGCAAAATAGATATGAAGAATAGCGAAACAGAGTTCTCCAAGGAGAAGAGATCTCGACTCTCCGTGTAATGGCAACCATAATATGGCAACGGAAATACAGCCTCTCTCGCGGCAAGTTCCAACAAACGAGCGGTGGTGCCACGTACACACACGTACACACACGTACACACACACACACACACACACACACACACATACAAGCGCTCGTAGGCGACACGAGGAGAGCCGCGCGAGAGACCACGCGCGAAGGCAAACGAGTGTAGAGCGTCGATCCCGAGTTTGGGCATCGATCGATCGTGCGGACAGCACTCCGCGCCGCGACAGCCGTTCCGCTGGATGAAGTCGTTCGGCAAGAGAGACCGGCCGGGCGTTAAAATTACCTATCGCGGTAACCTGAGCGAGACGGCGGACGGGGTCGATCTCGCGGCGTGGCGGTCGGGAGGGAGGACGAGGCGACCTGGAATAAAAACACGAGGAGAGTAGGTACGCGTTCGGCACGGATGGAGAAAGAGAGAAAGAACGAGAGCGAGAGGGAACGACGGAGTAGGAGGAGGAGGAGGAGGAGGAGGGGGTCGGGGGGGAGGACAGAGGCGATTCCCTGCCAGCCGATTCCCGGGAGGGATAATGCGTTGCCGATTTCGCGATGACGTCGAGGGAAAAAGGAGAGCGGGAGAGACGACGGCGGGAGGACGATCTCGAGAGGTGGACGACGATGGGTAACGACGCCGATGAGGAAAAGAAAATAAAGAGAATCGAGCGCGCGGACGCGCGGAGCGGATCTTTCAAAGAGGCAATTTCGTAATTACGAGAGAGGAACGGGCTCCGTGGGGCGACCCGCCGGCCGGAACGAGATCGTATCGCGTTTTTCTTCTTTGACTGCGCGCGGAGTCGACCGCGCGCGGGGGCATAACCCTACTGCGATAAGAATCTCGAGGTGAGGCCGCGTTGTATATATTTCGTACATGCGCTCTTCCCCCTTGCGAGCTACCTTAAATACTGGGGTCATTTAAGCGCTAAAAGCGCCGTCGACGAGGTGGAGGGAGAGGGAGAGAGAGAGAGAGAGAGAGAGCTCTTCCTCGAGACAAGCGCGCCTATCGGCAGCGGAAAGCAGTCCGAAATATGCGTTCACGGCCACGCGGAGAATCGTCGACTTTTCCGTTCTCGTGCTCGTCACCGTAAATCACCGCTGTGTGAACAAAAATCGAGATTTTTATTACCGATAAATAAAATGTTTCCGCCTTCATTGTGCACCTCGATGGGGCATTCTCGGCTGAAAGAAAATCGATGACTCGTTCGTCGAGGAACATGACACATTTTTCAGTCTATATTTTTTTTATTGCCGTACAACAAACACACTTTGGCGACGCCGGCGACGGCGGTTACCGCAACGTATACGACGTGACTTTGTTCTACCAGCGCGCGATCGTCATTTTATAAAGATATATTTTATAAAGATATACTTGCCGCGTCTTTGCATCGGCTCTAGATTTCAAGAAGAAAAGTAGAAAGGAAGAAAACGGGTACTCTGTTTTTGTTTTGGATTTAAAAGATGATATCAAGAAAGTTCGTTCAGCACATTCAGCGAGTCGTTGCGAATGTGTTCTCAACGTAAACGGTGACACCGAAATTATCGGCCAGAGTATATAGGCTCACCACCTCGTGAGCCGCAATTTGACATCGTTTGCGAAATTGAAGATATAAACGACGACGAGGATATTCGACTCGGTAATGAGGCGGCTACATCGCGGCGAGAAAACGAGGCCTTGGGAACTCGTGACCACAGGAAGTATAAAGTATGGGACTCTCGAATATCAAAAAGCGCTCGTACACCGGATCGGCAGTCGTAAAAACGGATTACCGCGTGTTTAACGAGCTACCGTGATGTCGGCGGCGGCGGGCGGCGGGCGGCGGCCGCGATACTGCATCGCATAAAGTGAACTTTGAAAAACAGCGGCGATTGCGCGTGTATATACACGTGTAGCGGTTCTTCATCTCCGTGTTTAAAGAGAACAGGGCTAACCCGGTCGTGTTTTCTACAAAGTTACGTCCGTGGCCGGGGTCGTGCCGTTGAAACCAACGACTGACGTTGAGCGTGCTTCGTTCGAAAACTAATTCGACGCAAACAGCTCATCCTTTGCATTAAACCTACAATTTTATATTATTTTATATTGAGGAAAAATGCGAGAAAGAAGACTCTCCAAGCCTCTTGGTTCCGCAAATCTCGTTCGCGCAAATTGCAGTCGTTGCAGAACTGAAAGACAACCAAGTTAAATGAGAACAATCCTCATCACGTAAGAAATTGAACCATAAAACTTTTGGTCAACGGTGAAACTCTTGACGAAACTGATGATTCTCTCATTTGAAGTCTCCGCTTCGAGACTCAACTTGGCCAAGAAGAATCTCCCTTCTGCGATCGTGTGACTCGAGAATGGCCGAGTAGTCAGTCGAGCTGAATTTGCTCAGGCGAATGAAGAAGCCGTTCACAATACCACCGCAATACTCGCTTGAGAATCACGTGCGTGCACGGCGATGCAGTGTCACGTCGTCGCAAGCGGTCACAGTCACGTGACCGGTAAGCGGTAAAATTTCCTCACGGCCCACTCCCATTCCGAGCATTTTCCGGTAAACGCGTGCGAGCGCATCGAGCTAATTCAAAGTTCACCGGCGGGAACTGCGGAGAATACCCGCGGGAACTAATCACGAGTGCCGTGCAGACGCGCATAACGTCTCTTGAAGCGTCTACGATGTCGGATAGCCGAAGATACCCCCTCTCGCCCGCGCGCGCGTGCGATCGTTACATGGAAGTTTCTTCGTCGAACAGTAAACGTAACGATCGGATGCATGCAACGGCAGGACTACTCGCCGCGGGAGAAGTATCTACCGCGTATAGATCGCGAGATATCTCTAGCCAAGCCACAAAGTCGTTTGCCAAGCAAGTTTCGGCTGCACATAGCCGCAACGTGCGCGCACGTATAACCAGCCACCGCCCGGGCCACGTGGCGACCACGTAGCAACGCTACGTTGCACCGTCGAGGTGAACGTCGGGAAGAGAGAGAGAGAGAGAGAGAGAGAGAGACTGCATTTAGCTTATTAGCGAGCCAGACGAGAGACGAGATCTTTCCAGCCGGAGGGAAAGCCACTAACCGAGCTTGAGTGCCGATAGTGTTGCTCGCCGCGAATGAGAGTGCAAGTTAAAAATTGGCCGATGTGCCACGTGGGAGATTTCGTCGGATTTCATCTTTCTGCTTTCATTTCTGTAAATTATTCTCGCAAACCATTCCGCGCATTCCCGCAGAGTCGAAGCGTTAATGTTTTCAACATGCAATTCTAAACTCGGCAAACGCGCACATTTCCCGTTTGGCTTTCCAAAAATTTCTTTCCCCGATTTTGCTCTTACGATATTGGGAACAGTTTTATAACGGTTGAATGGAATTGGAATCAATTTTATTTTAAGAGTGAACGTTTGAAAATTCTCAACGAAACATTTTAAGTGCGTCCAAATACTTGTGGAAATGTTGTCCGCCATTCCGCGTATCGCGGTTGCACACCCCGCGCGCGCAAATTCGTCGCATCGTCGCGGCATGAATTTTCAGTTAATTCGAGATAACTTTCACGCTGGACGCTCATCGTTATTATTCCCGTGTAAACCGATGCCCGATGATGATACGTTACGCTCGATTATTGCCAAATCCGACGCAGTGAAACGGCGAATGATCCAGTTTGCGGATTTCGCACGACCCGGCCGCCGCGTCGCGCCGCGCCGCCGCGCCGGCCGACGGCTGACCGACGGCTGACCGACGGACCGCGCGGTGCCGGGAAATTGATTTTCCTCGGAAAATACCGGGTCCCGCGAGTTACACGGTCAGGGATGACCGAGCGTGGATGAAGTCATTACGATGCCCGCCGCCGCGGGGGTACACGGCCGCGGCCGAGGCGCGGCTCGGAAACGAGACGAAGATCGACGCAAGAAACGCGAGACAACGACGCCGACGGCGAGAGCGCTCGTAAACCTCTCTCGTGCCGAGAAAATTTCATCGGCGTCCACACGGCGGCATAGACCGTAGCAACGAATGCTGAAACAACTCTCTTTCTCTCTTCCTCTGTCTCATAATAAGGGCAATCACGCGGAGGGCAGGCAACCGAAACGACGACGGGAAACGGGCGGCGAAGGAAAGGGAGGGATGGGGGCAGAAGAAATTAGGAGGAAAGAGAGAAGCGAGGCGCAGGATCCGCGGCGACCACCCGGTCGGCTCGATTCGAACGAACCGTAGACACGTAGAATCTCTCCAATGGCTAACCGCGCATTATAAAACCGTAAACCACCGCTGATGGTTACGTTAAGGTGGACGACGAGGGAAAAGAGGAGCACTCCCACGTGAAGAATCGATGGAACGTCGACCGGTGCTGTGTGATTTCGCTGCTGCGCTCTGCTGTACTCTCCGTCTTTCGGGGTTTCGGACCAACCCCGACCGAGTGCATGCGGACGAAAAATCGCGCTAAACGTTGCAGGATACAACATCTCCTCACGGAGATTGCGCGAAGGAATGAAAAGTGTGTGTCCGGAATCAAATTTGAATTTCACTTGTTCTTTTTGTCGTATTCCTCGACCACCACGGGGGGAAGAGATAACAATCACTTCCACAGCGTCCGCGAGCGTTCGAAAGAAAAAGAGAAAAGAAGAAGTAGAGACTCCTCCCAAACCCCCTCCCCTCCCCCCCCCGCCTCCCCTTGCCGTCGACGACGAAATAGGATTTTCAAATAGCGGAGCAGCCACGCGCGCCGCGTCGCGCCGCGCGCGGAAAGATACGCTCGCGAGCCCGGAAACGGCAAACCGCGAAGAGATCAAGGACCGGGAGAGCGGGAGCTGCGTCCTGAATCACTCTCGTATCCTCGCAATCAGCGTCGACGGCGGCGGCAGCGGCGGCGTTTGAGAACCGTCGTCGTCCTAAACAATGGTGAGAACTACGCTGATTGCGGGACGGCGCGGAACACTGACCGGGGGGGGGGAGGGGGGGAGGCGCAGGAGAGCAAAAGAAGGGGGATGGAGGGGGGGGGGCTTTCGAGAATGGAAACGTCTCGAAGCAAGACCGTCCGGGAATCATCCGGCACCACCTGTGCGAACTACTTTGCGAAACAATCTCTCGCGGTAGTCGCCGTTGCTGCTGAGAGTCGTTCGACCGTTACGATACTGGTTCGATCGGGTCGTTACAATGTCGCGGCACAATGCCTTCCCATTCAGGCCTTCGGTGTCGGATGTCGTGACACGTTAGGCGGACGTCCGTATCCCGCGGCCACGGGGGATTGTTCATCCAGCTGTTCCACGTGAAACGCGGATTCTCGCCGGCGTTGTCGTAGTCATCGCTCGCGCTCAACTTCTTTCCCGCTGGAACTTTTGCGCGCTCGAAAGTTTCGCCGAACAGGGCGAATAGAGCGAGGAGGAGGAGGGAAGGAAGGTTATCTATCAATCCCTCTGTGCGATGCGCGACACGTGTCGCAAGATGACACTCCGTCCTTCACATCCTCACATCCTCGGAGCGGTGATTTCAAGAACGACTCGCGGATAAGAAGCGACATTTTCCACTCGAGTGACGAGCATTCTCAGTCGACCGATCGTCGAGCGGCCGAGGTTTAAACGACGACGTTATTAATTGTGTTATTTTCTTAAGCGATAATCCCCGCATTCATTCTAAAGCAATTTGTCACGGAGAGAATTTTACGGCAAAAAGTGCCGTAGAATCATTAAAGTTATCCTCCGCGTTCGCCAGGCCACTTCACGGCATGATTTCTCGCGAAAGATACACGCGTCGCAAGACTAGAATCAGTAAAATACTTTGATTTCAATCATTCACGATACTTTCGTTTAAGGATAATTTTTTTAACACATTCTTCTCCTGTTCGATCGCGAGGAGTCGGTCGGATAATCCGACTGAGAATTACGCGATGGGGGATTTATCGCGCTACGCTGCGCCGTAAGGGTGGCAGCTGCGAAGGTCGCGAAGTCGCGGGGCAAAAATTGCGATTGTTAGAAGGTGGCCGCGGGTTGTCGGCGGGCTAAATTAACGGCAAAGGAGGAAATAAAGTGGGGAAAGGTAAATGACGTGGAAAGTAATTAGTCGTGAGCACTGAAGCACTTATTATCACGTAGAGCGTGCTGAGCGGGAAGAGCAAGTGTGTGTAATAGAGCAAAAACGAGGAAGAGGACGGAAGAAGGGGGGGAAAGAGGGAGAGAGCGTCCTTTGGAGTCTCACCGCGCGTATCGCGAATCTTGCGAAGAAATAATTCGTCGCACGAATATTGTCGAATTACTTGGTGAACGTACTTGGTGCCTTATCGTGACCTTAAAAGAAAGTTCGTGATGGAGAAAGACCCCCCTAGCAAGTTTGCGTTCATTTGGAACAACAAAGTCGTCCATAGAAACACACCGTAAAAGGAAAAAGCAGAGAAATTTATGAGACGCAAACAGATGCGTCCGAAAGAATTAGATTTGTCCAACCAATTGCTTTGTTGCCGAGCTTACTCGACGATACTTTGCTAGAAATGGAGACGCAGGCGAGCGCTCTGTGCTTCGATGCATCTCCCCGCTCTCATTTCCACATAATTTGTACAAAAAATAAGCTTGCCGCGGGACCAGTTGGAAGGAACGCTCCTCACACACATACACATGCACGGAGTCGGCTCTCCAGTGAGGCTGAGGAGCCGAGGACGCGCCGTTACGTCGCTCGCTCGTAATTAGCACGGCGAAAATAAAGAGAGGAGAAAGGTGTCTTTTAGGCGCGACAAACGAGATGCAATTAACCGAGGCAGCGCCGCGAGACAGCCGCGCGTTGTCGGATCGGTCGATCGAAGGATGCGCGATTAGGGGATAAGAACGGCGCGCGGCGCACCTTGGTCGCCGTAATTACGCCTGCCGCGCGAGCTGACGTTACGCCGCGCCGCGCCGCGCCGCGTCGCGGCGCACCACACGAAGGAAAGATTCGCGGTTGCGTCGTTGTCGCGGCAATGTTTCATTAGGCTGGCTGTCGCAACATCTGCCGAGAATCGTGGCGGACCTTGAGTATCGCACGCCGCGTGATATTCCGGTACAAGGTGACGCCATTAGTATACGATTACGCACGTAAGCATGGGTTAAGCCTACATCCCTGGAAAGCTCCCTAGGAAAGAGCGATTAATCTCCGCGCGGCGAAGATGAATTTTCCCGTCGCGGCGGATTTACACGTCCGCGGGAAGCTTGATTTCTGGCAGATGCGTGAGAGCGGATCCTCCGACTTCCAAGTGAGAACGAGAAAGAACAACGCGATGCAATCGCTAATCCATCTGTAGTTGTTTCCGTTATCGATATTTTGCGGACTGACGGAGCCGCGAAAGGAGAATAACGCGGATATTTTTGGGATCGTTCGCGGATTAGAGATAGAAAACCATCGTTGAATATTACTAACTAAATTACAGAGAATAACTCTGTTAATATTTCAAGTACAATTTTAACGGCTGTAATATAACGACATTTACAAGTTGAAGCACCCGCGCCTAACAATCTTTAGCCAACTGGAAATGCGTTTTTCGTCTCGTTATCCCTATGGTTCGAGGACGAGGAGATAAAACATCGTGGAGGAGGACGAAAAGAAGCAAGAGAAGGAGAAGGAGGAGAAGAAGAAGAAGAAGAAGAAGAAGAAGAAGAAGAAGAAGAAGAAGAAGAAGAAGAAGAAGAAGAAGAAGAGAAGGTAGGGAGGACAGCTAGGACGACAGGAGACGAAAGCGCTGGGAGAAAGAGGAGGAAGAGAAATAAGAGAAGGAAGAGGAGGAGGAGGAGGAGGAGGAGGAGGCGCACGCGAGTTTCGCAGGCTGTAATTACCGATATCGGCAGCGCGATCGTTGGCGCAACGAAGGCGCACATCGCGTCCCGAAGCGAGTCAGGACGCTCGACGACGGAAGGGAATGGCCGCGGACAGAGGAAAGGTGGAGAACGAAAAGGAAAGGAAAGTCAGAGAGAGAGAGAGAGAGAGAGAGAGAGAGAGAGGGGGGGGAGTGAGAGACGGAGAGACACGGGGCGAGGTTAAAGGTGATCGCGAATACGACGCAATACATAGACAGAGCCACGCGAGAGATTTCTGCCTATCTCGACGCGCCTTCCCTCCACCCTCCCTCCCTCCCCCCTCTCTCTCTCTCTCTCTTTCTCTTCCTCCTCCCAAACTCCTTCTCTTTCTCTTTCTCTCTACAAGTTATATGAACGTAGGCAGAGCTGTGCTCGATCGCACCACCACCATCAACACCGTCACCACCACCAGCACCATCGTCGGCAAAGGTAGATATGACCGTAAACCATAAGGATCTACGCAGAGCCCCGCGAATCGTCCATTGACCACCCACGCGGCTTAAAGGTCCTCGCGTGAGTTCGCGTATCCCTGTGCGGCTTCCTTCGTCTCTATCTGGACGAATCCCGGATTCGTTAAGGTCGACGGACACGCTACTTGGTGTGGTCACTTGTTTGTATCTTGCGAATTTAGTTATTTTGATATCACACGACGACGACATCATCGAGTACGTGTTCCCGTGAGTCATTATCGTTGGACATAATCCGGGGACTTTGTTAACGAGGCTATGCAGTAAAGAGCACCGTGTACAAAGTGCCTCTCGTTCGGTCTCCACGGAGATTTCCATGAATTGTTGCAGAGCTTACTTGAAGTTCAAAAATAACCGATGTTACCGGTAAATATAAAAAGAGAATGCTGCAGCTTGTTTTCAGTTCTGTCACAGGTTTTCTATTAGAGGAATATAATATCAACAGGGTTTATATCTTTTTGCTAAGGAACATAATAAATCTCATAATAACAAAAGTTCCTAAAATATATTATAAATATTATAAATATATTATACCATTTTATATAAAATATATAAAATGGTATAAAACCCGCCCTTTTTGAAACACTCTGTTATATGATAACACATATAAATAGCACATACGAAATAGAAGAATAAATTGACGGGATGAAATAGAAGAATAAATTGGGGCAGAATATCGATATGAGCCAATCTCGCTGGTGACTCCCGTGGCAAACAATTGATTGGTCCGTAAATCCGTTTTTAGGAATCCTTTCGAATTTCAACCATATATTAAAATGGAAGTGCGCGAGCGAAAATGAGTGCAGGAGCGACTGCCTGTCTTAGCGACAATAGCTATCGGCTAGCTAGTTTGTTTTGTTGTTCTCGATACAACTATTTTCGGTCAGCTCACTTTCAGTCCAAGCGCGTCATGCACGCTGATCTTTTTTTATGAATAACTCGAATAACTTTCATGTGGTGTAATCAAGTAACGATTGTACACGTATTTTATAATAGTTATAATCTAAGTCGCGAGGATGTCGATGGAGGGGGGGGGGGAGAGAGGGCCTGGCTCGACTGCACGCGAGAAAGCGGAAAGGGTCAACGCACAGACAGCGAATTACTCGTATTTCAGACTACCGAATAATTTCAGATTCCACGGCCCGGCGCGCGCGCGGAAGGACGTGCGTTTCGGGTTTCATTTGCAGAGTCGTAACTTCTTCGGAATTCTATAAGGATCCCATCTCCTTTCGCTGCAGACCCGTTATTGGACGACCTGATCTGCCTCGACCGAGTTTCCTCCGTAGGAGTCGGTTAAATATGCGAAGTCGCGTTTGTACCGTCTTTACTCCCGACCTTTCGGTGAAACCGCGTCACGCTGGATGATTTTTACATTACATCAGAGAGAAGTTATTAACTCACTAAAGTGAGTTCAACAAGAGCATCGTTATCGTTATCGCGCATTATCGTTGCGCGGGTGTAATATTTAAGTGGTAAGAAAGCTGTACAAAACGGCAACATAATGGTGAAGACAATCTCGTTGAAAAAATTAAAGAGTAATCCTACCGGTCTACTTTTGCCGATCGGGACTCACGAAATTTCGACACCTCCGTTTCGTTTTCTTTCCTTTTTCACTCGACGATGCAAAATTTTATCAGAGAGAATGCACTTTCCCTCCCTCCTCATTAGATTACCATCTCGTTCCAAGTTGGAGCAAATCAGTTTTACTTATCGATAGTCTGAGCGAGAACAGTAGAGAGTGTTGAAGTGAGACTCGGAGGATAAAGAGAGTCAAATGAGATGGAGGCAGAAAGGCCGAGAGAAAAGACGCGAGTGAGCAAGCCAGTCTGAACACCGAAATGACGTCGTTTGATCCCTTTGCGGCCTCTCTCTCTCTCTCTCTCTCTCTCTCTCCTCTTATCTTCCATTTCTCCTCTTTCATTTCATAATGGAACCGTCGGATTGCCTATTCTCTTCTTTCGGCGGTGCAATAACTGAACTTGAGCCGAGCGGCACGCGATAAGACTTCAGTGCTTAATAACTATTAAATCAATAAACAATTGGATATTAACGAACGATCGATGATATCCTGAAGTCGCGTTCGCCTCTTTCTCGGATACCTAAATTCACGAGTTTTGCAAACAGAGGAAGAATCTCAATCCTGTTTTCAGTGGGTGACGGTTTCACTCGTCTAATCAAGAAAAAAATTCAAAGCATCTTGAGCCAGATGAGAGAGATTTGCAGAACAGAAACGGAATAACTATGAAGGAGAAGTAGAGAGGACAGAGGCAGGTTTGGGCATTTAAATGAAGGAATTAAGTTTTACCACATTTCAAAATATAAATTTGTATGAACAGGTGAGGAGTAGAGAAATATTGAATGACACGTGATTTCAGAGTGGCGGTCAACACATGCTCGATGTTGACATTAGGGGACTCAGTTTCCGATGACATTTAAAAGTCACCGCGCTACTTTAATATGTCAACTAATTGTTATATGTACTTATTATTTAGCAGAGCTTCACACACACTCGCATAATAAAAGATTCTGTCGCGCAAGGAGAAATTTACATGCGAATGAACTCGCGTGGAGCAGAAAATACTTGTCACATTCCAGCGTGTCTAGCAGTCAATATATCGAATATCTATATGTCAGTTCCGAGACTGAAATGTTCAAATACGTTTCTGTTGTATGCACTTTTCCCGGGAAATAAGTCGTTTCTTTTACATCCGCGAATACGTCACAGCTCTGCTGCGAGATACGCGCAGATAAAGAGTGTGATTGATGTCGCGGCGATGAATGGTCGAATTTCTCGGCGGATGTCTCGAATATTTCATTAGCGTCGCTGCGATTTCGCTCACCGCCAAGTAGATCGTCTCTCGATACCGCGTCGCACTCGCGTGATCGCGTACACGCTCTCTCTCTCTCTCTCTCTCTCTCTCTCTCTCTCTCTCTCTCGCGCGCGCGCGCGCGCGGGACGGAACGAGGAAGGAGCGAGTACGGTCGATAACGCCGTGGTATTTAATAAGGTAGCTCACGCGAATCCAAGAACGAATCGGCTAAACGGTGGGGGGGCCTTCGAGGGGGGGTCCATTCGATTCGGTATCGACGACCATTAACCTCTCGTACGCCGGGGCGCAGGCCGCACGTCGGGATAAAGTAATTAGCCCCGACCTTTCGGCGGAGCAGAGCCGGCCTTCTTCAACCTGCCGGCGGAATTCTTTCGGTGCTTTCTCTGCCAATTTGGCAATTAGCCTCGCCGTCGTAGTATCGATCGTCTCGTTACCTCATCGAGACTTGGACGGCACGGCGAGAGAAAGAGAGAAAGAAAGAGTCGTAACTCGAAATGGTGGGCTCTCCGGCGCGAGCGAGCCATTAAAAGGATCTCCTCTCGACTCGGCGTGCGTTGCTGCGGCCGAGCATATTTCCGATATACATACAATACGATACGCGAGTGTTTCTCGCTTGAGTTTCTTCTCGTCTCTCGTAATCCGAAATTGTAATGATTCCCATCGAACGAGAAAGAAATAGTTCGAGAGAGAGATAAGTAGATGGATTTATTTAATTCCATAAGGAAAAAAAGATCGAGTTTGCGTGACAATGACCGATTGTTGTATGTTTGAACGTGTTAAATGATATATATAAACGAATTAAATGGCGTGCCAAAATAATAGCCTCGGATTTGCAGTGCACGCGCTGAAGCAGACAGGATTTTTGATTCCCGAGAACCAAATTCGCGATTCAGAAAGTCTGTTCCCCCCAACCTCGCGAGACACGTTCGCTTCCTTCGTCGTCGCGTTAATTCGACCAATTCCTCGCCGATTTCAAGTTTTACGACGGAGTATTTCCGCAAAACCGCACCCGGCCGGGCGCTGTTTGTCTCGCAGGAGAGAACTCGAGAGCTCCAACAGCGTGCACTGGCTGGATGACGCCTATTCGGGTTCTCGGTTTCTCCCCCCCTCTCTCTCTCTCGGGACCCCGAGAGAGGCTCAAGGCGACCCGTGGGAGCCACGCGCCTGCCGTGCGCCATCTCTCCCTCTACCTCTTTCTTCGCCCCCCTCTTTTCCCGGCCTTCGCCGTGTCTCGCACTCTCTCTCTCTCTCTCTCTCTCTCGCTCTCGCTCTTTCTCTCGGCGTCCGTGCGCCTTCCGTTACCCTCGTAGGCCATCTCGGACTCTGAGCATCTCGGAGGTTTAACCGAGAAAGAGACGCGTACTCGAGGAAGACGAAGCGCGCGAATCGATCGTCGGAATGACTTTTCTGACCTCTCGGATCCGCGTGATTTATTTCGCGCGCAATCGCCACAACGAACGCACAACGTCTCGAGTGGCGAGCTGGATGGATTAGAACACCCGTCTTGTGTGTCTCTCGTCGATATTTCTAATAGCGAGATCTCCTCTGGATCCTCTCGGCATTCGTTCCCCGACGCAATCGCGCGATCTGCAGACAGACTGCAGCATTTTCAGGCAAATGAGAAACAAAATGGTTTCCGACATTTGGATATTTGTATCCTCCCGCTGTTGATATGAAATTCTGATATGAAACAATCTGATCGCGATCACAATATGAAGCGACGGCTTCTTAAAAGCCTTTCTTTCATACTCGAATGCACACCAACAAGGTCAATATAAATATTTAAAATCCTTAAAAATATCCTTCTGTGATGAGAAAGATCCTCGAAAGATCGTTTCACGAGGTGGGACTCTCGGACACGTGTGTAACCAACTGACCATGGTTATTCGCGAGACAGCCTGCCGTACGACGGAGGAGTGAAGAAGCATTTTCGATATTGCGAAATCTATCTCGCGGATTCCACACGATAAAAGAGAAACGAAAAGCCATTGTAGTGAAAGTATTTCACTTTTGCGGCTAGTGGAAACTTCCGGCGACCCTTGCTCTCCTCTCGTCGGCCGTTCGTACGTATAGCGACACATATGTTCATGTTCCATTGAGCGGACAGAAATAATGGCGGCGGATCGCCAGAACAGAAGGGAGAGGGAGGCAGATTCTGAAATCGGACCGAGAGAGAGAGAGAGAGAGAGAGAGAGAGAGAGAGAGGAAGAAAGAGGAAAGGAAAGAAAGAAAGGGAGGCGGAGGAGCGTCGCGACTTTCTCTGAAAAATGATGGGATCCAATATCGCGCTCGGGTTCGAAGGCGAGGTACCGCAGTTAGCCGGACGTATAAAGAGGCTACCTTCGCCCTCTATTTTCTTTATTATCGTTCGCGACGGCTACGTGTACGTGGCCATGTGTGTACACATGTGGACGTAGGAAACATATCCTGGAAAAAGGAAACGTATCTGGCCGCGGAAGGTCCGTCCCCGCGGACCGTTTCATCGAATTCGCGATTTCAAGGCTGACTGCCTGTATAAAGTGAAAAACTTTCCTCCAAGTCCAAAGAATGTGTCCATACATACTTATATACATATACACACGCGC
This sequence comes from Harpegnathos saltator, assembly GCF_003227715.2. Taxonomy (NCBI): domain Eukaryota; kingdom Metazoa; phylum Arthropoda; class Insecta; order Hymenoptera; family Formicidae; genus Harpegnathos; species Harpegnathos saltator. The sequence continues at coordinate 1,191,674 of NW_020230721.1, read as the reverse complement.
ACGTGCATATATGTATATACTGCGACGTGTGGTCGCCGTTACACGCGCCCGGTCTGTACTTATTCCTATTACGCCAGTAGCGCGTCGAAAAGTGTCTCCTTTTATCTGCCGCGGCGCGCCGCGCCGGAGTCCGCTCGATCCGGTCTTTGCACCGTCAGCCAACGTTATTAAATTCTTACAAATCACCGGAATCTACTGGGAGAGCGCGGTTACGACTCGACGTAACACGGCAGCAATTACCGTGTCTCTGCGCGCTGTACGCCGTATTGCAATAACTAATTAATCAGTAATTATGGTCATTTAATGAACAGCCGCTCGATGCCAAAATAGCCACTCCCGGCCCCGAGAGCATGCGTGCGACGCAGGCCTCTGTATTTTTCATTACACCGCGGATTATCGTTAAATTAACCAGCCGACTCGGCTCACAGAGTGCTCGGCCAGAGTGCTCTTCTCTCGCTCGCGGCGCGCGGGGCGAAAATAAATTGGGATGAATTTCATTCCGGCGCGAATGAAAGCGAGAAGTATCACTTTACGATAGCGCCGTTAAAACGCGGGGCAATAACGCGCGAAGCGCGTCGGCCGAGCGAGCGCGAGCGCGATTCAATTACGAGACGGGATTATGTCGCGGCGATCTCTGACTCGGAACGCAGCTTCCGACCCGGCGCGGCCGTCTGCTGCTGCTGCTGCTGACCGTCCGCGTGTCACGTCGTGCGTCGTGCGACGTTAATGAAAAGAGAACGGATGTCTGCCGAAGGTAGGTAGGTAGGTAGGTAACGTGGCACATGCAGTCGTGAGACGCGGCTAAACAGACAGCGGATACACGACGCGAAGTAATAGAAGTGTCATGGACAAGTGCATTTGTTCCGTCGCTCGCGACGAAATCGATTCCGGCTCGAGTCTCCTCGCCTCGTGTCTGACAGAGAGCGACCGGCCGGCCGGGGCTCCGACCGAGGGAAGACACTTATTTCCGGAAAAAGCCGGGAGGTCCGCCGCCGCCGCCGCCAACAAACTCGACGTGCTCGTCTAGACGCGATGTCGCTCCGAGAGAAGACGTTTGCCGCCGTTTCGATCGTTATATCTCTCTCCATTTCTCATTGAACATCGGCGCTGTCAGTCGAAAGTTTGGCGGTACGTATATATAAACAATACAATACTGACACATGTTATGCGCACTTTGTTTGTGACAAATGGAGACTTATATCGTTGTCTTTTTATGTGACTCAATTTTGCAGGTCTATATTACGACAAACTATATAAATGAACATTACCAATTGATTGTTCCGTGTAAAAATCGCCCGTACGTCGCAACGCCGATTCGCCAATAAAGTACGTCGTATGTGCGAGCAGAAGGGCAGGACGAGCCGTCGTAGCCGGAATAGCGACCAAAGTTACCGTCCGTGTGATGCAAATGAACTCCTAAATTAAATTTAGTCGTTCCGACGGGGAGGAAAAGAAGCACAGAGCCGTGGCGGGAAGACGAGAGAGAGAGAGAGAGAGAGAGAGAGAGAGAGAGAGAGAGAGAGAGAGAGAGAGAGAGAGAGAGAGAGAGAGAGAGAGAGAAAGATGGGGGAAAAGCTTCCTGTCCCACGGGAGACGCCGACGCTGGAGATTACAGAACGGAGAAAGTTCTCGGGGACGTCGGCGAAGTTTCGTTCGCCGATTGCTTTTGACTTCGCCGTCCGCCGTGTGAACGATCCCGCGATCGCTCGTATATCTACCGAATTCGCGGGCGAATGGCATTCCGGCGCGACGACGCGTAAAATCTTCGCGTTCCGCGTCAAAATACCGATATCGTTCTGGAAGTAGTAGTTACCACCATCCTCTCTCTCCCCCTCAGCCCCCGTCGCTCGTCCGCGCTCCACGTATGTGTCACGTTCGCGCTCGTAAATCTCGACGCGCGCTTTACGCGAAATTGATGATTCGCGGCGCATCTCATATGGAATGAAAAACGGGGCGAGGAGAGAGACGCATTCTCGTGAGCGTTTTAGCTTATCCCTGATGTATTTTCGGTAAATATTCGGCTAGTAAACAAGCACATCGAAGGAATCGGGGAAGTAGAAAGTTGAAGAACCTCAAGCAAGATTGAACCATCGACTCGAGATTCCGATATTATTCACATCATGTAGAAACATAGAATACATTAATTAAAATTCGAGCGACGCGAATATAAATGGTTGATGATTCAATTCGTCGTTCTAATGCGTCGCTGTTTCGTCGAATAAGTCAGGCCGTTCTTTCGAAATTCTGACCTTTTCGAGTGTCGAGTTTTAGTTCCCACGGGCCTAGAACGATAAAACGCCCCTGTACATTTCCGTCGACCTCCGGTGACATTCTATAGGAGAAGACTTCCGCGCAAAGTTCTAACGTAAAACTCTAATCAGGTCTCTTTATTAAAAGTTCGGGACGTTATGGAACTTTTTTGCAGCTCATTCGTGCTTAATAAAGCATAAGTCCCTCGGGAACGGGAATATATCGCTCCATCGATCGTCGCTGAAACTTTCAATATCCGGATCCGGGGGCAAAGTCACAAAACGGAGAAAGTAGATTTCCGCGAAACTTTTCGCGTTGGTGAAGGACGTCATGAGCAGATTTGCGTCTGGCTCGATGAGCTAATAACTATAACGGGAATATATGTCCTAAGCTACCATAAAAATGCACCTAACCATATAATTGAATTTTCGTAGAAAAATTAAGTACAACACGAAAGGATTGTATCGCAACCAAGGCCGATTAACACAAAGCGCTTGCGTGTCGTTGCTTGAGGAGAAACGTTGAAGAGGCGAATCCGAACGCCACACGTGGAATCTGCGAACGCATCCACCGAAGACGTTGACGTCACGTTCTCGAATCGATGATTGTACGGACCGAGAATCCTGGGTGGGCGTTTTTCCCAGGCTCGCACGATCATCCCCCCCTCCCTGCCGATCTGGCGCCTCAATCCCGCATTACCAGGTAAAATATTCGGACTGGTCGCCGGATTCTGACCGGGCAGATGAAGGTGTTACGTGCCTGGCGCGCACGAAACACGTCTCTCTCCTCCCCCCTATTCTCTCTCTCTCTCTCTCTCTCTCTCTCTCTCTCTCGTCTCTCCTTTTTCCTTCGACGACGCTTTCCAATGGCGTGTTTCCCCCCGGGTTAAAGATAAAACGAGCAACATGGGGATGAGACACAGACAGAAAAGAACGAAAAGGGAAAGTCCGAGGAGAGGGGAACAAAGGAAAAGCGGGTAAATATAATACTCGCCTACAGGCTCGTTATGGCTTTTATCATGCGCCGGCGATGACGCCTCGACTCGACGCCGTCGACGCTACGTGGCAGAGAGATGTACGTTTACGGTATTTCATTCAAGTTGCAATTAGCGTCGAATCTCTGCGCGGCTTAGATAGAAACGAGAACGTGGAAGAAGCAAAGCGAGAGCGGGGAGGCAACGCGATGAAAAAATACGCAAGTCTCTCGGTGACTCTCTCTCTCACTGGCGAGGTCTACGGGCGAGGATGATGAAGACGCGATGGTCCTCGGTGCGTTACGGTGCATTACGATATGCGAAGATGCCGTCTACTGCTGGAGTTCGAAAGATTACAGGCAGCTCCCTGAGGAGATGAACGACGCGAAGAGCGGCAGAATTGGACGCAATGTGCGCGAACGGAAGAAATATACGACTAGATATATTCGTCGGTCGTCAGGAATATTCAGAGCGGTGCCTCGAACGGTGAACGAACCGTAGCAAAACTGAGAAATAATGGAAGAGAGGCGCGAGAGGGAAGATGAACGCGGGGGGGGGTCGCGGGGGGAGGGCTGGTAGGACCGACTACGGAGTGGAGTGGCGGAGAACGGGGGAAGAGAAATCGGAATGCAGGATGGAAGGAGAAGGACGATAGGGAAAGGGAGAAAGACAGAGTGAGGGAAAGAGAGAGAGAAAGGTAGAGAGGGAGAGTTAAAGGGTCTTTGGTATGCGAGCGTGGGCGTGGGTCCAGACTGGGCGCGTGTCTCTACGTTCCTTCGGCATGGAGCAGGAGACGCAGGAACGAGAAAGGAAGAGCAGGACGAAGAGAGAGAGAGAGAGAGAGAGAGAGAGAGACAGAGAGAAAGTGGACGAAAAATAGAGTGAGAGAGAAAGAGAACGGCGAGAGGGAGGGGAGAAAGAGAGGATAAGAGAGACATTGGAGAGAAGGAGAGTCTAGCTTGAGAGAGGCGCGATCGCGTCCCGGGTGGGCAGGATCGCTTCGAACTCTCAAAAATTTATGGCCGGCGCTTCGACCTACGAGCAAGAGGTGTTACTCCCGGGTCCTTGGGGCAGGGACCATAAGATTTACGCAACGTCGGCGGGAGAGGAAGAGAGAGAGAGAGAGAGAGAGAGAGAGAGAGAGAGAGATAGAGAGAGAGAGAGAGAGAGAGAGAGAGAGAGAGATAGAGAGAGAGCGCGAGAGAGAGAGACAGAGAGCGAGAAAGAGGGTGGCAGGGGTGTGATGGGGTGAGGATGAAGGGGAGCAAAAGGAGATGCACGAGCGCGAGCGTGTACGCTAACGAAAGAACGATCGAGCTCGTTAACGTCCGTCGGGATAATCGATAGTACGGCCGCGCCGCCTGATTATCGAACGCAGAGAGAAGGGAAAATAGCTCCCTGCGCTGAGAATAAATATTTGGACGTGGCGCGCGACGTCGCGACATCCGCGAATGGACGCGGCGACGCGAATTACAAAACTGTCGGCCACGCGCTTATGCGGCGGCACGGGAATTTCGGCGGTGATTACGGTGTTTTCATACGTGAGCGTAAAATAATCACGCAGTTGATGGACAGTTTATCGTGTGTGTAAAAATCCACGAGGTCGCTGGCATCAATTACGATACAATGTTTTGTTGTCATCAATTTAAGGCAACAGTTCGTATATATATCGTATATATATATATATATATATCGAATCGAAGAAGGAAAAAAAAGGGCTCACAAAAGGACAAGAGAGAAAAGGGGCGGGAAGAAAGAGAGAGACGAATTCTCGCAGTAAACTCTTTTGAAATTCACACGACGATTTTCCAATCATTTGCTAGTGAAACAGTCGAACGGTAGAGCGCGATGTCGGTAACACCTGCGAGAAGATATTTCAAATCGCAACGATGGTCTGACATACGCGCACGTGGAAAAATCGTATTTTCTTTGCATCTGCCAATCAGACTCAGGCGTTCTCAAAGCTCGCCTTTAAGTCGCATACAATCGGTTTGTCGACTAAATAAAAATGTCGCAGCGCTACTCGTCGCTTTCCGTCGCGTGTCTGTCTAATAGCAGTACGGGCTCGAATTTGACAAACGATATGTTCGTCGAATTCACTTTGTCGAAATTCTATATCTCGCCTTTCTATATCAGCGCGCGCGTATGTATGAGATGTGAATTCGTCGCTGACCGAATATATTACTTTCATTACGCTGTTACTTTTTCCGCACGTAAAAACACGTATTCTTTTTCTATTTTTATTATAACTCGACCGGACACTTCTTTTTATACGAGCTAAAGTCTTTTTCTTATTTTATTCTTTTATTCTCTATATGCGCTGCATATGCATCCCTATATTTGACGTATAATGTATGCTAAATTAACATTCTCTTTCCGTCAATAACAGACAAAGTTGTGAAACGATGGTGTGAGAGAAATTAAGGTATCGAATGTCGCGACTGTTGAAGCATGAGAATATATCGTTAAAAATATGTTCGATTTTCCATTAAATTTACACATACAACATCCGCACGAAAATGATGTTGATTATTGGACTTCCATCTTTTTCATCTTTTTGCTATCAGTCATAAAAGAGGCATAATAGCAGATCACATTGACTCTGTTTGACTTATTAACGGATATACTTATGAAAACATATAATACATGTCGGAAAAGCGATCGATATCCTGGCCGCTATTCACTCGTTTATTTATTTGCGCCAAAGTTGTGCGCAACACAAATATGTACGAACGATCGTCGATAGAGTACACACTCAATGACACAAAAACGAAAAAAGAAAAAAGAAAAAAAAAACTATGAAAATGTTTGCATGGCAAACTACGCGATTTTGTAGTTCTGTCGACGAAGAGTGATGACGTTAAACGAGAAGTCCGTGAAAATAGGAACGGTAAAAGCGTCCAGTCGAGTGAATAGATTCAGAGAATGAATCAAATCGGTACTAAAACTTTACGATCGCTGGAAAATATAGCGATCATACGTAAAGGATTATTTGTTTTGCAACAAATTGTCAAGCAAATGAAGATAACGCAATAAGGTGAATTTAGCAATCTCTGGACGGTAAAATCACTATGAGAGAATGTTATATATAAAAGCTTGTTGTAAAAAAAAAAAAGATGTTTTCTGGCTGAATTTACATATAAATTGAAGAACGGGTTACTTTTTGAAAATAAAAATTAATTCATTAAATATCAGTTTGTTTTCACTTTAAAAATATTAAATAAGCAACAAATTTTATATATCAAATGTAACTGTAAAATGATAGCTGGATATCTTTTTTGCTCTCAATAAATTGCCATATATTGCCACGTATTAAACTTATATTTGATGCTGAGTATCGCGTCTATATTATCAATATTTGAGGTATTTATTATATATTCATCCCCATTTACGCATTTTTTTGATTATCCTACAAAGAGCTACAGATACACAAAAATAAGTGTGTGGGTATAACAACTAAAACTTTAAGACAAGAGAGAGAATACCGATATTTTATATTGCGGGCTCGACTATTTTTATTTAAAATCTAAAGCAACAAAAGTGTTTGTTGTGTCAGGAACTCGTCTAGACATTAGTATTTTTATCTCAGAAGCTTTACCGGATTTTAATCAGATAAAAAAGAGTAACAAACTTTCCGCTAAGATCTATGCTAATTAATTTTGATTGAAAAATTCAATTTACATCTCCCTAGTCCAGAGCTCATCTTATCATCATAAATATAAGTTGAAGTCGCTCCTCATCTACGAAGGAAGATGCGACAAGATCGAGCAGTTTGCTCACTTCCGGTCGCGAGTGTCGAGAAAGTTCGCAGAGCTGAATCGCGAAAAATTGACGAGCGAAATTTTAATATTTTCGACTCAGCTCTCCCAATCGATCCCACTGCGCCCGCTGTCGCCGTAGACGCCGTGTCCTGTGCCGCCGGCACGTACGTAGTGCGCGATTTCGCAAAGATTCATTTAAAAGCTCGCACGCGGCCGTAATATTCGGACGCATAAATATCGGGGCGCGCTCGCGCGTTTCGTCGCGTTCTCCACGGGCCATAAAAGCGCTCCCGTTTTTCCGCCCATTATCCCGCCGCCGCCGCCGCCCTACGTACGTACGTCGTCGATGAGAATGGGCATTAGATAAATACCGGCGCGAACATTCGAGGGGCGCGGTGAGAAGGGGCGGAGGAGGAGGAGGAGGGCGAGAAACGCGTTAGCCGGCTTTAAAAGGGAATAAAAATATTTATCGAGCAAACTCCGGCGCGGACCTCCGCCGCATCGCCGGCGGGAGAAGAAAGAGGACGACGGAAAATGGCCTCGAGCAGAGGTGGGAGGATGAGCAGGACGAGGAGATGGTGGAGAAAGAAGAGGAAGAGGCAACGGTAGAGGAGGCGGAACGGACAACCAAATGAATTTTGAGTGGAGTATTACTCCGCGTGTTAGAACCCACGCGCTCTCTCTCTTTCTCTCTCCTCCTTTCTTTCTCTCTTTTTTCTCTCTTTCCCTCCCACCCTCTCTCTCTCTCTCTCTCTCTCTCTCTCTCTCTCTCTCACTCTCTCTCTCGCGAATTTGGACGGGGTTGGTAGAGAGTTGGGACGTATTATTGGAAAACGGTAAATATTTCTCGGCATATACGAGCCAACGGATATAAAAGGGAGATGGGAGGACGGGCCGACTGAAGGGGAGGGGGATGAAGTCGAGTTCCGGTGGAATCTTGTTCCACGCTACGATTACCGCGCGCGCATCTCCTAGGAAATCGTCTGCGCGCGAACGGGGCAAGAAGGAACGGAAGTAAGGAACGAGAAAGGTGGCGGCGCAGGAGAAGAGTTGGGAGGAGGGGGAGGAGGAATAAAAGAAAGAACCTCTCTTCTTCGAGGCCTCGTTTTTCCACGTTGGAATTAAAATCGAACGATCGGCCACCGCGAGAATAGCGCACGCGTTCCCTTTACGTATTCCGCTTCCCTTTCTCGCCTTCACTCTATCTCTCCACCAACTCCACCCTCCGCGCTACACGCGCTTTCCTCTTCCCAACCCTCTTCCCACACTCTTGTCTCTCGTGCCGAGCCTAAGTACCGGCAATTTTCATACATTATCGAACGACTCGATTAGCGTTCGATCGCTGGCGTTTTCCGGATGCGACAGAGTGACCGAAAGAGAGAGAGAGAGAGAGAGAGAGAGAGAGAGAGAGAAAGAAAGAGAGAGAGAGAGACCGCTTCAACCGTATGAAATAGGGGAAAGAACATGCAGTGCGCGACCGACTTCTATCCGGTTTTTCCGGGTGATAAGAAGCACCTACATGCACAGTGACGTATGGTTGGCGTTAACATTTGCTTGAATTGCAAAAATTGCAGCCCGATACAAACGTAAAAGACATACAGAGAGTAAAGGACTAAAGGAAAAATCTTGATGCTGCGTGCGCGCGTATTCCCCCTTTCCTCCGGAACAGATATCGTCGAATACGCAAATTGCACGGTGTGTGCGATGGGAATCGGAGCAAAAGTTCAGTTGGACTGTAAATCGGCTTTACCATGTCCGCGGTGTTTGCCTGCCGCGCGCACAGCGCACTCTGCTTCTTCTCTCTGTCTCGCACTGCGCCGCGACAGTCAGTCGGGTTATCGACAACGCGTTAAGCGCGCCGTAAGCGAGCGGCGGCGTATCGCTTGACACGTGAGCAGAGGCAAGAGCGAGAGGGAGCACAAAGGCAAATACACATTTCACCGAGAAGTTCATCAGGCGATGTTCAGCAGTCGAACAGACCGAGTCGGCCAGAGGGGGCGAGCAATCGCGCGCGAATTCGACGGAGAAGGCGAGTGAGACGCACCCCGTCGAAAAGAGACGAATTACAGACGCGAGAGCACGATCGAGTGCCGTTTGTGTATTCACCGAAAGGCAGCGCGAAACAGCAACATGCGCGACAGCGAGATGCGGATAAACACGACGGTAAACTCGGGAACGCTTTGTCCGGCGTCGCAACGCGACGCCCGGTGTCGTTTTCACGGTGACTTGAACTGCGCTTTCCGTGTAAACCGCTTACGCGAAACCGAGATCCCGCCGGCGATAGTGTATCCGACTCAGAGAACGGGAGAAAGGAGGAGCAGGAGAGATCCGCAGAAGGAAATCGGCCGCACCGCGAAATAGTTCCGCGCGATACGTACGTACGTGTGTACCTACGCGTATATGTATCAGAACGACCGGCTCTAACGGTAGAGACACTCGTCATCGGGGGGGAGAGAGAGAGAGAGAGAGAGAGAGAGAGAGAGAGAGGCGCAATAACGGATAGACAAATATTTGAGCGGATAGCGTCGCTAAGAACCATGTAGAGCGTAGCGTCGATGACGAAACGTTACCTTCTGGAGTGTAGATATTAGAGACAGATGGGAATAGAGACAATGGCGAAGGAGAGAGATAGCGGGAAAGTTGTAATCGCGAGTCGGCCCTTTAAGCCGCTGTTTTCGGTCAACTTGGATCATCCTTGTACGATCGAGTGGAACCAAACGGAAAGGTCCCTCCCGCTGGTAGTTTAAATTATCACGTTTGATATTTCTGTGATCGGGCTTTTTTTACCTCGTCTTCCTTCGTCTCTATCGAATGAAAAGGTTTCTCTGGAGGAAGTCAGTCAATTTCATTGAGAAGAAGCTTTGTAACAGCGTAATGAGAAAAGTATTGTATTTTTCTTTTATACAGATACGAGAATCAATCAACGTAGGTAGTGAGCGATTTTAATTCAGATCTAATTAATATTTACCGCTCGAAAATAGTCGAAACTGACGAAAAATGGAAAATGCAAAAGGAAGTGAAAAGAAGAGTGACAGAGGTACTAATAATATTTTTCCATCTAGTTTTCAGCAAAAGAATTAGCGAATATTCAGGCGTCGAGAATTGAGGATGAGAGGAGAAGAGAGAAGAGGAAGGAAGGGTTGTCTCGATAAGGATGCGATTGTCCGCATGGGAATCGCACGGTTGCCTCTGGTTCCGCGCTTTCGACCCACCTTGATAACGAGAGAACTACCCAACTGGTGAAAACGTCCGTTGGGATGATAGCGCCTTTAGCCGGTAGGAGCTTGCCGAAATGCCGCCGCGGAACAAGAGATCTTGTCGGACTTGAGATTGAGCAACTCGATATTTTTCTCCGTGGCTGCGAGTCTATTCCGTATAACTCATTGACGCGTGTTCTCCGTGAGATTTTATCCTGCCGAAAATATGTAGATGACTAAAGTCTGTGAGACGCAACACGAATCTCGAGCTTCAAAGCGTCACGCGCAAACATGTCCGGAAGATTCGCTCGCGTAGGTTTATAGGTGCAACCGATATTTGGCTGTTTCTCCGTTATCCGCAACAACGTTCCAAAGAAGCCAGACAGTTTCGTATTTACGACTATCTATAAAGCATCCCATTGGCGCATTGTGAGATCATCGTGTGATGGAAAATATCGCGCGATTCGCGAATATACGTATATATATCGGTAAATCATACGACACTTTCTCGCGTTGGTCAGGTTGGGTTAGTTTCCACATCCACGTGAACCATTTCGCGCGCGATTCATCGAGGTTGTCCCCGATAGCGTCGAGTTACGAGCACTCGACCGGGACGTAAAGTACTTACATATCGACCACCCTGGAGACTAAACTCGGTTCGTTCCACCTGGAAGTGCGTCAGCTTCTCGGTATGCCCTTGGGGTGTACTTGCCTCGATACGCGTCGATTTCCCGGAGGAATCGCGCTATCGGGCGTATTCCCGGATACTTTCGCGGTCATGCACTTTTCGACCGCGCATTCAATTTGCATAAGAAATCAGTTTACCGTCTTTACGACGACAGTCTCGATTCCGAGATAACACTTGTCCAGCGTGAAAAAAATATGTACGACGTCAAGGGAAATTCGTCGCATGTCGATTTCTTCGGTACGACCGGGCTCATTTGGAATATCGTCGATAATGCGGGCTAAAACTCTGAACGCATATTTCGGGTATGCCGCTGACTAATATTCTACGCTACTAATTGTAACCAATAAATTTCCCATAATAATCTGTAACCTTGTTAAATGTTATTTTCTTCAAATTTACCAGTTTTTTCGCATGTGTGTGTATGTAAAGATGAAGAGAAATTACAAAGAAAGAATAATTCAACATTAATTCGAGAGAAAGAAGAATCATATTGGTAAGTAATCCCTGTTGGGAATTGCAGCAAATCTCTTCCTTGAGAAGCAAGTGATTAAAAAGAGACTTTACAATGTTGTACGTCCGGACGTGCGTTTGGAGCGCCTACTGATGATACGTCTTGAAAATAGCGCGCGCCAGGTCTCAAAGAGCATGCGACCGCGAGCAGAGTGAAGGGGAAAGCGCGGAGCGACGTGTTTGTCTCGATAAAATTGCCGAGATGTACTTTACCGCTCGTGAAACAAGAAGTCTAACGCTCTTGTTTATTTTATTACGCCCCCTCTTGTATTTTATTGGAATAATATATTATGCCCTTTACGATTGTGCTTCTGCGACGCCTGCGAGTAGTGCGGGTCCCGTGGCGGGTCCGTAACGTTATTTTCGTTGGAGAAATATTTCCGATGCAGGAATCTCGAAGATAAACTCACGCCGCGCGCGCGAGACTTGATCAGCGCCTACCACGGCGCTTCGGACGGGGCATCGCCTCTCCCATTTCTCTTCCTTTTACGAAACCAACGGGAAGATAAAAAAAGCAAAGAGAATCTGCCTCGGTAAGCAAAGGCGGCGCCTCGATGGACAAGATAGCAGAGGTAAACTCCGTGATCATGGCCGACGACGACGAGCGTTTGCGCCGGCGAGTTTGTGCACGTGTGAAAATTATGCCTGTAGAATCCACTTTTACAATCGAGCTTTTTCCTGTTTTCTCTTTTCACGAATGCGCCGTCGCGTCGTACTCGAGGCTGAGGGCGTGATTTTTCGCACGAGTCTCTTTCATCTCCGCGGCAACGTACACCTCCGTTATCAGATTACGGAGCAACAATGCGCATATTGGAGTAAAATTTGGATCAATCATCCCCCCCCTCTCTCTCTCTCTCTCTCTCTCTCTCTCTCTCTCTTCCTCTCTCTCTGTACGTGTAAATCGCGCAATTAAAAATTTTTTCTTCGTGTATTCAACAGGTGTCCACCGAATGCGGGCGACTTTTAACATCCAACACTGTCGCCAGATTCTTTCGCGCAAGAGAGAGGGAGGGGGAGAGAGAGAGAGAGAGAGAGAGAGAGAGAGAGAGAGAGAGCTGTTTGACATAACTTTTGGACACTCTTTTACTCTCACTGCCGTGCCCCCTTTTCTTCTCTCGTTTCGAATTACGCTCTTATATCGGTAAATTCGCGACGGATGGCATATATTAATTCCCTCGAAGACACGCAAATAGCAGATTGTTGTTGCTCGATCCGGCCGCGATGGAATCAAGAGACCTATCTGCAGTATCACAGGATTCCCAAGACGTCTGTAACTCGGCGTGGCGCATCTCCGACCTCCGACGCCGGATAGCTCCGAAAGATTCGGCCCGATCAGCCGCGAGAACGTCCCGAAAGCCCGAGAAGTTTCTAACGGAACCGCGTCACGTACTGATTCGACGCTGGGATTTCCGGGGTATCAAATCGCGTTATAAAGTTGACAATCTCTTTATCTCCCGCCTGCTATCGCTCTTTTGCCCGATGACTGTTCCACTGGTGGCGGACGACGAGAAATTACAGCGTACGGGGAGGGGGGGGGAGGGGTAGGTCTCGCAGCGACGATGACCGCTTTCACCCCGAATCACCGGTGAAACCCGTTAAACTCACCCTCGACCGCACGCGACGAATCAATTCTCGGCGAAATTTTTGCCCGGGCGCAATTACGTTTCTGCTCATCTCTTCCGCACCTTCCTCTTCTGTCTTTCCTTGCCTTGCCACTCGACCGTCGTCGGCCGACCGAGAGCTCGACTTTACGCGCTGGGTGCAGCGAACTCGTGCGGCGACGATGCCGCGCGGGAAAAAGCAACGCAACGCTTCGTCGATGGGGATACGTGCGGCGTCATACCGCGATGGATTCCCACGGGTCGATGTAAACCGACGACGCGATGCGAAGGAGCTTGCGGCTGACACGTAATTACCGGTAATGAGACGATACAAGGAGGCACGGATTGTGCGCGCGGGGGATGTCGGGCGAAATTGAAACGTATCCCGCGCGCGAAATTGGAGCTCGAGGAATCCCGCAAAAATATGAACGGGGCGCGTCTACGTTGTAGCGGAGAAGCTATGTTGCGATGAAAAAGAGCAGAAAGTAAGGAGAGTACTCTTGCTTATTGGTCTCGGATTAAATCACGGCGTTGGTCCCGCGTTCTCATCGGCGTGAACGCTCCGAAGAAGACGCGTCCTCGTGAAATATCAATTTTCATGCTTTCTGATTGCTCGCGTCCGGGGCTCTCAATTTCCTGCAGACTCGGAATCCGTGATAATCAATTAGGCGGAAAACCGAGATCAAATTGAGCAATCGAATTAAAAGCGCGCCGCGGCTCGATCGCCGTCTCGAGAAACGAGAGAAAATTGTTGGCGTAATTGCGGAACTTTGCGAACGTACCATAGGAAGAAGTTGGCTGGCCTCTCCTTCTCTCTTTCCCTCTCCCTCTCAACTCCGAAAATAGACATGAGCGAAACGAGAGCGGAAAGTAGATCCGCAAATGTATGAAAAAAAAAAAAAAAGAAATGAAAGAAAAGAAAAAAAAAGCGAGGCAATATGTGAAACATTTGCGATGATTCATAACACGTGTATGTAAATGGAAATGAGAATTTGGAAATCGACAAAGACATGATATTATCTTTGCGTGGGATTCCTAATGATCGAAATGGATGTATATAAGTAGGAGAATCGTGGAATAAACGTCGTGACGTGTTACGCAATACACGCAATGTCCAGGATGGAACGACCCTTTATAAGCTGTATATTTATTTGCGGAAAGCCTCGCATAAACCTACGTAAGCTTACGTAATCCTACAAATGTTTAAGCACGTAATCGGCGATGATCGAGAGAGTGGAGGCACTGATAATAAATCTAGTTTAAATACATAGTTTCTTTAAATATTTGCCCGAGAGGCTTGGGCAATCGATGAAACTGGAAAGATGTAGAACTTTGCAAAAAGGAGGCACATATGAACGATAACGCGACACAACTATTTCTTTTTTTTCAAACAATCTGTTATTTCTAAAAGGGGAAGAAAATTTTGCTAGAAAATGCGTCGCTCATTTCTCGCGAACACTTTTGAAATCATAACAGAGATATCTATTAAATGTAAAATTTATGTGCTATAATACTGCTGTTGAACGTTAAAGTTTTATAAATCGCGTTATCAGCTGACGCGAATATAGGTGGGAAAGAGAGAGGATGAGAGAGAGGGAGAGAGAGAGAGAGAGAGAGAGAGAGAGAGAGAGAGAGAGAGAGAGAGAGAGAGAGAGAGAGAGAGAGAGAGAGAGAGAGAGAGAGAGAAGCGAAAAGCTAAGGGGGATCGACGAGAGGCCACGAAATGCGGCTGGAATGCTGCTACTCAGCGATCATTCGGTAATGGATGCTACACGTGTATACCATAACGGCTACACGCCGAGCCCGACCGTCCATGCCACTCATCCCGTTGCCCTATGTACGCTCGAGTTATGCGTCTCGCGTCTAAACGTTTTGCAATTTCGAAACGCGATGGACCCATCCGATTTCGGTTACGGTTTCCAGCCAGAAGTTCACGTTACATCCGGGCGAAGTGGCACTCTGGCAATCAGAGCGCGTTAAGTGGCCGAGTGTGTGATCGTTTGTCGGTTCTGTAGGCCTCCGGGTAGGAGAGCAGGGCGGATTCATCGATCTGAGCTTAGAATACCCGCCGAGCTCTCCGATGACGAAAACGAAACAAATCCGCAAGATCGTTGAGGCTGAATTTTCAGCTCGGGCAGTTCTCTCGCACAGCAGCAGCGGCAAAGCTGTCGATATAGCGATAAGCTCGACTTGCGACGAAACTCCGACAGATTATTAGTCTAAACTTTACACTGGAACATATGATGTATTTTTCGAGAAACAAACTTGAAATCAGTCAAACGTACAGAATATGCCAGACACCGCAAAAAAATGTCAAGTCGCTGCAGTGATGAAAAAGTGATGAAATACTTGCAGTGTTTTCTACCGAAGTATCTCGCGTGTATCCGTTCGTCATTGAGTTCGTCATTGAGTGAGCTAAGATGTAAAGAAACGCGACGCGCGACAATATGCACATGAAATTAACGATTCGCGGCGGCTTTCCGGATGCTAGAGAAGATACATGTTAAGATAAAATCTTTTAGTTTAAAAATATATAATAAAAAAAAATTAAGAGCGTGAAAAATGTGAAAAATACCAAGTATCTAAATGTCTGTCTAAATCGCGTTTGGTGAGCCCGCACACCTCTGGTCGCGCGAGATCGTCTCACGTGTGCAAACGCACGTGAGGCAATCTCGATGACTCTTCGAGCTCGCGGGAGGTCGACCGGTGTCGGCGGACTCCCGCTACCGAGCTCATTCGCAAATTTATGGAGTCGCGAGCGGTGTAACCGGCGCGATACGCTGCGCTGGGAAATTATTACCGCTTTCGCACGGTCAAATTACTTCTCCGTCAACAGGATGCACCGTATCGAGTGCGGATGTATCGTATCGTGTGCTGATTACTCGCCGGACCCGATCTTCATTCCTTTGGTTTCCGCACGTGCGTTATGGCTGTAATAATTAGACGGTTTACGCCAGAAATGCATAATGCCACCGTATTATCAGACTATTGAGACGATTGGAATATCACGCACGTTGGGATGTACGTACGGTACGTGCGGTAATGAACGTTCGAATAACGGCGCTTAAACAGTGCGCGTATTATTCAACGAAAAATTAAGATCATCTCTGCCCGAGATGAATATTTCGTCGGCTGTCGTTTTCCGGCGATTCCACGCACGAACGGTTCGCTATTGGTCATCGCTATTGATCGATTTGATTCGAAAGCGGGACACTCTAATCAAACGGTCAACCATAAAAATAGCGGATTAAACATTCGATTGACTTCCGCGGACGCGCGTGCTAAGCTCTAAATATTCGATTCAAATGGCATGACCAAAGAGGGTCATGTGAATTATTCGAGAAGCGATTAGATCGACCGCAAAAGCACGCTTTGCGGTATTATCGCTGGAGAATATGAAATACGCGCATAAGGGCGTACAACCGATAGTCCTTTAACATGCAAAGTGTACTCAACGTACTCTATGCGGCAAATCGTAAAAAGACGACACACAGTTCAATATTGTTCCACCATGCCGTAGTAATTGCCGCTCCTCTGCAATGTGTTGCAAGACTTTATGTTGGCGTGCGAGCGCAAAGTCGCACACACATATCACGACGTATTATTTCGAACAGAAGTTTATTTTGAACTTTGAAACGCGCGATTCGGCGGTACTTTGTTTCAACTGCGTATAGAAATATTTTGATAGTTGGAATTCAAACAAATAACATGAAAATTTATTTTTAATGCTTTTCAATGAAAATTAGAAACCAGGAGAAAAGTCATAGGGAAAATATTAGAAAACAATAGATATATAACCTGTTTGCTTTCCACTTGGACGCGCATGTTCATAACACTACATTTTTAGGTTAAACCTGTGTAAATTTTCCAACCAGAACCAGAATAAATCTTTGAGAGATCAGATCGGATCTCAGTTAGATTCCAAGAAATATTCTATGTAGCTATACCACCTATACAGGCGGTAGTAGAATTGACACGCAAGTCAAAACACGCGGTCCGCGGAGCAGCCGGGAGAATCGACGTTCTCCCAATTAAGCGATTTCTACGTGAAAACAATTTATCGAAAAAAAAGAAAATGAAAACAAAAAAAAGAAGAGATTCCTGCATAACTTTCGATTCGAAAAGCCCGTGGTGCCCGTCGTTGGCGCGTTTCCCTCCGGTAAGAGTCGATAGTCGCGAC
The DNA here is from genome assembly GCF_003227715.2 of Harpegnathos saltator. Lineage (NCBI taxonomy): Eukaryota > Metazoa > Arthropoda > Insecta > Hymenoptera > Formicidae > Harpegnathos > Harpegnathos saltator. The sequence continues at coordinate 1,174,514 of NW_020230721.1, read as the reverse complement.
CGCAATCGCCGCGGCGTCAGGGACCGTTATTATAGCGTCGCTCCGGTAAAACACTCGGCGCGAGCATCGAGCCCGCGAGAGCGACGTGAAATATTCGCGCGACGATTAGATCGCATGAGAGGCGCGCGCTTTGTCTCGCGTTAACAGCCACAGGCTGCGCGAGACTTATCCGTCTGTCCGCGATGCGAGAAGACGGCTGGCTCGGCATGGACGCCCATAGATCGGGGGGGGGGGGGGGCGAGGGTAAACTGGACGAGCGCGGCTCGTGGCTCGTGGCTCGCCGCCGCCGCCGCCGTCGCCGCCGTCGCCGCCGTCGAGACTCGCGTGCGATGTATCTCTCCGCAAGGGCTGAGCGGAAGTAATCGTTTTAACGCGCAATGGCAGCGATCGTTAAGTACCGCGGGCCCGGCGTTACGTCAGTCGGCGATCGCGCGCGTACACGCGAGCGAATGAACGAGCGAGCGAGCGAGGACTACCTACGTACTCCATGGCTACGCCTCGACACATTGGGCCCGACCCACGCACCCATTGTCTTCTCCCTTTCGGAGACAGACGGCGCGTGACGTAAGGACGAAAGTCGGAGAGAGGGAGAGAGTCAGAGTGGCGTCCGACGGAGAAGGAAGAAAAGAAAGAGAGAGAGAGAGAGAGAGAGAGAACCGCGTCCATACGTACGTACGTACGTATCGGCGGATACATTTCATCGGGAGAAAGAATTCGCTTGGAAATTATAGGCAGATATACGTGGATACACGTAGGACGACCAATCGCGCGGAGGTATATCAAGATCTAACGTCGGGACGCAAACGACTCCCATCGGGCGGCCGGCGCTGGAAAAGCGGGGAAGGACGTGAGAAAATAAAGCGCGCCTCGATGATAAATCGAGACGGCCGGGCCCCGACCGATCACGCTGTTGTAAAACAATGTTCGTAAGATGCGGCGAAACGCGCCGCTCTCGTGTGGTAGCGAGAGAGCCTGCCCCCATCGTAGTAACCTTGATCGTGGACCATAAATCCCATACGCACGGCGAACGGCAGGGATCATTGTACGAGCTAACGCGGGCGGTTACTCCTCCGATGCGGCGCGCGATGCTTCCTCGATCTCGCTTCGATTGACCTCTAGCAGCGCGAATACGCTGTTTATCAGCACATATATACGTATTTCCGTCCGCTACCAAAGCATCTTGTCCCGAATGTTTTCTACTCTGAATCTCGATCGTTCTCTTGTCGAGAGATACGATATGGAATCTTGATATACCTTTGCGATTGGTCGTCCTACGTAAGGTTCACGTAGCCGGTGTCTTTTTCTAAATTAAGTCTAGCCGCCTAGAAAAACACGACTCGAGATTTTCCCGAATGTAGCACCGACTTCGATCTAAACGTTCCAATTTCTTCCAGAGAACCTAAAGATGGTTGTTACATCACGATGTCAGTTTTCAAATTATCCCATCGTTTCCACCGTGTCCGGTAATCAAGAACTTAAAGGATCGTCACCTCACCGTGATTTTGCCAAGTACGAACACGAATTCGTCTGAATCACGTCTGAATCACAACTGTTCCTCCATTGGCTATGTATAACAAATAACATTGTTTATAATTACTCTTAATACTCTAATGATAGAAAAAATAGGCCAATTTAGATAAAAAAAAAAAAAAAACGGGAGATTGAAGAAATCGAGGAGAAAGTTTCGGAAGGTGAAGAGTGTCAATACGAGTCATCTGTACGGCCTCGATGCGCGGCTTCGTGGAGCGCGGGACCGCGAGCTGTGATGCGAGGCTCAGCGCGGCGAGGTGAAGCAAGGCAAGGCAAGGCAAGGCAAGGCAAGGCAAGGCAAGGCAAGGCAAGGCAAGGCGAGGCGAGGCGAGGCGAGGCGAGTCGTATTCCGCGGGTCTCACGGCTCAGCCTCGACGTGAATCATGCCAGTTCCGGTCCGACCCACGCGTACGTGTCCCTGAAACGGCCGGTCTCGCGCTCGTCTCGACGCATCCCTCCGGTCTGTGAGCGCTCGTCTCGATTACTAGCCGCACGGTTCGGGAGGAATTTCGTCAAACGAATTTCTCACGCTTCTTCAGCGACGCGGTACGACGCGGCTGTACTCATGACAGGCGTTTTTAGCCATTGTAACAACGAAGATACTACTACAATTGTCAAAAGAATACTAGAATCAGTAGATGCGGATAGACGGATAAGCAGATTTAGCTTAGACAGCGGATTTAGTTATGATATCCTCCCCCCCCCCCTCGACCATACGAAATTTTATTAAATATATTTTCCTATTCCCCAAGTTGCGACAATATACAATGTTATAAATTCGTACGAAGAAAACAGTACTTGAAATCAGACAGACGTATTCAACAAATGGACGTATTTATAAAATACACGTCCAGAGTAAAAGCTCGACAATGACAATGAAATATTGGAAAAAGCAACGTAATCGTACGTTTTCATTAGGATATTTTCAAGTTTTCAGGCTAAAAAGGGCCATTTTCTTCTCTGTTACACTAAAAGTACTCGGAATGGATTTTTTTTCATGATACATTCACTCCGTGGAAAATATATATCCCGGTCATCTGCACGTAAGTTGAGACAGCGAAGTAACGAACTGGCTGATTCTCACGCTGCCGGTGCTTCGTGTAGATCGGAGACGGTACGTACCATCCAATTATACGCCTCGACCTCGTGAGCATAAGCGTCCTTTTTTAATCGCAACCTACATGACTAGTGGAAATCAAGACGTTAATTCCGATATACGACACAAAATAGACGCGCACTCTCCGCCGCCGAGCGAGACGAGTACACGCACATATTTCTCGTTTCCTCGTATCATGCCGAATGACAGTACATACGACTCAGCAATCTTATAGTCCGCGACTTTTCTTTGACTAGCTTGGATGGACCGGTATCGGCTGATACTTCGACTGACTTCCGGCGATCTGTATTCCCCGCACCTCTATTGAGTTAGCCCTCCCCCAGAAAATAAAAATGAAAAATCTATTAGGTGTAAAATTAATTGCTAATTAGATGCTAAAATCCCAAATTTGGTGCTCACCAAATTTTGGAGGTTTGACAGAAAAAAGAGAAAATAGCTTAACGTTAACTTAGCCCGTACCAAATAAAAAAAAACGTACAATTAACACGTAAAATAGAAAACAAATTATATCACAATTAAGTGCTAATTAGGTAGACCAAGAAACAATTAGCAGATATTAAAAATACAACGCCGCTCAAAAGTGAAGAGACGAGTAATTTGATAACATAGCCACGAGAGCACCTAATCTTATAATATAATTTTTCTCTTGGACAGTCAACGTTAAGATGACATATTTTGTTATAACTTTTCACGAAATATGACCTGTCGCGAAATATTAATTATCGAAATACGAGTGATAAGATTTTAATCTAAACCCAAAATAAGAAAGATCCTCGTGACTCGCAACGAACTCGTTATCGAGAAATTAAAGCCGATAGATCAAAACCGAACGATGTGAAAATAACGTGACACCGGGTATAAGCTGCAAAATTATTTGTTATAAACCATTAATCTAGGTTCGAAATAAGATTGATCCAAGCAAAACCGCATCGAGCTGTAATCACGCGTTTCGGAGTCATAAGCCACGAGAGATGGAAAAGTGACAGGCACGGAAATGACCGGTCGTGAAATATTAAATATCGAAATATGAATAATAAGATTTTAATCTAGACCCAAAATAGGAAAAATCCTCACAAATTACAAGGTTCGCCTATTCGTTATCGAGAAATTAAAGCGGAAAGTTCAAGGCCGATCGATGCGAAAATAACATGTCACCGGATATAAGCTGTAAAATTATTTGCTATAAGACATTAATCTAAATTCGAAATAAGATTGATCCGTGCAAACCGCATCGAGCTGTGATTACGCTTCGTTTCGGAGTTATAAACCACGAAAGATGGAAAAGTGACAGGCACGGAAATGACCTGCCACGAAATATTAATTATCGAAATATGGATAATAAGATTTTAATCTAGATCCAAAATAAGGAAGATCCTCGTGGACCGCATCGAGCTGTGATTACGCGTTTCGGAGTTATGAGACACGAAAGATGGAAAAGTGACAGGCACGGAAATGACCTGCCACGAAATATTAATTATCGAAATATGGATAATAAGATTTTAATCTAGATCCAAAATAAGGAAGATCCTCGTGGACCGCATCGAGCTGTGATCACGCGTTTCGGAGTTATAAGCCACGAAAGATGGAAAAGTGACAGAGTCCGAAATGACCTGTCACGAAATATTAAATATCGAAATATGGATAATAAGGTTTTAATCTGGACGCAAAATAAGAAAGATCCTCACAAATTGCAACGATGTGCGCCTATTCGTTATCGAGAAATTAAAACCGATAGATCAAGACTGATCGATGCGAAAATAACGTGTCACGTGTATAAGCTGCAAAATTATTTGCTATAATACATTAATCTAGGTTCGAAATAAGATTGCTAATTATTAGGTGCTAAAATGTCGAATTTGGTGCTCGCGGTGTTTGGCAGAAAAAAGAGAAGAAAACGGGAGGCTAGCTTAACGTTGATTTAGCCGCCCCCCAAATAAAAGAACGTACAACCAACACGTAAAATCGAAAACGAATTATGTCAAAATTAGGTGCTAATTAAGTGCTCCAAGAAACAGTTAACAGATATCAAAAATATATCGCCGCTCAAAAGTTATAACAAAATAAATATATCGGCTCAACGATGACTGTCCAAGAGAGAACTTTTATTATAAAATTAGACGCTCTCGTGGTTATGGTATCAAATTACTCGTCTCTTCACGTCGAGATATGCAAACGCCGATTTTTTCTTTTTTTTTTTTCTAACAAACGGAATACAACTACTAATATTGTTTTCAAATATATGATAAAATTTTCACATCAGAGTTAAACATGCGATCGAAGATTAAATGCGAATTTTTGCAACGGGACGAGAACTTAATTCGGCGTTTAAATATCTCGACAACATATCGCAAGGCGAGTGTTTTGAAGCCAATTTCGTAAGAGCGCCTAATTTTTTAAGACAGGTTCTCTCTTGTGACCTGTATGGCCCGCCGATGTTTAAGTGCGAATTTTTGCAAAACGGTACGAGCACTTAATTCGGTTTGGATATCTTGACAGTGCGTGAAGAGACGAGTAATTGCCAAACCATAGCTACGAGAGCACCTGTGTAATTTGTTTTCGATTTTATGTGTTGATTGTACGTTTTTTTTTATTTGGGGGGAGGGGGGGGCTAAGTTAACGTTAAGCTAACCTTCCCCCGCTATTTTCTCTTTTTTCTGCCAAACTCCGCGAGCACCAAATTCGGGATTTTAGCATCTAATTAGCATTTAATTTTACACCTAATAGATTTTTTATTTTCGTTCTGGGGATGACTAACTTAATAGAGGTATTCCTCGCTTATCTCGCACGAAACAAATATATCGATCAGACGCGCGTACGAGCCCGTTATAATCGTGGAATTATGAAATCGAACAGAAAAACAAACGGCACCTTTTTTCACACGCACGATGTAAAATTTATAGTTGTCCCCATGCAGACTCGCTTTTTTCGCGGGGAGATCATCATCGCGATACACGGAAGATCTTCTCCATTTCCGTGGCACTTTCTCAACCGGAGGGGAAGAGACGGGTGAATGAAATAAATTTCAATATATCACGGATTTTACGAAACACGGCCTTATACTACTTCCCTCGAGTCCGCAATAAACTTTTGGTCGAAGCTCACGATATATTCTATCCTGCAGCTCTCGAAACCCTTTACCTTCATTTTACGATACGATCTATGAGACCGAAAGGATTGGAGGTGGGCGGGAAGACGCAGAAATTGATTTTGTTAGAAATATGAATAAAACAAAATGCTATATTACAGAGAGAATCATCGATTCAACCTACTGGCACGCATCCGAAATCCCGTGACTAAGCCATGTTATTTCCATGGGTGCGAAAAATGCTCGTTATGAAACGGAATGTATTGAAACGATTATCGCATTAAGTATTACCTCGCAAGCGGAATTAAAATAAAAAGAATTAAATTTAAATTTATCTATTATTAAACTCGATAAATTTTGTGGCTGTGAAACGTTCGTGGTTTATTTTGCAAATTCAAGAAATTTTAGTAAAAAACAAAGTGATTATCATAAGATGACATTTAAAGATAAGAATAATAAGAATTGAAAGAAAACGTCGCGTGATCTCACGAAAAATCTTAGTGAAATCAACTTGGCGTGCAATGTTTTATAAATCACCTGACGTGTATTTTTTCAGAGTCAACAGTGTCACGCGAGACATTCCTCGAGTGTTTGCGCATTGTTGTCATCTTAAATATACCTCTGGTTAACAATAACTGTTAACTCCGCCGTAAGTCGGCTCACTCTCCGACTGTTCCACAAAGATAACGAAATGGTAACGTTATCTGCGCAAATATAACATCGTGATATTCAGGTCCATCGTGACTATTTGACTTGCTTTGATATTTTGCATTGTCTCTGACGTACACACATTTTTAAGAATCTAACTGTGGTTACCAGTCTAATTTTCCCCAAAAATTATCGACTTTTATTGGGTAATTTTAAACGTAATAAACGTAGATTTACTGTGCAATAATTATTACACAATTTCCTTTCCCGTCTATTCTCATCAAGTTGAATAAATAAATTTATAACTGATAACTTAAGATATGCTTCTAAAGTGGCTTACACCTGGAACAGAGTAACATTTCCCACTTCCCTCCTTCGAATCTCCCCCCCCTCTCTCTCTCTCTTTCTCTGTATCCACTTAGAATCTATTTAGTACGTCGACTCGCACGGCAAAGCGACCACGTATCTTATGACAGTTTCGTTGCTTTGAGTAGCTTTGAGGAATCGCCCTGCTTTGGTCGCGAGGCCAAGATAGTCGCGCGAGGGGGGCACAATGCAACGGGTGCTCGGACGGGACACGTGTACCCTGTTATAAGGGGGCCTCCACGCCCTCTTGAACCCCACGCGGCTCGTAATATGAGAACGGGACTTTGTGCTACGTAATGCTGGCGCAGCACGGAAGTTGCAGGCAGGCGTTCTCCCGTTGGAACGTGAACTTCCATATAGCCGCCCTGTGCATCCTGTCGGACGGGCTCGTGCGGCGAGCAGGAACCGGATCCCGATCGAGCGGAAGAGGATCTGAAACGGTAGACGAAGGCGCGCGCACGACGCGGACGAGGAATATATTTTATTGAATAATTTGACAACGATTGTGTCCCCGCGACGAGCGCGCGCGAGCGAGTACGATGGATCCTTTGTGCGAGCCTCGCGCTCACCATTGTTACGAATTACGGCAGCTGAAAAATCGCGAGAGAAACGAAGGCAATGAGGAAGCAGCGCAAAGTCGCGGTCAAGAAAATCATAATAGACAATAGTGTCGTTAAAGTAAACGGCGCCAATGAAACGTCGCGGCGGAACAGGATCCTATGTTGGATGCAAACGAACCGTTATTGCAAATAGGCATTGTGGTGCCTAGCGTGCATAGATGATATTCTAGCCTCATTTTGAAATACGGAAACATTCGCGTGTACAACCACTATACAACCTCTTTCTTTATCGTGATATTTTATTCTGTGAATGTTTTCAAGCGAAATTTCATTTGGAAAGCAAAGTGGCAGCCGCGCTAATTAAGGTCGAGTGTCTTTTCACTTGCACAGAATGAATTCTCCGCTTTGAAATGGATACGCTTTGAAAATTTGTCATCCCCTTACGTTTGAGTTCAATATTGTGCGAGTCATTCTTATAAATCCGATTCGCGATATTTCAGCTATCTGATCACCGTAAGTAGTACATTTCGTTTCGAGTAAGGTTCGATTCCCCGGAATATTTAAAGAATATCACGACTATGTAAAGAACGAATAAGAAGAACAATCATCGAGAATTAACGAACAACTGACCTGTTCACTTCACTCGATCGTCTTCACGGATCTGAAAAGCTATCGTGCCGCGAGCTTGGTTATTAGAGGATATCAGGATATCGTCAGTCAGAGGCGCAAGAGATCGGATATTTTTCCCCGTCCAGAGTTCGCGTTGGCGTTCTATCTATTAATTACGCGGCTGTCGTTCGCCGGTAGCGCGGGCGGATCGCGCGATGCCGACGCGCGCGCGGCGTCGTTAATTTCCCGGGGCCGATTTTCCCGCGATTCAACTCGTACGCAGGAAATGCTCGGGATCGCCTCGCCTCGTCTCTCCGCTCTTCAGCGCACCGCATCGGTTGGCCGAGCGCACCGTTTTTCACTCTCGGTTGCCGCTCCGGCGCACGCGCGCGCGCGCACGCGTGCGCTTCGACGGGCACGCGCGTGTGCGCGTGACACGACCGTGGGGTGCCGGCCGGGTATCTCGCCGCGAGAAGGTCCTTTTTCACGAAAAACCGCTGACGAAGACGAAGAGCCGCGAGCGGTCCGATAGAGCGTGAAGGTGCGATAACGCGCCGTTCCGCCCTTCCGTTGCACGCACTGCGTGCTTAAACGGTCAAGGATATACATACGCGGTGTGCCGCTGTGGGGAGTCTTGTTGGATTAGATGTAGAGGCGAACGCGGGCGATTAAGAATTTCTCAACGACCGTGCCGATGAGCCTGAATTACAACGTCGAAATGTACCACGAGTGCATTCGTCGAGGCAGGCGCTAGGTAGGTTCGCATAAGAGGTGGATCAGTATATCTGTGTATGAGCATTTTGTTTATATATTAATAATCTATACGTTGTGTATTTTGTACACTAATGTATATTGCAATATTTATATATTAATTTATATATTAATATTTATTGTAACACCTTTCAAAAGAAACTTTTCTTGAATTTCGTTAAACCAGCCTGCTTCCTAGTTGGAATTGGCAGACAATCCTCACGTAGTCAGAAAGAGACGAGTAGGACGAAAAGAGTAAGAGGACGGACGGACGGACGGACGACCAAAGGACGCAGGATGGCGCCGGCGGGACAACGCTGTAAATTTATGTCCAATTTCGCGGCGGATTCGGAAGCGGTGGCTGAACAGAATTTTCGCACGGAGATTTTAGCCCGCACGGGCAATAAACCTTCGCGACCGGTCGAGCGGGAACACGCGGGCAGTAAGCCGCGCGTGTGCAAATATATGTGTGTAACGGGAAAAGGGGAAGAGAGAAAGAAAAAAGCTGCGGAAATGAGAGAGAGAGAGAGAGAGAGAGAAAGGGGGGAGGAGGGAGAGAGGAGGAAGAGGGGGAGGCAAATGTGAAGAGAGGAGCATTGAGTGACGGGGTGCAATGGGTGGGACGCGAGTAGGAAGCCGACAAACGCAATTGAGGTCGAATATCGAAGAGCAGCGACGAGAGCGGAATTTTCGCGAATGTGCGTGCGCGGACATATTTAGGGTGGATCCGATTCTAGCTGGCTAGCGTGTTTTCATGGTTTGCATATTTGCATGTTTGCACGGTTGCTAGGAGGGATTAACGCGCTCGGTTATCGTTACAGCCTTTGGCTAAGATACAACAGAGAGAGAGAGAGAGAGAGAGTGCTTTGCTTTGCATAACTTTAAATGACTCGAATGTCGAGTGCTCGTGTCACCCACGAGTAAATATCGGATATTCGACTATCGTGTGACGCTCGACTGTCGTTTAAAGAGATGCTAAAGTGGATGATGAACGCCAAAAATGTCGATATTGTAGAAACGATCGTCAAAGCGCCATAGCAAATAAGCAATGATACAATCATGTTATCTTTCTTATATTTCTTATACAAACAAAGATCTCATATAAATGTGAGCTGTTTTGTTTATTTATTTCCCGCAACGGGCAAGCTAACCACGTATATGTAAGAATTTCTTTGCAAACTTGTCATCTCGTGTTACTGTTACTTCGGCTTTTGTCACAAGTGATTATTGCACATTATTAATCAGTTTCACTAAAAAATAATTATTACACAAATAAATTTGTGTAATCTTAGTTCAACTAAATAAACTTCCTTCTTCTTTCTGAATTTATATTCTCCTCCGACCCTTCTCTCCCCTGTTATTTGAGTTCGTTCGAAACGTCACAGTTCCAGCGTGAGCCAACATAAAGCCAAATATATCCGAATAAGCTACGACAGAGAGAGAGAGAGAGAGAGAGAGAGAGAGAGAGAGAGAGAGAGAGAGAAAGAGAGAGAGAGAGAGAGAGAGAGAGAGAATTACTCGACGTGGTGTAACCTATCCCTTATCGCTAATTAGACATTACCCTCGTTCGACAACCCTTCATTCAAATATCGTATGTCGATGTTTGTGTCTTGAAATTTTACACTCATGCTTGCCAAACTATCCTGCTTCCCCTTGTTCGCGACAATGCTGTAGCAAAGTGTAGGTCTGTTTTCGTCTTCATCTACGACTTTTACTATCTCGAACTTGAAAACACAAACAGGTGTACAGTGTTCAGACGATGGAAAAACGTAGCAAGGAACGGAAGTGGGTAGAGCAAAGAAGAAAGAAAGGATGGAAGGAGGAAGATTCAGAGACGTGCTTTTCTTGTTGTTTCTAAACTGTAATCTACCGAGAGAGGAGGGCTGAGACGTATACAGTCTCTCCCTCCTTCGACGTCACCGCCGCGCCACATTCGTGCACGCTCCGGCACGACGGCGACGGTTGCAACCAGAAAGTGCCAGACTGCTTCGTCAGATTCCGTCGCCGCTGTTTTGTCCTCGTTAGGTGACTGCCTCTTCGCTAATGAATCCTTTTCGTAATTAAACGGCAGCGGAGCGCAACCTCCGGGAGACTTCTTTAATTAACGACAGTTAACGGCGGGGACGATTACGAGGCGCGGAAGATGACAAGGGCTACACGGTGACTGCGATGCGATATGTGTGTACCTCTTGCTGTTCCTTCCTCTTTCCCCCTTCCCCTTTCCTTCTCTATTTCCGACAATCTCCGCTCATTTAAATTGTCAACGACGATATTACGCGTACTGTGATTGCGAGCCACCACCTATCTGTCGCGCAGAAATCGGATGTCCTACCGCAGGTATTTATTCACGCGAATGCACTGTCGTCCTGTGCGACTACTGACTTGCTGCTGTTATTTACACTCGATAATCTTAAAGCCTCATCGATCAATTTGTGCATTGAAAATGAGGAATTGCGGATTGCGGATTAAAATTCGACAAATTAATTAATATCGATTTTAGTTTGCTTCTGATTAAGATTGGGTCAAATCGCAATGATTTAACCCGTAATCTACTATATAAACTATTTTTTCTATTTGCAAGTTTATGTACTTATTTGGCGACAAGAAGGAAAAAACTGTGAGATTATAATAATAGCAACGATAAAATGACGATAATGATGATAACAGCGTTATATCTTTATGTAATGTCTACTTTTTATGTAATAGAAATAATTACTTTACGTAGTACCGTAATTAGTGTTATTAACTGCATTATTAAAAAAATGCTGTGTTATTAACATTATTATCTGCACGATAAAGAGTGTATATACATAGGACGCGTATAGTGTGCACGTATACGTTGCACACGTTTGTGCTTTGTCGCTTGTCGCCGTCCATGCAAGCTCTAACAATGAGAGAAGAACGACGCGTATTCCTGAGAATTACATAAACGAACCATCATTTGATTTTTCCCGGTTCATATTATATACGCGCGTGCACATATACACATTTTCTCTCTCTCTCTCTCTCTCTCTCTCTCTCTCTCTCTCTCTCTCTCTCTCTCTCTCTCTCTCTCTCTCTCTCTCTCTCTTTCGAGCACGTATTCGAGGGTGTAAAGAGATCTCTGTGCGCGGTGCCTCCTTCATCGACGGCATTTTACTCCCGTTCCCCTTGGTAGTGGAACGTTCGCGGAAACGATCCTGCGGAAAATAGCGTCGAGGATCCAAAACGGAATATGTGGCGGCCGCGCATTGGATTTATGATGTAATGCAAATTTATCGGGATTTTATTCACCTTCCTCCCCCTCCCTAACCAACCCCGCGGCCGGTTATCTATCCATTCGCTACCTTTTCCTCTTCCGACGACCTCTCTTCTCCTTCTTCCTCTTCTTCTTCCCCTTTTTGTCGTCTTTACGTTCGCTCATGCTTGTTCGCGGTAAAGAGGCAGGAGTAGGACGAGAGAAAGGACGAAGTAGAGACGAGACCGGTGGTGAGGCAGGGGGGAGGGAAAAGGACGACGGATATTCTTGCCGTTTCTTCAAAAAAATCACGATTTCTCGTAAATTATGAGTGTCATCAATTTCTATCTCGGTCTCATTGCGGCCGCCATGGCGGTACGTTACCACCGGGTGCTCGCTCTATCTCGGCGAGGTCGAAAGAGCGCTACAGGCACAGGCGAAAGAAAGCAAGAAAGGGCGGGAGACATGAGAAAGGGGAGGACCACCGGCGGCCGCCCCGCCGCCGCCGTCGCCGCCGCTTTATTATAGCCCTGCACTACCTTACCCTCCGTCCCTTCGTTCCTTTCGGTGTCCCGCAAGAACCGTAAAAGCGCTGCGCCGGAGAAATATTACGAGCGCGATTTCATGGCGGCCGGCTGCACACTGACTTATATACACGGTAGTAAGGATGATCTCTCTCGAAAGACGGCTATTGGACGTATATCACGGGGATGCGGATACTGATCATAGGGCTTACGAGTACACACGGAGCCGCAAAACCGCGTAATGCACCGGGCGGTCGCGAGGGGATGTATCAGCTTGTAAAATATCTTTTGTGCTCCCGTAGCAAAGCTCGCCGCTACCGCACGACAAATTATTAATATTGAAACGACGATACCACCGATGAGATATTACTTGCTCTCTCTTTCTCTCCCTCTCCCTCTCTCTCTCTCTCTCTCTCTCTCTCTCTCTCTCTCTCTCTGCGATTATCACTCAAGCGCATTTGTCGTTACCTTAATTTCAACAGTAGTGTTTTTATCGAACTAACCGAAATATTGATATTTTGACATATCTTCGACCCAAACAAAACTTTGGAATGGATATTCTTTGATATCATGGAATTCGATGTGACATTCGATTTCATATCAATAATATCCAGATGCTTTGAATCTTAAAGTGTAAGGAAAATTATAAGAATTATCGTATAAATTCTTCGAAAATATCGACGCGACAAATTTATCTTCCGCTAAGAGGAGGACGGAAGGAATGAAGAAAGAAGGAAGAGAGCTTAGCAAAATCGTAACAAACATACAAACAGCGAGCGCGTTAGCTGCAAAAATATTTGCAATAAGACACTCATCTAGATTTGAAATCAGAATAATCCGAACAAACCGTATCAAGTTGCCATCACGCGTTTCAGCGATAGAGGACTCGAAAGATTCCAAAAGTGACAGGCCCGAAAATGACACGTCATGAAATATTAATTAACGAAATATGAGTGATAAGGTTTTAAAAGCTCCGAAATAACCAAGATTCTCAGAAACATGAGGCGGACTTAAGATGTGTCGTGCTGTAACGCGAAACGTCAGCATGACACATCTTAATTTTCGGTTTCTTGGTTCATTATACATGCGGAACATTTTTTCGTTTCTTGAAGGACAGTAGAAGAATGAAAAAAAGTGACAATATTTATTTTTTATCAATTCGCAAAACGTCGTGCCAACTTCACAGACACTTCGTCCAAAGCCATTAGCGGCAGTGCGACAAGAATTTATCGATATGTGACTAAGCGCGTTCTTTAAGCATAGAACAATGCGCGATTAAAGTGCTCAACTACCGCGATCTCGCTCGCAAGTGGTCATTAGAGCGTCTAGAAGTGAAATTGCTTCCAACATCCAAATTCCCGTCATTACGAGCGTTTCATAGTGAATCGAGGCAGAGGCTCTTTAGCTCCCGCCGAGAATGAGACGATCAGTCGCAGCAAAGTTAAGACGATCAACTCTAGCGTCGGGTCGCTCCGAGTTCTCAAAGGTTCCCCGGGACAACTTAACTTACGATCTCTCACAATATACTTTATAACGTTCTCGCACGGTTGGAACGAGCGAGGTGGAGGTGCCTCCGATACGGAGGGAAACATCCTCCTCCGCTCGTAGCCTCGTTGCTCACGCCGAGGAAAATCAAATACTTCTCCGGAAGGATTCGCGTTGTGAGAAGCCACTCCATCCGGCGTTATCATCCCGGCATGTGCATCATCCAGTTTGCGGAAAAAAGTTCCGCCGCTTCGGGAAGAAGCCTTGAGATATAGCGAAGGTAACTCCCGCGGATCCTATAAAGTCTCTATCGCGAAGCTCGAGTCTGGCTGGAAGACGAATACGCGGGAGCATGCGGCGAATCCAATCCATCGTGACGAACGTAAATTCAATGGGAGCTCGCGCTTTTAGTTAGAAACCTCTTAACTTTCGACATTAATTATCTGGAGAATTGAAAATAAAAGTGCGCTCGAACCGGAATGCACTAGAAATTAAATGAACGACGAGACTTTATTTTCTTTTTACGTCCGGTAGCTTCCGACGGAGCTTTAAAGCATAATGTAGATGGAAACAACGGGTTCTCATGAATATTCTACCTCGGGAAAACACGTGAAATCGGTTTAAATTCAATGTAATAATTTCGGAAACGCTGAAATTCGCTAAACGCTAAAATTTTTTAAATTAAATTTGATACCTAGAGAAATATCTCTAGAGACCCAGCGAGAGACGGAGAAAGATTTGTAAGAGAAACCTCGTACAAAATTCCATTGCAACTTATGTTAAAAAATTGTATAATTCTGCTTAAAATATTAAAGATAAAATAAGGTTATTCATAAGATTGAGTAACTTAAAAACGCATTAAAAATGCTCAATGCTTTTTACGTAATCAAGATCAAAATTATAAATTTGTATAAAGTAAGAGAAATTTGCTATCGCATCGTATAAACGAACACGAAGCACTGACCATACTCAAGAAGCAACATGTGATTCGCGGAACAAAGCTCGATATCGTAAACACGGCAGTTCTAAGAATCGACGCGTTTCGAGTTCTAGGAATCGAGGAAGTGGGAGGTGAACGCTTCAATAGTGAGAACTGCAGAGAGACTTATGTGTGAAGGTCAGTTGAGAAGCGAATAAATCGCTACAATATAAAACAAACGTAAAATACACTCACGTTTGCACAGCTCCTGAAGTTCCTTCTGATGAGATATATCCAATGAGTATCCTGATGAAATATATCCAAAGGCACTTAACGCTATTTCTTTGCAACACACTTTTAGCGCAACTTTGCGCAAACACAACACGGAGCATCGCACAAGCGCAAGCATTTTAACACTTATTCGAGACTCTCTCCTTCGGAGAGTCGAAAACGTAGAGCAGCGACTTGTACTGCGATTACGCGACACACTCATGGAACTTTACTCGGCATTCCCGACGATACAATTTCGCGAGACATTCGCTTTCTATGACTGCTTAACGATACTTTGCCGTGACCAACACGTGAAATCTACCTTCGGTACTTCCGACGAATACACGCGTGAAACTCATTTTTGGCAATTCGGACTCACGGAAAAGAAGCGCGAGCTATTTCCGGAACTCACGCACATTGAGCGTGCATCCGCTACACTACTAGCGCGACGGTGGTAATTTTTCACATTATATAGCTCGCTGAACATATACCATTCGCGTACGCACCAATCACAATATTCCACCCGAACCGACCGTTTTAAGAAATCCGCCATGATGGAAAAGAAAGCTCACGAAACTTGACTCAGCATTCCTGATGAATAACGGCTACTTGCGGCGAATATTGAGGGATGTTACGCCATATCTCGATGTTTAACGATTCGACGTATTTCGCGTGCGAGATTCGCGCAGTGTGTCGGAAACGTGGAACTCAGCCGTGCGCACCCGAACGGTCGTTACGGGGCGAACGCGCAAAACTTTGCTCGATATTTCGACGATTCGCTCACTCCACGATATTCACTTCCCGCAGCTATTTAACGACACTCCGCGGCAACACGCGCACGTAACTCACCTTCGGCACTCCCGGTAACGACGATTGAGACGCGAGGCTCAGCTACGGTCAGCCAAAATCGCGGAAAATCCCGCGGCAACGGTTTTTTGCACGCAGCACTATTCCGCAGCCCGCGGCACGACTGTATGATTGGCTGCTTGAGATATTCAAGCCGACCAATCACAGCGATCCGTTTCTTGCCAAACAGGCGCTTTTTTCGAATCCGAGTTTACGCGAAATACTCGGGATGGTTCTGATATCGGGAATGTTAACGATATTCTCAAGACAGAAGCGCAAATCTTTCAACGTTGTCAACAAATTGAATCCTCGAGATCTTCATTGTGTGTTTGTATCCTCCTTTGAACTTCTCAACGCGATTATTTTGATATCGTTATTTGTTCTAAGCGCATTAGTCACACTCGGACCAAGTGCAACATGTACTGTCATCTATACCACGTATATCGTACTGCATACGAAAGCAGCCAACATTAGGACGAAATCATTCTTAGCTACACGCAGTGCGAGGGTGTTACACTCGGATGTAATGAAGTGTAGTCTATTCTTTTACGAAGAACTCCTGACGCACGTGCACATTGTAAAGAAAAACACTTAATCTTTTAATACGAAAATGATCATGAGGAAACGAAGATTGACGATAACAGTGAGAACTCCAATTATGACATGGAGAATGAAAGCATGCAGTCCGAGAAAAAGTATATATTGACACGACAAAGTGGTAGACCTTGGGAAAAAAGTTAAGAGAGGAATAATATATTTGTCCACATAATTCCGAGATATATGAACATTACAATGATTCGGGAAATATTTTCGGAATATAATAAAGTGGATAGAGTATACTTATAGCTAATAATCACACAAGAAATGATCACACAATAAGGGTTACTTTAACCCAATTATTGCAAATTGTATGTTATTTTTTATGTATTGCATTAAGATCATTCTTTAAAATCATAATCAGTTAAGCATAAGAAACAGAAAAAGGCAATCAAATCCTTTATTATGAATTGAATGGAATATGAGACTAAGAAGATACCTACATTTGTAGCAACAATACTAAATAATACATATCTACAAGAAAAAAAAAACAAAAGGTCTACGATATTATATGAAATATAAGATATTTACATAAGTGAGTGTGAAATATATTATTTAGTATTTATATAATTAAAATTTATTTGCAGCTAACATATATTTCTTTTTTATACAGGTTAAAATGGACTTTGAGTAAATATTTGCATATGAACATGCAGTTTATAAGCAAAGGCATTCAAGTCAAATTGCACGAGCCAAGAGAGAAATCAATTTCTTTTCATATAAGGAGACTGCAGACATATAGACACAGGAGTAAAAAAAGAAGAATGAGAAGAGGTGTCAAGTGAGTAACGTTATCAGATATCTTCATATTGAAACATATAACTTTTCTTAGCTGAAATCCTCAGAATTTTAGAGAAAAATATGATGGATTTCTTATCAAACTCATTCTATATGTGTGTGTGTGTGTGTGTGTGTGAACCTATGCATGCATGTATCTTTGTGTGAATGAGATATAGCAAATTGATTCAGAATCATTAATTTAATTATGCTCACCATAAATATACTATTTTAACTACAATTATTTTATCATGCCATTATAATTCCAATTGTTATATATTTTTCTTTCTGTATAACTAGTCAGTTATAGATTTGCGGAATCAATTTATTATTTTCCGCTGAGTTTTAAAGTGCACAGTGAGGGGATAAAAGACAGTTCGACAGGTGTTTTTGAAAATTTTGTCTCTATGGACAGGCGACAGTAGCTTCTTCGCGTTTTCGAATTTAATGGCCCCTCACGGCGGAAGTCAGGCTTACGTCAGCTTTTCAATTCAGAACGTGCGAAATTGCTGCAAAACTTTTTCTCGGTTGCAATCACGTCACCCTCCGTTGATCAGTATAGCAACGTGATTTCTTACCGAAGCACCTGTCACCCTCGCTTTTAACTATCAAACATCACGTAGTTGTAAGAGTTTCTCACTCGATATCGC
Source organism: Harpegnathos saltator (assembly GCF_003227715.2). Lineage (NCBI taxonomy): Eukaryota > Metazoa > Arthropoda > Insecta > Hymenoptera > Formicidae > Harpegnathos > Harpegnathos saltator. The sequence goes on along the minus strand of NW_020230721.1, from coordinate 1,156,564 downwards.
TCCTTCCAAATATGATTTCCTTCCAATTATGCATGTATTTTTATTGTTTTCTTTTTTTATTACATTTATTGGTATCAGTTGTAAGTTTATTTGCGAAATGAATGAGTTCGTATAACTTGTTCGTGTGTCCTCAACGTTAAATGTTGTGTTGATGTTGTCATTTTATTATGTTGTTGATGCTGATACTCCTGACTGATTCGCAAATTGATCAGAATCCCAAAGTGCAGTTTTTCGCAAAAATAAACAAGACCATTTTGGTGAAGTCATGGTTTCCAGTGTTATGAAAGTCGGTCCGCGAACTTCTCAGACTCATAACTTTGAGTTTTTAAACTCGCAATATCTGCAAAGCAGTTACTATGAAGTCAGGAAACGGCTGCAACGGCAAATCCTCGAAGGGACTACGCTGATTTTCCAGATGGACGAAGTTTTAAAGCACATCGTAGGATAGTAGACGTCTCTAGTAGGTAGTAGACGACAAGTGTTTTCTGAAAGCCAACAAGGAAAGTCCCCAACGCGTAATCCCAACGGTTCTCCACGGTTTACTAAAATTGCCTGCCTCCACGCCGCCAGCGCGCCTTGATGTCAAATGTAGTGTATGCTAAAACACACTGACATCCATTATCCTTATCCAATTTAGCATATCCATAAGTGTCTCAAAGACAATATTAAAAAAGCAGCGGAATTAAGCTGTTATCTAAATCGAATTAGTCTAATTGAAAATAATAAAAGCGCACTGATATTTTCGCGTAGACATTTTTATGGCGCCTTTTTTGTCCCGAATCAATATAAAGCGGAGCGCACCCACGACCATATTCGCGCCCATGCGTACGCCCCGCACTTATACCGCTATTTTTCATACTCTACAGGCTTAATCCCATGAATTTATGAATTTCGCGCTTACAGGGTCGCTCCCCTGTATTCTTTTCCTTGCCGCTCTCTCTCTCTCTCTCTCTCTCTCTCTCTCTCTCTCTCTCTCTCTCTCTCTCTCTCTCTCTCTCTCTCTTCCGTTCCGTCTCTTTCTCTCAGTGGCGTCTTTCGTCAGGACTGTTAATCTTCCAAATGAGAATAATGAATTCGTAAAAAAATGGAGTGGGTCAGAAGCGAATTGTGATTTGCCGGGGGAGCTGAAGTTACCGATGTTTCGTGGATTTCCAGTGGAAACGTAAAGGGAACGTTTGGCTATTATTGCTTTATTTACTGCGCTTGATTAATTGTACACCACAGATCCTTGATAATTGGTTCATCATTCCGCTGGATCTCCCTTGGTACCATGTGACGTATAAGCTCGATAAGCTTCGTTAGTTTCCACGTAGATTCAGCTCTGATGTAGATAGCACATGCACGCGTGCGTATGAGCGCATGTATATTCTCGCGACAACGAGCATTCGTCCCAGTGATTTCCCCCAGTCGCGATTTAAATTACGCGTCTCGCCAATACCTAAGCCTAACGCGAGGTGTGCGTCCGCGATATCGCGAGAACAAGTAGCGTCTCGGGCTCGACGTGAAATATATAAAGGACACCATCGATCGGCCGTTCCGAGCGGCTCGGCCGTCACTTTTTCATTCGGGATTATCGCGATTGCTGTGGCGCGGGCCGTTGAAAAATTAGCTGGCGGCCTCCTCTCCCCGGATCCTCTCCCTAGGATCAGCGCCAGCTTTTTTCCCGCGCGATGTAGCGACCACAAAAGGGCGGATGAAGACAATAAATGGCATCGAGAACTCGCGGAATACTCCATTTACTTTCGATTCCGTTATCGTGCCCGCCCGCCACTACTTTCGTCGGATACACGAAAAGAGCGTAATTGGGCAAAATTGGCGAAGAACGCTAGTTATACATTTAGTCGTGATAGTGTTGGAAATCGATGGTTAGCTAATGAAGGTTGGTCGACAAAAAAAATTTCGCTGTCTCATTTCACGTCTGACAACTGACTGTCCGTTAATTATGGCTACAAATTTGCCAGACTAGTGAGGTGTTTGCTGTGTTACAACGACAACTTTGTTTTCTTTATAATTTATTCATTCTAATATTCGATGAAACTATTTCGAATCGTTCGACGATTTTCAGAGTTTTTCGCGAATAAGTTTCACGGTGCACACGAGTATAAACTTTCCGATTGCTATAGTCTCATAACGTGCTGCATTTTGCAAGCGAGAAAACGACTCGGCATAATTTTCTAGAAACTCACGGTTCATGATAAACTCTTACGTACGACACTATCGCGCCTGCTGACGGTTCCATCTCGCGATCGTCCGTTATGAGAGCGAGGAGAGCGAGCTGATACTTTATCGGTGATTTAACCGAGCGTTTCTCGTTCCGCTCCATGCGGGTGATCCGCTAATTACAACACGCCAGGATCGCAACGCAGGATACGAAGAGAACGGCGCAAAAAGTAACGCTGAACGAAGTTGCATCGTCGACAGACGATCAGACTGGCCGACAGCCAAGCTAACAGTTGATTTCGATGCGAGTAGCCGCAGCGGAATACCAGAGAGCACAGCCGGCTGGGAATTGGTCAATGTCCGGAACTGCCGGATATTATGCTCGGCCGTTATGGTCGAAAGACCAGCGCAATCGGTAAAAATAGCACGACATCGAGCGCATAGCAGCATATATTACCTCAAATACTCTAATAATTAAGCCCCGCAATTTTCTTATATTGTTATACTTTACGTGGATTGTATACAAGTAGGCAGATAACTTCGTAGCAAACATACACCACCGCAAAATTTTGAATAATTATTTATAAAATGTTACACATCACGGACTTTCTTTTACTATAATGTGATTCTTGAAAAATATATAATTTTTTAAAACATTACAATTTTGTTTCTGATTATTGCTCAGTTATATATCGTTGCTATCACTCCAAATGTTCATCAATTTATATTTATGTTTTTTTTTTATTTCTATATCGGCCAATCTTTCGTCTTAAATTGACGAGACTATCATATAGTAAAAGTTATGTTACCGCTTCGCGAGAATCACGAAGCGTAAATATCATAAAACAATAATTGTTATATTCTCGTATCATCTCTATGAGTAAACATTTTAGTGGAAACTAGAACAAAATATAAGTCAGAAAAGAAACACCATACGTTGCGCCTGTTTAACAGAAGTAAATTAATTATTATGAGACGTCACAACAGGCATTTCGTAGACCGACATCGATGAAATTAAATTTACACCGACATTATTTTCGAAAGAAAAGTCCTCTGAATTCGCGACCAGACAACTATCTCGTGATTGGCGTGTATCTCCGCTTTTATTTTCTCCGTGACGGATTTTACGTTACTGCATTTAGTTTATGACGAACTTTGATTTTCGAAATAATCGTTCGAAGGATCGTTATTGCAACACTACAACATCGGACAAACACTGTAAACTCGACAGTGCGTATAACGTGATTGTCTCGCGGTAGAGACTGTTGTTATTGCATGAACACGCAGCTTAAATGAAACAACAATAAGAATGAGTACGGCAGAGAAGGGGCCGCTGTCGGAACGACGCGAAGCCTTCCGTGTGTGTGTGTGTGTGTGTGCGCGCGCGCTTAAAACGCGAACTGTAAACTTTATCGTGCGGTCGACATAAAAAGCGCCATGCAAATTACAACGAAACGAGTGTGTACGAAGGTGTAGCGTCCCGCCGCGCCGCGGCCGGAGTCCGGGCGTTTCATTTCCCGAATCCAATTCCCAGCGAGCCAACGAAGCCGCTCCCTTTCCAACGGATATCCGCACCCTTCGACATTCCCCGCGTGGCGCGTGGCTACGTTGCAACGGTAGGCCCCCCGTGAGCATTCGACGCATCCGGATCCTGAATTCTAATTATCGTGGTACGACGGCGCGTTAATTAGCGGCCAGCAGCGGCAGGCCGGGCCGCGACTGTCCCTTCGCGCGCGTACTTCGATTACGCAATTCTCGCAAGATTCAGTCCAGCGACGCGGTTTCGCTCGTCGCTCGTATACGTCGATACGATAACGTGACACTTGCCGCCTCTCGCCGAATCTCGAATACGATCGATGCGTCGAGCGAGCAATTTTGAACGATAATTTCTCGACGATAAAGACAATGGGATAGCGCGACGATAACGCGTGACCGTGAGAGAGCTCGAGATACGGCTTGGAATTTATCACGATCTACGTATAGCGTCGCCGCGCTATTTTCTCGAGCGGAGCGTGCTCCCGGCGAAATTGTGCGAATAAAAATATTTATAGCTATTACGTAGAATATGGAGTGCTAAAAGGCGCTAGAGGCCTGATATACTGGGCCGCGTGCCCAGAGCCGCTGGGGGGTATCTACCGGGAAATGAATAAAGCGCATTTACTTTACGACACGGCTCGTAAACGGGACGCTTATAATATCTCGATAAAAAGTTATCCTCTGTCCGGGGAAACCGTATAGAAACCCTCTTCGTAACGTCCCCTCGTCGCGTCAAATATAATAGCACTGGGTCCCGTTGTGACAGCGCGCCGATAGGTCTTAATAGGTAATAATAGGTAATCCAGATTAGACTCGACTTCAAATTATATTTCTAATACAGCAGTTCTAATACAGCAATTCTCCGACATAAATGTTACGCTTCTTATCGAATTTATGATATTATGCGGCTACGCAAAAGTAAATACAAGAGAGTCCGATCAAACATATACCTGCTTATTGTAGAATTCCCTTTGTTTAGATTAGATTAGACCATAGATTAAAAAAAAATTCATCGCTCAATTGCTAAAATCTATTATTGACACTGATTTATGATATTGTCCCCAGAAACGGTCAGTGATAACGCCTATCTCGTTATGCGTTACTTGAGAACAGAGCGCTGCCCCATGCAATTATAAATTCAATTAGCATTTAGCCGAGCGCATCTTCTCTCGAGGCTGATAATAGCGCTCATCCTATTAATATTATGCTATTATTAAACCAGATCTGCCGCACGTCAGCGAATTTTCCCTCGATGCACATAAAGCACTAGTATCAGTTTCCATAACTAAATTCATAGGCAGGTGACATAATTACCACGAGATAAACCGTTATATTGTGCGTTTCTGATGAGGGACAGAATGGACGATTCTCGACCTAAAGATGCATTATTAAGTTGAACGGAGTCAAAGGACTGTATTTTAACGGCGCGTTTAACGTTCAATGATAAATGAAGCCATCTAATTCTTCATCATCTAAGCTTTATTCGTCGTCATATGTGGGACATATGACCGTACGTAACATTATCATATCTGGACAATCGGACGATCACATTTGATGCCAAATATGCAGCGAGAATACGAAAGCTTCTATAATCGTCATGATGCTTAACGAGAGTTGAAAAGTTATTCAAAATCTTACAATAAAATATTTACATGCACTTAGTTACAATAAAATCTGCGTGAAACTAAATGCATTGTTTGATCGGTAAATTTAGATCTCGTTGAACGAAGCATAGCGTTATATTATTATCAGTGACAGCGATAAAACTTGATCAGCGAAACTTGGTAACCAGTTTTGTGCAAATTATTTGTCCTTGATGCAGAAACGACTTTGTTGTTGGAATGGAGACGGAGATATATCAGAGTACGAGACCTGAATAGTTTTTCTTTTTTTTTTAATTGACAAAGTAGTCGCCAGCAACAGGTCTCGGATTTGATTCTCAAGTTAGAATTTATCATGCCCAATATATTTTTCTCATCTCTTCTACAGCTTCTTAATTAAATTAATTTGACACATCTATCGTTTAATTTAATACATTTTGTAACCCTTCTTACTAGATGAGAATCTTTATTGATGAGAAGTTTATATAAAACGCGATAGAAATTGAATGTAACGACATAATTATATAATAATGATATGATTAAGTATAATGTAGTCATATATGTTATAATAATTATATTATAATAACAACAGCTTCGTAACAACAAGTAGCACGATAATGCGAGACTGTCGTGAAATTAAATTTACATACGGAATTTCTAAACTTATATATATATATATGTATATAAAATATTAGGCGTATGAAAAATCTCAACAAAATATTGACACGATTCGGAACAAATCGAGCCCTTTTCCACCTCGCCCTTGCTCAATCCTATCCAGAGTTAAACCACCGACAACGCACCGATTGACAATTCATTCATTCACGTCCCCCACCTGTCGCAATTACTTACGACGACGACGACGACGACGACGACGACGACGGCAGTGAGTGAGCCACCGCGCTAAAGCGACAAGTGGAATCTCATAAATACGCAATGCGGCTCGTGCTCGCTTCTTAAGAGAGCTTCTCTACTTAAAGCTGCTGTCCCTGTGAGACCGTCGAGTTATATTCTTCTCATCCTCACCTAGCGTTCTCGTTTCCTCGACTCGTGCCAGTTTCGAAGTTATCGGCAAGTAAGTTCGCCGTGTGAGCGAGACGCGAAAGGGAATGCGCCGATCACTCCTGGGAAATCTCGTGTAGTTTTCGAAAGAAGACAATAATTAGAACATTCGCCGCGCGATACTTTTCGTCAGCGGCGTTTAATCGTTCATCCTCGGAAACGATCGTATATCCTGATTACCGTGAGAGATCCTTTTTTAACGTTTTTCCGAGTAGAATTGCTGATCGTATTCCCAAGAGAGATTTCCACGACCCCTCGTAGTGGAGAGAGATTCTCGCGACAATAACAATCCCGTATTCAAATGCAAAATTAAACGACCGTATGCGCGCGCGCTTCAACACGGGAAAAATGAATTGGACGATTTAGTAAATACAATTAATGTTAATTAATTAACTAATTAGCCTCTCTTCCGTAGACATTATCTTAATTTGATAATATTTTTGAGTTTCAACGGCTTATCTCCTATTGCTTTTGCAATTGCGATTAATACGTAACAATTAGTCATCTGAAAAACTGTAAAAAATGTCAATCAAGTCCTGTTTCTGTACCCTATTAATTACGGAGACGGTGACAATGTTTGTCACGCCGAGTCAGACGAACGCGATAAAAGTACAATACAAGCGAGGAAAAGAAACTCATAAATTAAGCAGGTTCGAAGGCGCGCAAAACACAGCACAGAAATACGGCAGTGCATCCTAGATTCGAGAAATAACTCGGTAGAGAAAGAGAGAGGAAGCAGGCGAGAATGTGATAAATCGCGAACGACGTCAGATCGCGGAACGGCGAATATTGATGCGGCTAATGCCGGTTCCTCATTAACTCCTCACTCCGTAATCCTCGCGGTAATAAAACTGAGGGCCAAACGAGTACGCCGTTAATTATGCGTTGCTTGTGATTCCGTTTCTCGTTATTTCCCCCGCGTCTCCCGCGGTTTGTACGTGAATAATTTGGTAATGGCCGCGCACCAGTAATAATGGATATTTAGTTAATCGATTGTGCACGCCCTCGCGTGCGCGCTTGTGCTTGCGGGCTAATATTATTATACTTCTGAAAATCTCCTTCCGTCAAACACCGTCGACGTCGATGACGCAATTACGACATGTATGCCCCGCGATTTCTAGACCCGTATGTACGTTGAAACGTATGCACGCACGCACGCACGCACGCACGCACGCACGCACGCACGCACGCACGCACGCGCATGGAACGGAAACCAGAGATTCGTAGATTAAGTAATTGCGAACATAGCCCGTTTCACGGGATGTTTGGCCAATTCGATGCTCGGAACGTACGTTTTACAGAAAAATAATATTGATGTAGTTCCCTTGCGATCGCTAAACATGATTTCTCCGCGTCGTCGTCCATACGTCCATACGTATGTATGTTTATGCGTTACAGAGACAAAGAAGTATTCTAAAAAGTGAAAAATTTATTCGGTAGATAGCGTAATAACGTATTTATTTAAATTTAAATCCTTTTATCTCAACAAAGTATAATCAATCGCTTTTTCATGAAAAATCTCGATTAAAGAAATGCACATTGTCTTATTAAAAAAAAATTGTTTCCTTAGAAAAAAACATATATATTGGTACAAGTAAATATGTTTTAGTGCCAATGAAATAAATATATTTTTAAGATATTTTTTCTCTCTTAGGGTGATATCAAGTGGGCGATATATAATATTCGAATAATAACAGATATAAAATAATTCCAATATCATATATCGCGTGTCATTATCATTATTATCGTTGTTCACTTCACTTCGTATAATTTCATCGTCGGCGAGCGATTTTTCGCCAAAAGGTCGGCGCGGTGAAACAGTCACGGGCGCTTTATTTTCCGACTCCCATCGTTTCCCTTTCGCCAGCTCAATTATCGACATTCTGCCGTGAACGCCGGAAACGAATAGGTCACCGGTAACCCTTTTTCCCTCCCTCGATGCAGCGAGTACGAGTATCAAACAATGATATTTTGCACAATGTCGCTGGCTGAGCGGATCGCCCGCATTCGTTCGTACTGTCGCATCGGTGTGGAAACCTGACAACGGATCATCCGGTCCGCTATAAACGACACCCGGAAGTTTCATCCGTTATTAAACAATTTCGTTGTAGCTAGCACAGACTAGCGGCTCACGAAAGCTACACCTCTCGCTCTATTCGCCAAACGGCCGTAAACGGGTCGTAACTTCGAACCTCGGAAGTTTCGAAATAGTCTTTCCATTCTCTCCTCTACCTTCTCGTCCTGCTTGCTGATGTCTACTGACTGCTCTTTATTAAATCTTTAATTATTAAATCTTTAATTTAAGTCGGTGGTAATCTTCAAGGAGACAAATGTTCGCACACATTAGTGATTGACAGGATTCTGCATAAGATAATGATCCAGCAACGTATATATATATATATATATATATATATTACAAAAAAAAATATCGAGCAAGAAGAATGGATTTTCAGAGCTATGTTTACAGAGATCAAAATGTTTATTCTGACTATGAGTCTGTCACTGCGCGATTATGCTTATAAATACTAAATACTACTCAGCGAGAGAAAGTAAAGTTAATTGGGAGAATGACATTTGTACGCGAATCACGTGAAGAGTTTCGCTTTTTCGGCGAGGTCGTAGTTGCAGTCTTCCCAGTGCCATTACATTAGACACTCGTGTCGTGTCAACTCATACAGATGGAGGATCCTCCGAATAAATGTAGGGATACGGATGCCTATATCCGCGTTCCCCCTCTCGGTACTGCATATTACTATTCCGCTGACCACGCCGGACGTCCGGTGTCGGTACAGGAAAACGCGTCTCGTCGATCGAGAAAGGTAGCTCGGCACGGCCTATGCACGCAGGTATGAGCAGATATATACAGGGTGCTTGATAATCAGCGATGAAAAACGACTGGAGAACTATCGACAAGTGGACTGCTCGCAGGAGCTAATTCTTGTGCGACGAGTGTAATAACTGCTGCGTCTGTTCTCTCGCCAAGTTGTCCCCGTCCGCCGTGCCGCTGTCGGCTCCACTTATTCATCGATCAAAATAAGCAGTATGTACTTTTCGTATTACTTCCAGAAGTATACTGTATTCGACTACGTATGTAACGGAGTGTAAGTAAGTATGGGTAATCTGGAAATATAATTGGTTCCAAGAAGCAGTCTATTATGCAAGGTGGCAAGGCAGAAGTTTTAAGGTTACAACAATTACCATACATGTTGTAAAACGTATAACATGGCTCGAAGTTGTTTCTCCTGCCATGTTCGTTCTCTCGTGCGTGAATACGTGACCGAATTAAAGCCGCAATTAATTTTATAAAGTAAAATGTAAACAAGCAATCGAATTAAAATCGTAATGAATTCGGAATGAATAATTGTATTATAAAGCGCAATTGTGAGCGCTCTTTCCAGTTAATCGCGCTCGCATAAAAATAGAAATTTGGCCTAAAAACGGGAGATAAAAATTATCTGACTATACATACTTAATAGTCGGAAGAATAACGGGTGATATTCTTGAAACACTATATACATGTATATATATGAGCGAGCGAACGAACGCGCGTCCACTCGCTTCCGCTTCGCGTTCACTCATTCTTCCCCTCTCACCGTCAGGCATTTCCTCCGTTCGTCAAATGAATCATCGATCTCTCACACCTTCAATACCGAGCGCGTTTGTGCGCACGTTCCTGTGTTGATGATTTTCAATCATCGAGTAAAAGTTCAAACTGTCTTGAATTTTTATCTCGACACCTCGACAAGACAGACCTCAGAATAAGAAAAGTGAAATTCGGATCGATCACTTGGAGATTTTCGCGCGGGAATATTTCTCGGCTTCCAGCCGCTCGGATTCGTTGGGGAAAGAATGCAAATGAATAATGCGTCGTCAAACTCGCTTGCCAATCGAGCCTACATTGACTCACGACAGATCTCACGGGGAACGTTCCGCCGTGCTCGACCGGTCCGGAATTAACAGCCGTCCCGCCGACGATTTCCGGCTTCGATGAATCTCCGAATCCGCGATTAAATCGTCGTGTCGATCGGGGCCAGCGCGCCGACCCGGTCGGCGCCATCCGTGTCGACACGGAGGGATCGTCGTCCCTCTTTCGCTCACGTATCGCGTTAACAAGCCGTCGTACAATAGCTATTATTGTTCGGCCGGTAGGTACGCAGGTTAGGTAGATGGAGAAGGTACTAACGTGAGCAGCACGTGCATATGTGTGTGAGCACCTAGCCAGCCACCAGCAGCTCGTGCCTACGTGGCCTGCCTGCCTACTTGCACACCTCCTGGCCGGACGCGAAAGCACACGTAGCCGACATTAGCGGCGATCGCGAACTTTCTCACGGGGACTTCCCGACCGCGATAATGGCCGGTGTTACGCATAATAATGCCGACGTGATTGCCCCTCGCAGCCGATTTCATCGTGCGCCAGCACACGTGAACCGGCATCGACCCGCCGTGCGCTTGACAGCTCCGCGCTGCCGACGTATGCCGCAAATATTTGCCGAAATAACTCACTCTTGCAAAATTAGAACTACGCTCTCTCTCCCCCCCCCCTCCCTTCACCCATCTTCTCTCTCACTCTGTTTCTAAAAAAAAATAATTCATTAATTATAAGATCGCGTAATATTCCGTGTCGGAAACGTAGAGCTTTTTCCTTCCCGAACCTCCAGACTCCAAATTACTCCAGACTTCCTCTCTCTTTTTTGTAAATTTAATTAAAATTTTAATTAATTTTCAGTAAGATCGTAAATTTGAGCGTTCTTACATTTGACGTCTCAGACAGTTGTGATATTAAAAGAAAAAATAACAAAGCAAACGTAAGGAAATCTCTAAAAATATTTTTGTACAAGCTCGCGAAGAAAGTTCCATTTGTCCACAATGAGAAGCGAACAGTGAGAGAGAAGGTTGATGTTCTTCTCTTTTTCTGCGCTCGCCATCCATGTATACACATACGGTAAACATATACTCATCTGAAACAGGCAGCCCTTGGCAGGTCACCTTGTCGTCATCGACTTTGCACGCGATGGTATATTCACTGTAGTGGGCGGAAAAATTCCGGTCACGAATCCTCTTCAGGCCGGGAGGAGTCACTCTCACTGCGCGAAAGATCGTGCCTTCGCTCGATCGTTCCTTCCATTCTTGAAATGAAATTGCACGATTACTTTTCGTTTCACGCTTTTTACACGTCGCAGTCCCTAGCGCAGTCTCTCTTTTTTTTCTTTTTCTTTCTTATCTTTTTGTGGCGTCGCGCATCACTCGGTGTCGAGTATTCCGGCACTTCAAGAACGAAATGCCACAGCTGTTTCCTCGCGATGCGCACATTGCGTACGTAATGCATCAACATAATGCACACATACCTGCTAAAAGCGGACGAGAAGATTACAAGTTTTACGGAAAATGAGAAAATGTCAACTGGTAATGCACTCCAAAGCAAGAATTGCGACTAGAAAATGGGTATTAACTGTCACAACATCATCGATCTTTGCAGAAATCAGCAAAATTAACATGTTGAAAATCATCGTGGCCACCGATGGCTAGCGCTAATAGCGCAAGCGCAAATCTGCTCAATTACAACATTTAATTTTGTCGAGTGAAATAGAGATTTGCTACATCAACCAATCAATTCTTTTTCCCGTGAAGGCAATTAAACCAAGTCACTCGTTCGCGTCACCTTTCATTGCCATATTAGTTACGTTATCGATACGTTCGTTTCGAATTATTCTCTTCATTTACTCGCTGAAACTTTATTATATGCTCATTACGGTAGTGACAACAAAGTCCGCTCTGGCGTGTTGCGGTCGCGCCTACAAATTGGCAATTAACGCTAGCCTAACGTGAACGACTAGAGGCCGTCTATGTTGCCTGGGATTTCGAGGGTGTGCAGCAGGTTTTATAACCACCCGGCTCTCTCTCTCTCTCTCTCTCTCTCTCTCTCTCTCTCTCTCTCTCTCTCTCTCTCTCTCTCTCTCTCTCTCTCTCTCTCTCTCTCTCTTTTTCTACGAACCCACCAAAAAAGATGATTTTACGAGCAGCTACCGTGGCAACGATGTCGAGGGTAGTGCGAAAGCATCGTCGGTTTCGACAGGAAAATGGCTCGAGGATGACGCCGCAAAATTCCTTCAAAGTTGGAACAACGCGCACCTTCGTGGCACGTTCGTAAGTCATTTCTAGACCGTAGAAATGAACGGGGTGTGCTCGTGAGAAATGTATTTCCGTTATTTAACCCACTCCGCAAATCTCTCTCTCTCTCTCTCTCTCTCTCTCTCTCTCTCTCTCTCTCTCTTCCTTTCTCCGGCGTCGATATTACGCATTGTTTGCTCGCGAGAGCCGCACGTTTCACAAGTTCGAACGTTTACAAGTCGCAACATTCTAATCGGATCGTATGTATCAGCATGTCAAAGTGTTCAGTTGCCAGCGAGAGATTTAATTTTATTTTATTGTTGTTGATTTTGTTTCCGTTCCGGTTCCACTTTGCTACACATAGTCTCGATATCTCGTACATTTGAGACGTTCTTAGAGAGGGCACTTAATCCAAGTCGAAAATCGGCAACACCTTTACATGTATTCGTCGATAACGCACTCGCAACGAACGATAGACGATGCGGAAATTATCCTCGCATTATTCACGGCGCGGCGGCGAGCGGTATTGAAAATTGGAGACGTGAGATTGCCGGAAAGGGAAAGAGACAAAAATCAGCGTCGTTTTTGAAGCGACGTGACGACGTCACGTACGTACGTTCGCCACGGCTATATAACCGCGAACGTGCTGTCTGCCGACCGCGCTCGTATAAACCCGAAACTGTCTGCCGATTTTTCGAGGGGACCCTAATTTTTGTGGCAGGACGATTCTCAGCCAATTTACTGCTACGCCGCGCACAAAAACGCGCTACCTGCTACGATAGAGTGAACCAATAGATGCGGCGATTTGTCTGCGGTTTCATAGAATTAAGAAATTATCGCCATCTGTCAGCTCGACGAAAATTGAAAAGATAATTTATTGTCGATAAATAAACGATGGCGCGCAAGATTATATTTCTTTCTCTCTCGCTAACACACATTGTCCTTTTACTTATTTTCTAATGATAGATTAGAACGTAATTCGTAGTACGATTAAGAGAGAAGTGATCCTTCATATAAATATAAACAAAAGATATGGAAAAAGTATTTTCGGACGAACCTTCGCTCTCTCTCTCTCTCTCTCTCTCTCTCTCTCTCTCTCTCTCTCTCTCTCTCTCTCTCTCTCTCTCTCTCTCTCTCTTCGGGAAAAATTAAATTTTAAAAATTCGTCATGTAATTACGTATAATTAAACACGACTTGGCTAACGCGTGTCATTCCATTACTAAGTATTTTTATCCGTATTAGGATTTATATCGAAGATATAAAACACGATCCAGTCCTGTGAATCTATTTCTATCTTGAAGAAAATTGCAAAGTCGCTCGATCATGTTACAAACTTAGAAGCACAACGTAACGTGATTATCTCAGCAAGACCGTGTGTGGACACGATTTTCCGCGTAAACATGCCGCGAAGTGAGAATTCCGTCAGTTAACCGCGACAAAAAACCAACAAAGAGCAATTTTCACGGTCGAGTATGAACGAATCGACGATTATGTTGTTCGAGCCGGATTACTTGGCGCTCGGTGGCGGAAATCGGTCAAGCGCGAACGCTCGTCGACGTAAAGAGCGGATTAACAAAGACATCCGACAAGACGGAGGCTAGGCGACGTAAGAACCGAAGGGCGGATTCCTTTTACGACGATCGCGCGACCATGTAAAGGATACCTGCGGACAAGTAGTATGAATTATCTCTTACACCCCGCTGTCCCGGCCGACAGCTCCGTTCGCGATGCTTTTTCTCGCCCAGTCTGTCCCGTAGATGGCGATATAAGAAGCGCGAGAGAAAGAGCGGTAAATACTCCGCCGTAAAACTCGATCTAAAAAGCTGATCCTCATCGCCGTCGAGCGACATTGGGAAAGCGCGAGGTCGTTCGCTGAGAATAACTCTCACGGGTTTCGCTCTTATGAGTCGTTCACTTTGTCAGCGGCGTCGATGAGTCCACTTTTATGAATTTAGCGAGAAACAGTACATTCTTAGTCGCAATCATCACGATTATTATTGCTTCTCCACTATTCATGTTTCTAATTAAAATTTATTCAAAAGTGTCTTACGTCTCTGTAAAAAAACTACTGTAAGATTTTTCCTACATGTACACACACACACACACACACACACACACACGGAAGGTCTCGCGAACAATGTCTCTAATAATGAACAAAGTCTCAACAATTCGTACGAAATTCGATAGTAACTAGAGACACGATGACACGAGCTCTTTCAATAATATTTATTTTATCCAAGATATTTGAATTTATCGATAGTTTCCTGTTGTATATAACGGTGCAGTACACAATGCCAGATAATACTAGACGAGTGCAATTCAATATTGTACACACACACACATGCAATTCTTCATTCCATTTGAAACGACGTCGAAATACGGAAGTATCATCGTGGATAAAGACGATAAGGTGAGTCGTTGGAGGAACAAATTAAGGCTCGTCGACTTGTGCCTCGTTTTCGATCCGGAAACTTGAAGCCGTGCTGTTGCGCAGAGTTAACGCGCGCGCGACTCCATCGCCGATAAGTTTTGACGTCCAGCCTGTGTATCCTGTGTAACCGAGAACCGCGGATTCATTTTTACAAGACGGCCAACAGACCAGGGTATACTCATTAACCAGCACGCAGTATCGAATTACACGCTGCCTTTTTCCTACGAGACTCTTGAGCGAAACGAGAAGAAGCGCGGTACATTCGAGAATTTCGCTTCTCATCGCTTCTTTCATTCCACGAAACTCGCATTTTTCGCGCGCATGGAAGAGATAACAATCGTGAGTATAAACCTCTCGTATGACTTGTAAGAAAAATCCTGATATCCGGAGCACATTAAAACGTAATTAGCTCTTCAGCAAGCAAGAGAAAGAATCGCGCAAATATGAGAAAAGTTAATTATCCGTGTCGGATTAAGTAAAGTAAACGAAAAAAGCGTGAGTTAGAAAGCCGGCACAAGTCGAACGCCTTAATTGAGATATATCTCTCAATTTGTTGCAAATGAAGGATCAGACGTTGCCTAAAATAGCAACGAGAAGGAGAGAAACATACAGTTCGTAAAGTCTGGCGAGTAGAATGCGAATGGAAAAAACTGGAGCAGACTTTTACTCAACGCGCGCGCGCGCGCGCGCGCGTGCGTGCGTGCGTGCGTGCGTGCGTTGTTCGCCCGAATTTTTCGCCCCGACGAAAATTACAGAGCATGAGTCGTCAGAGTTCATGCCAGATGCTGCAATCGATCAATCGTGGGAGTATTCAGGTAGGAGTTAAGCCAGAATCGATCAGCGACAAACAAGAATGACGCAAGTGCCGCGAGTATTATTCAGCGCCGACATTACGTAATGATACTAACGAGCAGGTTATAAACAAAAGGGGACCGCTTGATCGACTGGATTTCTGGAAAACAACGCACGTTATGAAAGCAAATCCCGTGCGTGCGCATCGCTTGCTCATTAATCGATAACGCGAAACGCTCATCAGCTGAAAAATCTTGCGTATTACATTTGTGTAAAAATACACACAGAATGTTGTAGAATCTCGTTAGATCCTCCGACTGATCCGGATCAATTCTTCCGGTTGATTTTAAATTGTTATATTATTACTCCCTATAGTTCTCTTGTAATAATAGTATAATAACTATATAATAGTAATAATAGTATGAACATAACAATAAAATTAAAATTAAAATAAACGAAAGCTAAACAAAAAGCTCTCTTCCTTCCGTTGTACAATCACAGAAAATACAACAACGCGATGAGAAATGACAATAAGATCGAAGAGCAGCCAATAGTAATCGCACCGTAAAATTAAATTATCAAACTGCGCAGTAAAGCGAAAAACCTCTAACTCCCCTTGTTGTATCCGATCACATAAAGTACGACCAGGACAAGAAATCACAATGAGGTCGAAGAATCGTGGCGCCTCGGAGAGCGTTCGAGGCGCGTATCGCCAGACTGATCGGAAAAATCGACGTCCAGCGAACAACGTCGGGACAAGATAAAGGTGCATCAGATACGCGGAAACGGGGGCTTTTTCCGCGCGTAAAATACGAGATGCAAGGACGCGCACCTGCGCGACAGCTTCGGCTGGCGAACGAAAGACGACGACGACGACGCCGACGTGACGTACCGCCGCCACCCCTCAACCCTCGAGCACCCCCGCGAACGAGTGAACGAGCGCCACGAAGGGAGAATAACAACGTTGAATTCCTGCGATTCGCTCGGGCGCAAGAAGCTCTCTCTCTCTCTCTCTCTCTCTCTCTCTCTCTCTCTCTCTCTCTCGCATTACGTCGCCCCACAAGGCGACGGTCTGTCTCGCGAAGAGTTCGTCCCGGGGATGATATATACCTCCGACCTGCCGATATGGAGAATCGTCCGAAAAGCCATACCGTTTCTAGTACGCGTAATCGCACCGCTATTCATTATCCGCGACAGTAGTCGGGTCGAAATGCTAATCTGTCCGTTTCTTATAACGCTGCCGGAATGGATCCAGGCCACAAGAGGGAGGAACGTAATTCCGATCCGTGCAAAAAGCACCGAAGCGCGTTCGGTTCACCATGACCGAACACTCGACGCAAGCGGGTTAGTACGTATTTCACACGTCGTGGCGAGAAGTTTGCCGGATATGCTGATTGGCTGTTCCCGAAGCTAAGAACAGCTGGAAATCGCGAAATTTTCTGGGGTAACGTTTAGTAGTAATAGTAGTAGTAGTAGTAGTAGTAGTAGTAGTAGTAGTAGTAGTAGTAGTAGTAGCAGTAGCAGTAGCAGTAGCAGTAACAGTAATAGTAACCTCTCTCCTGCTGATGCATTGTAATGCACATGTGACACAATATCCCGCTCGTTATTAATGTTTATTATATTAGTCTATTCTCTCCCATATTGTATCTTTCGCCCATTAACATGTTTCTTAATCACGCGCGCGCGTTTTCGTAAGGATAATAAATCGGAAAAAATGCAACACGATTCAAACGACTATAATCAAACTTGCGATTGTGATTGTAACAATAACATTTCGATGAAGAGCTTCATTCAGCTCGGGTCGTGGGAGAGGGAAATGGAGAGTGTGTGTGTGTGTGAGAAGGAAAGGAAGAAAAAAGAGTATAACTGTTTTAAAGATAAAATTAAAAGCAGACCAATCGATCGGATTCTGACGAATCAAGCGTTTCCCAGAAGTTTCTGAAACGTTTCAAACATTTCAAACAAGTGGACAAGAGTGCGCCTTCGCTCATTGAAAGACAAAGCGGCTCCATCTGGGGCGCAATTCGAAAGATCAACGCTTCTCTTCCCGTGCCGACGTTGTCTCCTTCGCGTTTGGTCCATAATAGCGGCAGATGTTTTTAACGAGTGCTCTATCCTATACTTTCCTTTATCCACTGGCTCTTGAACCTCCGCAGGCGGCTGATGTTTAACCACAGTGGCGGCACGACTTTTTATACCACCTGCCGAGACGCCGCCTTGGATTTTCAATCTCATTGAACCGCTTGCGGGGAGAGGATCGCCGAAACAAAAGAATCGTCAGTAGTAGCAGAAAGAGGCGGTAAGTGGACAAAGAGAGAAATAGGTAGATAGATAAATTCGAGCACATTTATATATTCACATTTTGAGGTTTACCCCTTAAACCACGAAACTACATGCACGAGAAGAAATATCGAGAGCAAGCAAAAAGAGCGGGAAAGAGGAGAAAGAGATTAAATTTCACGTCAGCTTTTAATGCTTTTAATTTAACTCACCGTCGTCGTTAAAATATTAATTTTGATCGTTTAAACGAAGCTAATTATCGGTAACGTCATTTAACGGATCACTGCCCGCGGCTGATAATCAAACCGGCCCCCCTCCCCTCCACCTTCCATTATTTCGCGCGAGTTTAAAAGTCGCGTACGATCCCATCGACGGATAAATAAAACGACATAAATTAAATCTACGATTTGTAATGTACATGGAATCACACATGCCTCGTTAATTCAGATTGATGGAATAAACTTCCTTCAACGCACATAACGTGTATTCGCAAATGTTTAACGCGCTATTTTATCGCTGCTAAGTCCTTATTTAACGAAACGATTGTCGCGCGAGTCGGCGATCGATTCGGTTGCGCCGCGAGAATGCGAATAACGAGAGACGATGAGTCCAGCGTGATTTTTATGTCGCTATTAATCGATCGGTAGTTCTTGATGCATTTTGCGGCTCATTCCGCCAGTAATAACCCCGAGCTGATTTTTGCATTCCTTACGGCGAAATCGTTACGCGGATTTGTCGTTGTTCGCGTGAATGAAAGGCGATGCGGCGTTATATCGCGAGAAAGGAAGTTACGCGGCATGCAGTACCGCGCGGATTGCATGGACGCGAGCGGATCGAATATAATAAGCATTATAATGCGTAGCCGTAGCCGCTCTTTCGCGTGCCTACTCGTTCACTCGTGCAAACGAGGATAATATCGAATAGGAGGAAAAAGCAATTCCAATGCTGCGCGTTGTTAAATTGAAAGCACCACGATATGGGAGGAGCGTCGGTACAAACACACCCCGAGGTTATTAAATAGATTACGTATTACAGAATTATTTGTGTTATTTTGTGTATTTTGTTATTCCTACCATACCGGGATACTTTTATCGTTTATCGTTGTAAACGAAATATTTTGCACCTCATTGAGATCTAACAATACGTGCGAACGCGAGTAAATAATAATATTTTATTTCAGAGAACAATATATAGAGAAAAAATTCATAAAGATGTGACAATCGGATAATATAAAATATCTCGAGGTAAAACGACACAGCCGAACACCGAACAGTAATGGAGCTGGTAGCTGTTCGATATCCAGAGTGTGTGTGTGTTTGCTCTTATCTAAATAAAATTATATAATTATCCAGATAGTGCGGTCGTGCGCTATTAGTAGCGCCAAGGCGATATTCTGCCTTACTAGCAGCTCCTTTATATATATATATATATATATATATATATATAAAATGTTATGTAAGAACGCGCTGATAGCAATATAAAATATACGGTAACAAATTGTTCTCCCTCGCAAACTTATATCTTTTCGTTCCCCGACATTATCGCACGATCCGTGCACGGTCTCGACGATTCTCGCTGTCGTCACGCTGACGCGGCGATTAATTCCCCCCGGCCGACTTGCCGAAAAGCAGAAATCGTGTCTGGTTCACAGTTATTCCCGCCACAGTAAACGCGATAGACGCGTTTACTGATCATCGATCCGTGGATAAATTAGATCTGCCGGCGCGGCGGAGCGGCCCGTCCTTCTGCGAGACGGCCGGGGAACCGTTCGGACCGTTCGCCACCTGTCGACGTCGGAGCACGTGCCACCACCTGGAGGTCCGCCTGTAGTAGCTGCAGAAGTGCAGTCGATGCACCAGCCGCGTCTCACTTAGCCACCTTTCCAAGAACGTACGTGACGAAATGTTGCACGTGGTCAACGACAAGCGCGTTTACGCCTTGCCGTTCCGCATATGACGAGCATAATGGAATTTCGGTTGAGCGCGATAAATGCGTTATAACGTTACGATTATGAAAACTGTTTTGCCGCGCAAACAAATAAATATAATAGGTGCACGAAAAGGCTGTAGTAGCAATAAGCATGCCGATGCACGGACGATTTTCTCGACTTTTCTCATTCGGTTAACGGCCTCTTCTCGCTGTCGTCGTTCTCGCTGATTAATAAACGGTGTCGTTAATATTTCGTCGTGAGATTTGCCATTACATTTTACGTAACACGTGTGTCTACAGCGAGATTCATGTTCGCAGATTATGAGACACGTGGCACGATAGCGCGTTCAATTTGCGTACATGTGTAGTTACGACACGGTCGTAAACACAATTGAAATCTCGATAAAATGTTTTCACATTTCTATTGTTGAATTAACTACCTGTGTACCTGTGCAGATAATGGTCTTGCTTGATGTGTCCAAAATTAAGAGACTCGAAGGAGTCTCTGTAGTAAAGCAGGTTACTACACTCTGTCATTTATATATCAAACTTATCTTGCGCCATAACACACTTTTAGGACACTTCAACCAAAAAATAAACGTAGTAAGAAGTTTTACATATTATGAAAAATATCGCCCCGAGCGATACTCAGATACACGAACAAGCTCAATTGTATTTCTTCTGATTCAGATAATAAACAAGAACAATATCAATACGCCAACCTCGTACAATTAACTCTCTCAGCAGTCCTTTCGGCTAGCTCTTCGAGCTCTTCTTTAATATGCATAATATATGCATCTTATTATCTTTATCACCTTAACGACATTTGCCGATCGATTAAGTGCCACTTAAAAACCCGATTGATATCATTACCACTGGAGTCACAGAAAAATAAAAAAAAAAGATTGATTTTAGTAGCATTTAGTGGCTAGTTACCGTTTTATTCGCGGCGACTACATTTCTTCCGAGTCGGTCAGCCGTGACGATATCGTTGAGAACTCTGATTATCATAATTCTATTTTGTCTGAGCGGATGAGTCAGCTAAGAAGTAGGGCGAGGTAGCGGAGCAGGACGGGAGAGGAGGTTATCGTCGTAATCGAAGCGATCCGCTGAAGATTGGCCGAGATCACCGTGCTTGCATTCAACGACCCTGACGAGAAGGCAAAGTTTAACGCGTGGATAGTCAAGCGGTTTCGTCAAGCGTGAAGTTGCGACTCGAGCTCGTACATCTTGTACTTTGTAGCTGCCGAACTTGGCTAACTTTGCACAATCACGCGGAACTTGCTCACGATGCCTCTAACCAAACACTTGCGTAATGTTGCCGAGAGGAAGAAAAACTGATCCGACTCCCCGCCTACTACTGTCAAACGCGTTTACAAATCGCACCGTACGAAACACTTGAGCTGGATAAAGAGTTGCGGAAGCTACGGGGGTTTCCTCTCGAAACGGTATCAGACATCTGTAAGGATACACAAGACGTTCCAGTTGAACGATCAAACTTTGCCAGTATATTCTACGAGTAAAGAGAGAGAGAGAGAGAGAGAAAGAGAGAGAGAGAGAGAGAGAGAGAGAGAGAGAGAGAGAGAGAAAGGAGAGAGAAATAAGATAAAAAAACCATAATATAAACATAGGTTCAGTAAATGCTTTATTATAATGTGTTATAACCAATATATTAAACGTAAAAAATAATAACGGGTTCATTGTTGATACATCGTGATGTAAAAGTAACTCAACGATGCTTATTTTGTTGCATTCGTTTGTTCTAGTCATATTTATTATTTGAAATTATTCAAAATGGCCAATTCCAATGAATAAGCAAATTCGTTATTACAAATGAAACAAATTTATGTAAAAACGTTTTAAAAATAAACGTGGTTAAAATGCTTATATTATATATGAAATAGATTTATGTGTAAATTGAACTGTTATTATTATTATTTTATGTTGAATTTACATTCAACAATTGTAAGAGATCAGAGACAACATATCTGATATTCAAGTGTCAGATTAATAAAAATATAATTTTAAAAATTTATAATTTTAAAACGTAAATTTCGAGAGCCAAAATTTATGTGTTAATTATAACATATAATAGAGATGCTCTGGTTTTATTCGATACATACATTCTGTATTACCGATGATAAATTTTGCATATCAAATTTTACCGAGAATTTGTATTAATTTTCCTCAATAATAATCGCCACTTATTAAATTAATTTATTTCATATTTTAAATATATGATAAATATGTCACTTTTTCTTCTATTCTTGATCTGTGTGGGAGAGAGGAAGAGAGAGAAATCGTACTCGTTGTGAACCGAAACGTGACGCGCGCGCGCACATTCATGACAGTAAACACGAAGTTTCATCGCAGTTACGCAACAACGGGTGCCTTTAATCAGCCGCTCTATGTAAGTCGTAGATACACGCTCAGCACGTAGCAGCGACGAGGCGTATAAACAGGTCAGAGGCTGGCGCCACAACGAGTATTATCCAATGAAAGAGAGTAGATGGGGGGGAAAGAGAGGGAAGAATACAGACAAATTATTCTATATAAGATAATCGCTTCTGATGCACCGACTCTTCCTCTTCTTCCTCTCTCATCCGGCCCGCACAGTTGATCAACGAGCCATGATCTCTTCTGGGAAAGCATACCTCACCGTTGCGTTACTTGTTGCGCGTCGATACTCTAACCGACTGTAAAAAACCGCCGTAAAAATGACTGTATAAATCTTATCCTTACAGCGTCGAACGACGTTGTGGTGGTTTTACTCCCTTCTCCTCTCACCCTCTCTCACTCTCTCTTTCTCGTACATTAAAATTTGTAACGTATACAGTATATAGATATTAATACCGCGCTGCTGTTGTGAGCAGCTTGGCGATTTAACGTATAAACGCAGTGACATTTTGATGGATGCACAATATAAATATTAACTTTGGCTGTGTATAAATAAAATAGGATGCCATACGGAAACATCGTATTTAATGAAGCTGCATGATGGTGATATCAGAATTGCAAATTGACGGTTTGCAAATTTAGCAATTTTTTAGCTTTCCATGAAACGTGCGAATAATCGAATTTCGCCTCTATTAATCGTTACAGTTGTATTTCTTCGATATAATATCGTGTATTTTGTTGATCTCTTCCTGCACTTTCCTGCACTTTCGAGCGATAAATTAAAGCAGAATGTCGATTTTCTTTCCCCTCCTATTCTATAACAATTCTATAACAATGTTTATCTTTGTGTATATTTAAGGGAAAAACCATCGAAACAAACAAACAAATATATGCATCGTAAATTGTATTTACTTTGTATTTACTTTTTTGGTGATTACAACTTTAGTTGAGTGTTAAAGTATGTACAAGTAGCACGTCTGTTCTGTGAATTAAGAGCGATTTGTGCATACCTTGCGGCAGTTTAATGCAGGGAATCGGCCACGTATCTTGCGAGAACGCGTGACCTTAAAAGACCGAACGATAACGGAACGCACATGGGAGAAGCATAGGGGCTCTATCGGGTCTTTATAGGCGAATTACGAGACGGGAACATACGGCCGATGTCATAAACCTGCGCAGGCAAGCAGTCTATATCTTTGACGGCGCTTTCACGAGAACATTCTCGTTATCTCTACTCTCGTTATCTTTCACACCAGGCCGTTTCAGCGTGGACGAATTCCGTGTACGGTCTTTATTATCCGCGATATCATCTCGAAAGAATGCTAACGCGCTTTGAATGCACCGTCGATGGTACTTGAAAGCATAACGGGAAGACAAGGTCGCTCGGGCTATCTTAATTAAGTGCATTTATCGCCGTAATCTCTAGTTTCACGCGTAAGAGAGAGAGAGAGAGAGAGAGAGAGAAATGTAGAGATTATCCCCGGAGAATTATTAAATTCGAACCTGATTAAAAGACCACCGATCAGTGACGCTCGTTCGTTAACAATCCTGATCACTCGTAAGAATCTAATCAGCCATTGAAATAGAAAATTGCAATTTACTCCGAAAAAAAAAAAGTTTTTGTAGAACTTACGTTGATTAAATATTGTTTATTTAATTTGGTGAATATTACATTTTGCAAAATTTTAAACCGGCTTTCCTTTTGGAATTTTTTATGTCAACGCGTTCGCATAACGATGAATAAAATAATTTTTTCTGCCCATTGCAAAGAATCACCTGTCTTCAGACAACAATTGCACGTACAAATTAAATAAATCCAATCAACACGCTTATCCCCCCGTCGTATCGCGAGTCTGAGACCCGCACGGTTAAACTCACAACGCCGATTTATCTGGCAGCTCGTATGCGCGCGGAACGGCGGACTCGTTCCGTGATATATTCGACCAACGGAATTCAGTAATATCACCGGTGGCGGTAATTAATGCGCGCGTACCACGCTCTACGCACATATTTTCCGCAACGCTGGAAATCGTAGCGCTAATGCGCGACCGCGTCGGATTGAGCGGCGCGTGCTTTCAGAAAAGTCTGCCTCGTATACGTACGCTAGAGTGTACCAAAGTACACAGACGAGTGTGTACGCTTTTTGTAAATTAAATTTGCAAATTAATGCAATCCTTAACAAAATCTCGGTAAGAACAAAATAAAGCTAACGGAAGAGTAACAAATTTTGATTATTTCATTATAGTATATTACCTCCGTTTCGTATAAAAAAAGTATTGAATTACTTCGGGACGAATTTTAACTCCTCTATACGCTCCTCAAGTTTGGCAAGTTGGCTTTTGAAACATATAACTTGTATATATGCGTATAAATTCATAAAGGTATCCAATACATTTTGTAAATCCTAATTTAGTATTTCGACAAAAATATTATTTTATAAGAACAAATATTTTTAAAACATTTCAATATTTGCCATATCCCTCATATCTCTTCTCCATAGAGATGAGCTTCTCAGTCGATGCAACTGAACGATAAAACTTGTCACTTGTCACAAAAATAAAAACGAGAAATTGATCCAAACGTGATGATGATTTAATGTTCAATCGCTACGTTAATCGCACGCACAGGAGTTTAAGAAATCGTGACCAGCAGGAGGAGGAGCCGGTTCGCCAGGGGAAGATATCCATTCGCATAAGCGCAATAATTCGCCGGTGATTCGTTGCTAAAATACCACGCACGTATTCTAGAGCACACTGTGTATAGTCGCAAACGCTTACGCGCGCTCACGACTAATGCATCGTGCGATTTTATCGGCGTAATCGGCCGTAATGCGTGCGGATCTCTGCGACGCGTATCGCCCCTCCACGCTTCATCCACCCTGCAAACCTAAGCTTCGCGGTGGTCCCGATAATGAAACGGCGATTAATAACCACAGCGGAGTCACAGTCTATGATTATATAGAAAACGGGTCGCACCTTTTCGATGTCGCACGCGTGCTGTGCGCACGCGTGCGACTTTGGGCGCGATGAAAAATTGTACAATCCTTGCTCACACTAAATATACAGAGATACGTCTCACTTTTTCTTTCTTTCAAGCGTACCACTATTTCAATATATTAATAAATCGCGTGCGACTTTGGGCGCGATGAAAAATTGTACAATCCTTGCTCACACTAAATATACAGAGATACGTCTCACTTTTTCTTTCTTTCAAGCGTACCACTATTTCAATATATTAATAAATCGCGTGCGACTTTGGGCGCGATGAAAAATTGTACAATCCTTGCTCACACTAAATATACAGAGATACGTCTCACTTTTTCTTTCTTTCAAGCGTACCACTATTTTAATATATTAATAAATCGAGCAGTTTTCAGTAGCAACGACGAATTTCAGCTACGATTAGCTACCACGGCATTAACTCATTCTACAAATCCTTTTTCCGTATATACGTAACAATAAGCCCACACAGATATAACTCGTACAATTAGAAGCGTCACGCTTAAAATTCAATCATTCTCATGTCAAGGCCGCTCTCGGCGACATTGTGGATTAGAGATTCATGACTTCGCGGAATGGACTCGCCATCAAAATTTTAAATTTACCTATCTTTCGCTGAGTCAGAATATATTCAACGTCTGCGACTTTCCGCCGCGTCTTATTCCGCGATTTTAAACGGTCGGTCGAACGCTTCACCGAGCGCGATCGATATTTTTATTCTACAGAGGCTAAGTATACGTACGTCCTGCGAAAGAGAACGATAGGGGGTGTGAGGCGAAAAGCCCGCCGGTCTTACTGTCTTCGAACGGTCCTCAAATTCGGATACGATCTGAAACCATGGCGATTTCGAAGCCGGTCGCGCACAGTCGTCGCCGTCGCCGTCGTCCTCGTCCTATCCGTGGATCTCCGAAAGATCGGAGATCGAGGGAGGATCGAGCGAGGAAGCGATTTACGTAATTTCTATGGAGGGAACGAAGGACCCCCCGGAGGAGTTATGGCGTCTCTTTGCATACGAGCACGAGGGATCCATCTTAATCGAACACGGCCGTCGGTATGGGTCGTGTCCGTGTGCGACGCGCATGCTGCATTCAAAGCCATATTCCCGACGACACGGTGCTTGCCGTGCCGCGAATTGCATTTTTCACGTCCTTTTCCTGTCCACGTAACAGCGCGAACGGAACTAATCGCAAAGTCGCTGTTAATTCCATCACTCACTCATTCCTGCGCGGTTGCGAGGTAATTCAGCACATATCACCGAACGTGACGCAAAACTTTTATCTTCGCGTCTGTTCTCGCGGTCACCGTTATGCGATTAACCACGAAAAATGGTCGGACGTGAAATAAATAGCACGACTTTGCAACAAGGAAGGACTTTGCAGAAAGAGAAGAGCAGAGAGTAAGGAGAGCCGAAGAAGAGAGAAAGAAAAAGGGAGAGACGTTGGGAGAAGATCAATTTTGTCAATGTGTGCTTGCTTTTCTTATATGATACGATCGATAGAGGCGCATTTGTGTGAAAGCAGAAAGAAATCTGAAAAAGACAATATTATTATGTCAAAACTAATTTATTATCAATCAGGCAATTGCCAGTCACTGCAAGAAGTACTTTGCTTTGTTGTTTATAACTTAACATAGCGTAGTCAAAGGCGTAAAACGCCTAAAAGATTTAACATAAAAATGCTCTCGAAAAATGAGAAAGAGAGAAGATAAAAATTGGGCCCAATAAATACCACGTATTTTACTTTAATGATAATTTTGTCCAATACGCATCCTTCTGTTTTTCATAAGTCGAGCAGAGAGAGAATGGACGGCAAAATATAAATCTTGACCCACCTCTTCTCTCTTAATTTACCATTTCAGTTGGGAGTGACAGTCCAGCCAAGAAGATGAAAAA
Source organism: Harpegnathos saltator (assembly GCF_003227715.2). Lineage (NCBI taxonomy): Eukaryota > Metazoa > Arthropoda > Insecta > Hymenoptera > Formicidae > Harpegnathos > Harpegnathos saltator. Next base: position 1,129,377 of record NW_020230721.1, on the reverse strand, counting down.
GGTCAAGTTCTCGCGACGACATTTGCGCCTTTGACTACGCGCGGAGTCTGCAAACGCGTTCCTAACAAATGTAAATATAACGAGACGTTTTTAATAAAATACGCGAGCTTTGATGCGATGCATCATTTTATGAACGTAGTTTCCTCTTCGCACAGCACAAAGGTCTATCTTCATTCATTACGGGAGATTCAATTATAGCACTTATCGAAAAAAGCGAGAATTTTCAATGTTCCACATATTGTAGTACGTCGGAAGAATTTTCAAAGAGTCACCGCACTATCAAGAAACAATTCGCGTTTATTACCTAAAAAAACAAACGACAAGAGAAAGATTATTCGTAAAAGAATGTACAAATTTTTCCTGGACGTAGCGCAAATTCCGATCAGAATGCCCAAATTTAACCCAAAATTAGTTTTAATCCACTGTGACATCAATCAGAACGTTAATTCTTTTTTCGAGAAACTCGCGTTTATTCTCGATGAACAAAATTGATAATACTTATATATTGGAATCAAATTGAGAGAATCCCATTTTTACCCACCAAGTATTGATAGAAATTTGATAGAATACAAAATAAAAATATAAAAATATTCAAACTATTTTGAATATTTTTTTATTTTTATTTATTATCGCTTAAAAAGTATACAGCACACTTGGTGTTTTATGATATTTATTATTCAACAAACAACGCGAAAGAGATCTCATAATTATCGTATGGAACAAACAATTCTTCTCACACGTCAGCTATACAGTAGCTATGAAAGCTTGTACTTGGCAGTGAATGCGTGTTAAATCGAGTTATATCGTCGAATGCATTTAATTGAGCTTTTTGTCGGAAATATTCGGAAGAGACGATAGACATGATTGCAGTCGAATCACGCTCGGCGCATCGAAAAGAAGGGGTGCCGGAAGTATTAATCATTCTCCTCGCGTGTAGTTTCCATATTCGCGATCTTCGCGAAGTGATTATCGATCATCGGGGAAAACGCGATGGTTTGAGACTCGTCGGGGTATTACCCCGCAGGCTATACCACGGCGAGACTACTACCGTCGCAAAAAGACGACGACACGAGGAGGAGCGAATAAAAGGTGGAGGAGCATCGCGAGATCGCCGGTATGAAAAAGGGAGCGTGCGGAGCGAGCGACGGAAGAGAACGGTGGAGGGAAGAAAAAAGGACGCGGGGAGGGGAAAGGACGGGTCGACGACGAAATAACGTGTAAAAAGGACAACGCGTCGCGACTCGGGGAGAGAAAACATTAAAGCGCGAGGATGAAAGAAGTCCCTTTGTGTTTCCCAGGTGAGCGTTATAAATGAGCTCCCGGGGGGAGGCGGCTGGGGAGAAGGGGGTTGTCGAGGACGAAGAGAGCAGAGAGAGAGAGAGAGAGAGAGAGAGAGGGAAGGGGGGGAGGGAGAAGGAGATAGGGAGTGAAACGGTGGCCGCGGCCACACCTATGCCACCAGAAGCCAAAGACGAGACCACCGCACCGACGAAGACCCGAATCCACCTCGAACCCACCATGAACAAAATGCCTCTCGGCGAGGAGGAATATAATCTAGAGATCAAAAAATCTCTCGTTGGGAAAAGAACGACCTCCGAGTCGATGGAAGATTCGCGAACGGATTGTTTCGCTCTCGCATTAACACATTGAACGCCGTGACCGGTAACCGATGCTTTCACACTACCGCATCTTATTGGGTTATACGCAGGATGTAATTGCTCGTGAAAAATCGATTGCACGCGATCAGCAATGAAAGACAAGTGAATTTTCAATTTCAAATTAAAGTATACATAAATGGAATTTCCCGATTGATTCTACACAGGTGTATCGATCTTACTCATGAAAATGGCACGAGTTTTTTCACGTAATATTTGTCTCGATTCCAAACGGAGAATCCATATTTGGGAGAAGAATGAAATTTCCAATCGGTGCCATATAGCGAAACTATCAATTTTTTAAAACAAACTCGAATATTCCGATCGGAATCCATGCTGTTCCGGGGGAAATCTTGAGAAGTTTCTCAACGCGGGTTGTAGCATTTCTCTTCGCTTATTATTTATTTTCGCTGGCGCCGTCGCGTGTCCTACGATCTATCACTGTTCTAACATTGATTTATAATCAGCCTGATCTAAGTTATCGACACGAGACCGACACATTTTCCTAAAATCATACACTTCAACTGTGAATGAACGTCCGGGATGAACGTCAGTTGGATTTCAACGCTAAAACAGCTGCGACTTCAATACTATTAAAGTATTGTAAGTGCGATAGTTTTGGGACATCCTATACATTACTTGACGCACCTCTGTCAGTGGATACAGGTGGCTCCTTTAACGGAGATAATCGTCAAGCCGCGGTGGTCCTTCCCGAAGCTTATGTCGGTCGTGCCCCTTCGCCAACTTCCAAATTGCTACCGCGGCTCATTATATTCGCGTCAGCGCCGTCCAGCCGCATCTCGTGCAGCCGTGCGTGAACGACGCGGCTAGGTAGCTAGTCCTTCTTGATCTCTCTCGGCTTCTTATTTGGTCGGAGAGAGAGAGAGAGAGAGAGAGAGAGAGAGAGAGAGAGAGAGAAAGAAAGAGAGAGAGAGAGAGAGAGAGAGAGCCCGGTCTCGTTTCGTGTCTACTTCACTCATTGTGATCACGGGTCAACCGGTTCCCTCTCCGCCTCGTCTCGTCTCGCCCCGTCTAGTCTCTCGTCGCGAAACGAGATGCTCGCAGAATAATTCAATAGCATCGCTAATGCCACGACTCGCCGCCACCGCCTTTCAATTTAGATATCGCGCGATAGGCGTCGCATCTTTATTGATCGTCGCCTAGCTCGGAGCAGCGGACAATAAGTATGAATATGGAGCTGTTGTGTCTGTTGCTTCTTTCAATGTTATGAAGTAGGGAGGATCGTAAAAACACGATGGCGCTGAGGACGAGACCGACGAGGCGAGTCGAAAAGGTACGAGAGCCCAAATAACATCGCAGAGAGATAAGGAAAAAGAAAGGAAAGGAATTCGCGAGTACCATATTTAAGAGTGCGAAAAATCGAGCTCGTTTAAAGGTCTGCTTAGCAGCGTTGGGGCGAGACCCAAAAACTAAAAGCGACTCGCTCAATTAGCATTGACTCGTAGTATAATATAAATTACACGGCATTCATCAGATGCATGCGATTTTCCAAAGCTTTTTTATCGTGATGATTTACAGATGCAGAGATGAGTAGAATTACTTCCTAAATTATATTTATTCTCTAATTTTGGATAAAAGTATTCACACTCGACAATTTACAGCAGAAAATTCTCCCCACATGAGTGAAAAGTCTCGAGTTCGAACTCACGACTCGAGGGGGTTTTTTTAATTTCCCAGTAAAATTTTACCGAAAGAAATTTAGGTGATATACGTAACCGGTGAATCGTAACAGGGATTTCACAAAAAATTCCATTTCTACGTTGCAATCTGTTCGATCTGTTCGAAATGCGTTCCCCTCTCGCAAGGACGATTACAGCGAGGGGCCGGTTCAAGCCCGGTGGTCACGACGTCACGAGTGGAGCGTCCTAATCCAGAGACACTCTGGAGGAGATAAAATGTATTGTATACATGCAGGAGGAAGCTACTCGTGCCTGACAATGAGCTAAATAAAGATGCGTCTACGCCCACGCTACGACCTAATACCGCTGTAAAACGATTTTCGGAACGACGCGCGCGCGCGCGCGACAAGGCGATATCCTGATCCGTTCGGCTGATGCTGTCGCGCCGCGGGGTGCGCCGCCAGCACTGATCTAGAACGAGGGAACCCGCGGGGATAAGCACGGTCTCACGTGGACATTCAGGAATATCGCGCCTCTCGCCGTCGAGATCGACGCATTTCGAGCACCTGACTCGTCGCGTGACTCACGTCTAAATCAGTCGGAGCCCCGCTCCGAGCTCTCGAGCTGCTCTCTCAATCATCGATCTTCTCGCACCGGCTCTCACTTCGATATCGTTACATCGACGGAAGGATAGCGAGCTGTATAGAGTTTAATTTGCTATCATATGCGATTATTCATCGTTGAGCCAAGACATTGGTTTTCAAGGAACCAAAAGTCCAGGGTGGTAGTTAGTTCACGCAAGCGCATAATAATGTCCCTGGAACCTGACATTAAAGAGGATTACGCGCACGACGTGATCTTCAAGCTGGCAAAAGCAAAGACGCAAAAACAGCATACAATATATCCTGCGCACGAATTATCGTCAGTAAAAAAATTGCAAAATTTTCAGGAGGAGAGTGAGAGGAGAGGGACGATGGAGAGAGATGGAAGAAGAAAAACTACGACCTCTCTCTCTCTCTCTCTCTCTCTCTCTCTCTCTCTCTCTCTCTCTCTGTGTCTAAAGTAATTGTCGAGAACCGTGATTCGGCCACAGCTCGAGCGCGAACGTTATCTGAAAAGTCTTCTGAAAAAATGACGACATTATTGCACAAACGTCGAGGACGCCGAGAACACGCGCGATGCCGTCCGCGATGCAAGTCGCGCGGCCTTTGGAATCGAACGATTCGAGGGAGCCGCTGCGTGGTCCGGCCACTCGCGCGAGTCCTGCCCAGGGGGCGAAGCGGCATTAATGTCAGTAATTCGAGAATCGAGGTTCTCGCGTGCGCTCGTGTTGCACATGTTGCAACAAACTGCCGATCCGGAGCTACCGGCTGGCCGGCTATTCTTCGATTCTCGTTCCCGCCGCTCGTCCCGCCGCGCCGTTCTCTTCTTTTTCGCGCAAACTGAGACGCGGCCGCGCGCGCTATCGCAGCCACTTGGAAATACCGAGAGCCGAACTAGAGAAGAAGAGACCGAGCCTGGGCCCGGGCTCGGGCCCGGGCCCGGGCCCAGACATCAGCTGTGCGCATGCAAATTACCAGTTCCACGATGCAACGCGTCCATATGGTGGTCCACCATTATCCGCACGATATTCCGCACTTCTTTCTCTCTCTCCCTCTCTCCCTTTCTCCGTCTCTCTCCTTCTCTGTTTCCCTCCTCTCGCCGCGCCGCACCGCGCCGTCTCATAAACAGACATTGCGCGTGCTTTCGCGTTCGCTTAACCTGCCCCTGCCCATCAGGTGCGCGCGCGCGCTCTCACCCTACTGTCGTCATTTTCTTCAAAAACAATCGGTCTCTTCAACGGTCGTTCGCGCTTTCGTTCACGTTTCCGCGCGGTTATCCGCGTCACTGTTACGGCGCGTGTAAGCTGCGTCCGGCGGAATATCGGGAACGGAGTATGACGAGGCAACTTTGAAACGCCCGCAATATTATGTCCGCAAGTTGTCCGTCCCGAGCTACGAAGGTCTGTCTGAACGGGGCACGCTGATCCCGTGTAGATAAGTGTATGTGTATAAAGTGTGGCGGGAATTTCGGGACGTTGAAACGCCTCCAAATTCGCCGAAGATTTCGAGTTTCGCGGCGCACTGACGAGTTTCCGGGGCGCGAATGCCTTGCTTCGTAACAACGTTATTCGTGTCGAGATCGTCGCCCTGAAGCACGGCTAAGAATGTTCGCCGAGTCGTCTTCCGAAGCACGGAGCAAAGGGTAGCGAAACAGCGAAGCTGCTATCTCCTGTCTACCCCTTTATACCTCTTACTCTCTCTCACTCTCGCTCTCTCTCTCTCTCTCTCTCTCTCTCTCTCTCTCGCTCGCTCGCTCGCAAGCTGTGGAATGTCATCGCAAGTCGAGAGCTTGTCGGGAAACAGGCGAATACCGTCGAGCTATTTCTTCCGGAATTCCTGGCGGCTCCGGATCTTACCACAACACTTTCGCGGCCCACCGCCCTCCTATTTTCTTCGTCTTTGGCGCTCACCGCCGGTGACATCCACCATCGCCGCGCGACATCGCTGCGCCGTATTTTACATCGCGATTTTAATTAAATCGCCGCGCGATCATCCGTACGCACGAGATGAAATTTTTAAGTGAGCTGACACGCAAAGCGAAATGGGACTTTTATTTCTTCGACGATCGCAAATGATGTCGGGAGAAGAGAACAATTTGGGAAACTGCGTTATTTTTGGGAGGGAGCCGCCTCTCAGCCCTCGTTATAGCCCTCCAATATACAATTTCTTTTATACTCTGGTAAAATTAGTGAAAATCCTAACGATTTTCTTTTTTCCTGTTAACTAGAGTGCATGTTGACTGCGGTTAACTAAGGCTGTGGTTTGTTAGGCTAGACGTTAACTATGCCGCAGTGGTCCAAACCGAAGTTAGTATTATGACAAGCCAAGTTCTTCGTATCTCATGAATGTTTATGAAACACAAATCGCGCGCGCAAATCACCGTTGCGCATACGAATCTTCCCCTCCTCTCTCGTTCTCTCTCTCTCTCTCTCTCTCTCTCTCTCTCTTCTCTCTCTCTCTCTCTCTCTCTTTCCTCGCTGCCGCTCTTGCTTGCTCTAATATCTTGACTGCCCGAGATAAATAGCAGATAGTAGATACACACCAGCACTACTGTCCCAAATTGTACGTATTCCGGATAATCTCGTAGAGGGGAAAATGGAATCGGGTCCAGAGAGAGAGAGAGAGAGAGAGAGAGAGAGAGAGAGAGAGAGAGAGAGGGCGGGTCTCCCGAATAAATGGATCTCGAAGGCCGACGCGCCGCATCGCGGGATACACCGAGGGAATCCGGGTTCTGCTAGGAGGGAAGATCGAATTAAACGATTCGTAAGGTCCTCCGGGACCTCAGCCGAGTGGGGAGGAGAGGAGGCCGGGAGAAGAGAGACAGTGACGCGGTGGAGGAGAGCGAGACGCGCGAGCGCGAGCGCGATCGACGATCGCCAAGCGAGACGAAGGACCATAAGGAAAAGGAGGAGTAAGAGGAGAAGGGGAGGAGCGGCGGGAGCAAGAAAGGAAAAGCCCTTTCTTATCGGCGGTGAAACATCTCCTCTTTCTCGAGGATACACCGCGTGGATACACGCGGAGAGGCAGGAAAGCGTTTCGCGATCCGGATGGAGAGCGCTAGAGAGATCCTCCAAAGGGAATGGGCAGCGGCAGAGGGAGGGGGTGAAGGGGAGGGGGAGGGGGAATCAGAGAAGAGAGAAGGAGCGAGCGGATCCGCACGATGTAGTCCGTGGCGGCATGTAAATGCACGGAAGATATTATTCATGAAAGATGCCAGGCTCCGGGTGCAACGAGACGAAACGGGATTCCCGAGGCAGGTCGAATGCCACCGACGACGACGACGACGACGACATCTCCGCCGTCTTCGTCTTCGTCGGCTACCATCGTCGAGATACGAATCGGTGTTAATGCCTTGCTTTATGGGTCACACCAACCTCGAGTCTCCGCACTAACCGGCGTGGTCACGTAACATCGCGTCGAGGTTTGCGTGGAATTTCTAAACAAAACGAAAGACAAAAGACCCGTCGTCACGTGCTCACTTAGCACACACACACACACGCGCGCGCGCGCGCGCGCGCCGGTTTGAAAGGAGAAACCCGCGTCTTCCTCGACCGAGTAATATTCATAAGCGAGTCTTCCAAGAAGCGCACTCGCTACGGCGCATACGGTAGACGTCTATGTTTCTCTACAACTCTATCTCCCTGAATCTTTCGGGCCTATCTCGGGCTTAGAATCGATCGTTGCGCAACGGTACGCCCCGGTGCAGCCGTTGCGCGAGCTACGATCCCATTCGGGAAGCGATTCTTCTGCCACATCTTGTTTTGCACTCGAAGATTATTAGACCCCTTCGCGTCTACATTTTAGAACTATCTCCGGGGAGTATAGGGTAGAAAGAAAAAGAAAGGAAGAGAGGAAAAGAGGAAAGGGAGGAAAGAAGATATCACGGTGATAACATATCTGTTCGAATCGACCTGGCATGTTTTTTTCAATGAATATTTTCCTGACGTCGAAAGAAACAACGCTGTATCAACGGCGTTTAATTATTTTGCCAATTCGCTTATTCGTTTGCAGATATATATATATATATACCAGATGCCAACACAATTAATTGCGAAATAATCGTACCTGAAGAACACTACAAGCTTTAAAGCAAAAAGCAAGAATACTGCAGTGGAGCGCCATCGTGGGAATAATTCCTCCTTCGAGAAGTAAGAGATGAACATAACCCTCGCCCCTTCCCACCCTCGATCGTTTGCATTTCAAGAGTGATTCACATTGCTCGAGCTCGGAGACTAACCATCGAATAGGTGGGACAGAAACCGTGTGAGCAAAAATAAAAAATGAAGAAGAGGGACGAGACGAAGAGAAAAGAGGAGAAGAAGAAAGAGGAGGAGAAGGTGAGCAAGAAAGGGCTTGCATCGAAGAAGAGGGTAAGACGGTTTACATCTTTGTACGCGACGTACTCTGTCCACATTAAATCTCCCCCCCCCTCTCTCTCTCTCTCTCTCTCTCTCTTTCTCTCTCTCTCGGATTGCCTTCACTCACATGTTTTTCTCTGCGCACGGTACGCACACACGCATATCAAGAGGCACACCGTGCCTATATTACGCGAAACTGCGAGTTGAAACGAGGTGTAATATTCATATCTCAGCAGCTAAACGATCGAGGTTTTCTCAGTCCCAATCGATTCTGCCTTAAAAAATAGGAAGAAAAGTGCCCTTGTGTTTCCTTTGTGTACGTTGTCTCTAAGTGTACATATTTTAAGATAAAGTCCAAATCATGGAAAATTTCGATTCAAGATTAAGAAAGTAAGAAACCGCAGAGGAGAGGGGATTTGTGCATCTCACTTTTCCGACACCAAAGGCGTTAGACACCAAGAGCGCGCTGAAGAAGCAGCGAGTGCGAGTGAGCAAGCGATAGAGAGTAAGAAGAAGAAGAATATTGCTAGAATACAGGAGTAGAAATGTGCGAGAAAGAGAAAGAGAGCGAGAGTGAGAGAAAGAGAGCGAGAGAGAGAGAGAGAGAGAGAGAGAAGCTTTTACATTAAATCTTTTTTATTGCATTGTTATAATAACTAATTTACTATAATAACAAGTAAAATAACCATAAAACTCCGTGTTCTAGTAAATAATGAAGACACTGTTTTTGAAGTACCGGACCGTGTATATCATTGGGAGTTTCCGATACATTTATCTTCAGATTGCAAATCCCTCTCATTTGCAGAGTTAATGTTGAGTAGAGTTTTTCAGTTGATGCTATTGTTTTGTTATATCATTTTTGTAGAGTTTTATTTATAGCATTCAATAGAAGAATTTATTGTTAGAAGTATAAGTTTTACTTGTACAAACTTCTTACTTATATAACGAAAATAATAAATTACATTGCCCAAAGTTACACGCTCAAGTGCGATACGATGCACAATACTAAAAGCGTAAACATTGCCGTTTATATCATTTCTTTTGTAAAGTAGAACAGTGTTGTAGAATTTTATTATAGTTATAAGTTTTACTTGTAAAATTTTATGTTACATATATAACTTGAAAAAACATAATTTGAAATTTCTAAAAATAACACAATATGTGTTGCGCGTGTACTTGGTGCTTCTTTTTACCTTTTTATTTAAAAAGGTAAATTTTATGTAACGTTACGGGCTCTCTGAGACGCGTCCCGGCGGGATAAGGTCGTGCGACTTTGAAAACAACATGTTCATAAGTACGCAACTGCCGCGACCGTCTCCATTATTGTTTACGCCGCGGCGACGGACGGATCGGCGGATCGCCGCGCGTAATAATTTCCGAATTTTCACGCTCGATCACAGTGTACGCGCGCGTGTAACGTGTAATATTCGTGCGTGCGTGTGTGTGTGTATGTGTATGTGCGCGTGTGACGATCCGGAGCATCTTGAGCAATAGCAGTGTTTCATGGTCTTTAAAGGTAAACTTTTATTGGTTAACTTGGTTAAGTTGAAGAAGCTAATTTGTAGTCTCGAGTCTTCGTACTCTTGATGCGGGGCGCATTTGTCGCTGTAATACTAATGAGGAAACTCGCTTTTTGTTACAGATCTGCTGGAGTTTGCGGCCATGCGATAGTTGCGGTTACCGGGACGCAGTTTCAACGGACGCCGATGCCGCACCGGAGGATCCGGTTCGGGTCGAGCAGAGTCGGCTTGAAGGTGAGGTTCACCGATCGTTTGTGCATTTCTTTTTGATTCATTGCGATCGAAAACCGAACGATTGCAATAAAAGCCGTTGAATTACGATGACAATGGGTCAACGTTTGTATCTGCGCGCGCGCTTCCGCGAACTGAACTCAATCTAACTTTTAACCTAACGGTTTAACTAACGAAACTATATTTTTTGTTACAGATCCGCAGTAGAACGCGGCTGACTCTGTCTGCTGTGTATCGGTGAGTCAAAGAAGAAAAGACATTTTTATGGTGATGGGTGTTTGCAATATCTCGAGAAAATCAATGCGATTTAATTATACTTTTTTCACACGTTACTCGAAATAACCAGGAGATGGTTTTCAATGGAGTGTCTTTCAATGGCCGTATTACACAACAGAATCTTTAAGATATAATATATATTTTTCTCTTTTATATTTACTCTGAATCATTAGAAGATACAGATATAAATGCTTTAGTTTGTTATTATATTGAAATCAAGATATGGAATTATTTGCTGCGATTCAATCAATATAACTCCTGCTTCGAGTAATGTGTAATGTTAAAATTTGATCAGAATTGCGCCATCGCACGTGAAATTCACTATTATTTATCTTATTCGGCTTGATAAATTTTATGTCCGTCGTTTTATGTTTATCAATTTTCTACATTTTTCACGCGTGTCAAAAAAGATAATATTTCATTTGAAATTACCGATAAATTCGGCACGCGCGTTTATTTATATTACAACTTAGCTCTCACGAAACAAGACGTACGTTTCTTTCGAATTACCGTTCGCGAAACAAAACATTTTCGTTTTTTCTCTCTTGTCTAAACGTCGTAATTTTCATTCGCGATTGATTCTACGCGAATCGCGTCTCACGTATACATTCTCGTTGCAATTTATCGTGTTTACTTCTTTTTGGAATAAAAATCTCATCTCTTGAACGTGACCATATATGCGTTTCTTTGTCTCGCCATTCCTTTTCCTTAAATCCCCCGTCGAAAGAGAAAAGATAAACAAAGAGAAAGAAAAAGCGACAAAATATTGTGAAAAAAGAAACTTGTCCTGAGGAGAGACGCTGAGGAGAGACTGGACATTGGACGAATGCAAAGTCTCACAGGAATCAACGAAAGTGAGGTGAGTGTGCAGATCAAACGCTCAGAAAGCGTCATGTTTTATAATGCATGCTCATATATAAATCGCATTGGTTTTCGACCAGAGATAATAAAAAATAGTGCGTGATAATATGCGATCATATCTAGTTTAATAAAAATGTGAATTGCGAGAAGCACTGTTTGCTTCCTCTCTGATCATTGCGGAAATATTTATTCTGCGAAAAATCATCACGCGGAACCTTGAGAGTGATAATCGATAAGATATATATTTAGGCGAATGAAAAACCATACCATGATTGCACTGAAGCTGGCTTAATTTTTCGAAACTCTTTATACGAATATTAATCTGATATTTTGTGCACAATATTTATACGCAGTGTCAATTTAAGAAAATTTAAGGAATCACTGCTACGGCAGTCTCTCTTCCTCGATACACACCGACCGATATTTTTTCTCATGCTCGTGCTTCGGCTTCGAGCTAGCAAAAATACTAGCGACCGCGTTCCTCGTCAATGTCACCTCGGCGATGTTTACACCTCGGCAGGCGCGATCCCGTGCTCGTTGTTTACGTCCGATAATTTTCAACATGTCCATTTCTTTCCGCGAAGGCGCGTTTGATTGAACCCGGCTAGATGGCATCCCAATAAAGAGAAGTACCTGACGGTTCTCATCTCATCCCGTACCATGTGGTTTTATTATATACAGGATGTCCCATTTTAATGTCCCACCCAAATAACTCTTCAGTATTGCGCGCAGTCAGCGCGGCGCTGACTTTTGTTAATTTGATGATTTTGAAATTTCCAGATCAGTAAGTTAACAAAAATCAGGGCGGTATTGTAACAATATATTCTTGAGACTGAATAAAGCAAGAGAGTCTAGTACCACTTTTTCTTCCGACAAATAATTAGCGAGATATCGTAAGTTAAATATTGAAAAAGTTATCAAGTTTTCCCCAAATATCTCAAAAAAAAAATATTAGACAAATAAAAGAATGTTTTAGACAAAAGTTGTTCAAATTAACTAGTAAAGAAAAAACAGTGTAATAAAAAATAAGGGTTCCCATTTAAAAAACGCAAGTTGACCTTCAAATGAAAGTAGAGGTCAAACTTGAAAATAGAGGTCAAAGTCAAAGTCAAGGTCATCATAAGGTAGCTCACTAAATCCCTACAACTTTTATTCAAATCATTTTCCTTGAAACTTCAATACTGAAGAGTTATTAGGGTGGTCCGTTACCTTTGGGACACCCTCTATATATTCAGAGGAAATACGCGTGACGCGCGAACGAGCGAGAGCTCGCCCCGTCTGAATTACCGGCTGTAATATATTCAAATGATTGGCCGCTTTCATTTTTATCAAAGTAAGAGAGGGAGATAAGAGGAACTACGGGCGGCGTAGTAGAATGAAAGGAACATAAAACATTGAAACAATATCCATCGCCACTTTTCTTGCCCTTCTTATGAATTCATCCCTCGCTCCCCACCACGTTCCGGTAGCTAACGCGTTCTCCTTGCTTGTCGTCGCTCCCGCCTCCGCTGTTGATAGCCTTTTACAGCTGGTATCTATCCGTGTTTACGTAGATTCCCGCTTATTTCTGTAACACGATTACAAGGTAGAACGAAAGCACGGAAAGAGGAAGGAGAAGAACCGCCGTTATATACGGAAAGAGAGAAGGAGGGAGCGAGAGAGAGAGAGAGCACCTCGAGCGTGTCGAACGGGAAACCGCTGAGTTCGCGCGGGAAGCACGTAACCGAGGGCGCCGGATCCGACTTTGTGGTATTGTAGCACTGGGTAGACTACAAATGAGCGGGCGGGGACGACGAGTATCTTGATCCCGAAGGATCAGCGGTTTTAAACGGGCCCCGAAGTCGTACCCGCGGCCCTCATTTGCCTCAGCGGAGCGAGGCTGCGAAGCCTGTCCTGAGAAAATTGCGGCGTTAACAGTTTCAGACCCTCCCCCCTCTTGTCGTTTCTAAGCATTCGCACGTGGTTTAACGCCTTTGCCGCGGAACCGCCGAGTTACTGCATGAGAATTGAGATTGCCCGGCGTTTGCCGTGCGCGAGCGATCATTTTTATCGCGCGACCGCCGCTCCTCGCATTGTCTCGCGGCAACTTTTATCTTCGCAGCGCGGAGATAAGTCGCGAAATGCGCGCACATTAAACGGCTCACGATTCTAACTGGCTGTCGCGAAGCGGCAGGCTAGTGTCGTAGGTGGTAGGTCACAAAGAATGATCAGTCGAGAGTCAGCTTTCGCGATGAGTTTGCAACGATGCGACGAGCGACGTGCATCATCATCGTTTAGAATAGATGTATTACAGTGAAAGAGCTCGACAAGTAGAAACAAGCAATCGCAGTTCCAGTCTCGGGATCGCTATCGAGACACACTCTGTGCAATCACGGGGCGAGAGGATTCGTCCCTCGCCCCGTCGAAAAGCAAGCGTCGAGACTTCAGGGCTATCTAACGTCCGCGTTAGGGAGAATAATCCGCGCGCGCCATGCCAACAATAGATAATAACCTACCGCATTCCGTTATCCGTGCGCAATCCGATATCCGCGAATGATGCGAAGCCGATTTAAGTACTAGATAAGGAACGCCACTTAATGCACCGTCCGCGGAAGGAAGACCTTCCGCGACGCGACTTGCATTCGGACGGAGCTTTAGTGGCGCGCGCCGCCATGAAGATTCCAAATTTATATCCGCGAATCCGATCTGGAACGCGATACGCGGCGAGATCGCACGAGCGACCTCACGTCCGTTCCGATATACCGTCGTCGTATTAGAAATCTCCGTGCCGCCACTGTGGCCGTCGTCGTTGTCGTCACTCTGATCGTGGTCCACCGACCCGCCGCCAGTCCGCGCTATCCATTTTCTTTTGTGCAGCCCGGCGCACTCGCGTCTCTCCTTTGCGCAGCGACGGAAGCGATGAAAATCGGCTTTCCACCGGCGAGCTGAGCCTGCATATTATAGCTATGCTCGAGAGGAAGTAGATGCTATCTGCCGGACGAATACTCGTCGATCTTCGCGGCAGCGAAGACTCGCTTTCTTCCTCGTCGCTCGCTCTTCGCTTCATCTTCTCCTTCTGCCCGTCGCCCCTTTTCTCCGTGTCCCCCCCCCCTCCTCTCGTCTCCGCCGCCGTTTCGAATTTATATCGGCGCTGTAGAACGCCTCCGGCCACACGGGTCAGATTATACATTACGGAGCACGTGCCTGCACGCGACATGTTGCACGCGGTGAGGCCCAACGAGACTCCGAAGATGGGCGAAAGACGCGAGACGAGAGCTGAGGGCTCGCAGACGTGTTTGTTGGCTCCACACAGAGAGAGAGAGAGAGAGAGAGAGAGAGAGAGAGAGAGGAACGGGAAAGAGGGAGGGTTGACCTTCCCGAGAGAGGCGCGCGCGTCTCGTAGCTTTCCGAGAAAGAGGAACGATCGAATTCGGAAGAGGCACGCGGCCGGAACGCTCCTCGGATTTCTCCGCGAGGGCGCGCTTCTGTCAAGTACCGCCGAGGATTTCCTGTGAAACGGAGGCAGGTGCGATCTCCTCAGGGTCAGCTTTTTCGAATAATTAGTATGTAAACTGAGTTTCGAGGGTCTCTTCGTTGAAAGAAGTCATTTCTTGATGTATCGAATATTGCAAACAAATGTCCAAGATCGGAAGATCGGTGCCTCATTCTCTTTCGCCTTATCGCCTAAATGGATTTGATCCAATTGTAAGAGGACCATCGCACCGATATTAATATGCATGAAAACAGTGAAACCGCAACGAATCGAGAAACGCAGTTAACAAAATCATGTCGTGTAGCGTACGTAAATCAGACAGACGCGTATATTATGCTAACGCGCGATATCCGCGCATGAATAAAACAGTGCGCGCGCGCGCGCGCGCGGAAACGATTGTAAATCAAATTATCGGCGACTGAAAATCCGCGGGCGTCCATAATATTGAAACAGTTTGACCGATCATCGCCCCGCGCGTATCATCGTCACGCGATCGAAACGCGATTTCGCGGAATACGAAAATTCATCCGGAGGACACGGGGGCGATCTCGCGAGAGGCGCGTCCGCCATACGGTTCGGAGAAAAATGGCCACGAAAATAGGAAATTCAGGGCCAAAGGGTGGAGGAGTACCACCGGGTATTTCTTGATCGAGTTGCGGTCGAAGGCAATTCCGATTCTGATCGACCGTGCAGCCAGACGTTGGACGTGAAGCGAAACGCCTCTATAAAAAAAAGATGGGGAAAAAAAAGAGGAGATAGCTGATAGAGGGAGAGAGAGAAAGAGAGAGAGAGGGGGGGAGGGAGGGAGGAAGGAAAGGGAGAAACGACGCTCTCGAAAACTGCCGAAAAATCTGAAGCGAGAATGAATGAACGCGAGCCTTCCGACCACAAAATTTCACGCGATCGTATTGACCCGGAGCAAATTAAAAACTAATCGTTTTTCCCGTGCCCTGCTGGCACGCGCTTCACTTTCACGCGGGCTCGGGTCATGGGTGAGTGGGTGGATGGATATAATACTAAAAAGAAAGAAAAGGGAGGCGCCGCGTCGGCCGCAAGCCCTCCAACCCCATACACGCGCGAATGCGCACGCGAGCACACACACACACACACACACACACACATACACACACACACACACACACACGGCGTGATCAATTTACACGAGCGAATGCACAGGAATCAAGAGACTGTCGGCCTGATCCTAAGAGGGTGCTTTTCCACCAACCAAGGCAAGCAAATTGTTTTCCCTCCTACCAGGAGGCCGCACGATCTCGTCTGATCGAAATCCGATAAGAACGTGGGGGGGGAGGGGAGAAGGGCGCAAGCCGAAGATGCCAATAACGCCGAAACATTTCACCTCTTCGTTATCCGCGCGGGAATTAATTCCTGCGCCAACTGCGTGCAGGCAACAAATCGCGTTTGAAGTTACGACAGCCTCGACAGTGCGACCGACAGGCGACCTGAGCGCGAGATGTCCACTGTCCGAAAGTTTCAACGTGCAACGTTAAAGGCAGCCGGTGTGAGTCGCCAGTGCGAGACACACGATTCCGACGAGCCGGATCGCATCGATGAGTGCGTGCAACGGGAGCAAGTAAGCGGGTACGCGTGCACCCATTCGCGCAACATCATGCCGTGCAACGCCTGTTGCGGCTGGTTAATTATGGCAATCGATATCGTTTGTACCGCGCGGGACACGCGCCTGCGCCTCCGGCACAGCATCGCGCAAAGTGAGAGGAAGACAGGTGGACAGAACAGAAGGACGACGATGAAATGCATTTACAACATATCGCGCTTGTGTATGTATATACGTATATACATGTGTGTGTGTATGTGTGCGCGTGTGTGTGTGGCGTGTACGCAACTCGACACACGTTTCTCGCGTCGCTCGAAAAATCCGATCGAATCGCAAACAAAGTCAGTCAAACCGCATTCGTTTAATTAATCTCATTCGAACGAGGAAACACGACGCTTATTTAAACAGCTATCGTCGCTCACATGTGGTTAGTGATACAAATGAAACAATTAGTTAAATTTTTTTTATTCTGCCGCGCGTATCCCACGCGAGCATAATCGTCGCGCGAGTCATTTTAAATTACGAATCGCCGGTTTCGGCGTTGAATCGAATTTCCAAGCACACAGCGATTAGGAAGTGTAGCTAATAATTTCAATTTAACAAGCTTATCAATTTCCATCTCTTTACTTATAAACACTTGAAATTATCTTTTTACTCTTGTCACGGACGTAATAAAATTTTAATAAAACATTTGTACTCACATAAATACTCAAATATACTCGTAGGAACGAGAGTGAATTTATGCTGTTTCTTCGGGATTGATGGGATAAAACAATATTGTAGGAAAGACTCAAACATTCCAATTGCTCTGTAATAATCGTTGGATAATGTTGCATTAATACTTACTAGTCGTTTCTTTTTACAAATTAATTAAAACTTCCCAGTATCTGATTGCTACAATCCATATTTCTTCCTAATATGAATATCCGTGCTGCCACCTATCGGCAACCAACCGTGTCTACTGTTACTTCACCCCTAGCAATATCATCAACAGCAACAATCCAAAGTATACCAAGAAGATTGCCCGCTGTTGCTCTGATCCTGGCGATATTTGTCCGCATGATATCGCATCTATAACTTTGACAAGACAAGCTTTCTCTTTTTCTCCCCTCTCTTACGTATATACGTATATATATATATATATATATATAGTGTCCGGCACATCTCATACCAACTATTATTTCTTCATCTCCGTTTACCTCAACAAACAATCTCTTCTCCTCCACTTTATCATGCGATTCGAGCGTGAAACACCGCTAAATTCTCGCGTCTCGCGGTAATTCTACACTTAAATTGTATTTTTTCGTGTGAATGAAAACGACACGTTTATCACGAGCTACGAGGATTCAACGTCGACAACGTCCTCGCTTAGCATATCCCGACGTGTCCTGCTATTTCCGTATACGTTCCTGGTAAACTTTGAAGAACGTTGGCACATGGATTAGCTATCACCGTTTCACGAACTACTTCCGTCGTATATACACGTTTTGGACGCGGTTTCTCCAAGACTAACCGCCGTCTTCTGATCCTGATATACGTAGTAATTGAACGACCTTTCCGGAATTAAGATCCTTGAGAGATATATTAACTTAATTAACTTTCATAAACAGC
The DNA here is from genome assembly GCF_003227715.2 of Harpegnathos saltator. NCBI lineage: Eukaryota > Metazoa > Arthropoda > Insecta > Hymenoptera > Formicidae > Harpegnathos > Harpegnathos saltator. The sequence goes on along the minus strand of NW_020230721.1, from coordinate 1,111,578 downwards.
GAGTGTCTGGAAGCGAGCGTTTGCATTACTTTAAATCGAACCCCGTGGAATTTCAACGACGATAACGACGACAGACGACCACCTCAGATGAAAAACGAAGCAGTCCCACCGTTCCCCTTTCGCATCGTTTGACCCCTCTCCGTCGGCCATGCAAATTCGAAATATCACGAACGCATGAAAGGCGATCTCCTTCGAACACAATGGCTCGAGCTTGGCACAACGCTTAGAGGAGCCACGAGCGAACGGGATCACGGGTTGGGGGAGAAGGGGGACAGTCAGAGTCGGTGATGTAGGATAATGCGTGGGTCGGCGGAACGGAAAGAGGAGGTGGGAGAAGAAGTGGCAGACAGGAAGCAGCTGGACTTCGGAGTCGCGTGCCGCGCAGGAAGTGCAGACCGCTTCCGCGAGTCAAGGGAGAAGGAGAGACGGAGGGCGTGAGAAGGGGGAGAAAGAGAGAGAGAGAGAGAGAGAGAGAGAGAGAGAGAGAGAGAGTGAGGGAGGCAGGGAGAAGGAGGAGAAAGGAGGGAGCGGAGCGAGAGTGAGAAGGGAAGGGAGGGAGGGAATGGGGGTGGGAGGAGAGAGAAAGAGAGAGAGAGAGAGAGAGAGAACACGCGCACACTCCCTCTCCCTCTATCTCTCCTCGCAGCTCGCGCAGGCTGCGTCGTTGCCTCGCCGACGATCGTAGGAGGAGAGATGCAGGATCGACGAGTGGCTCGGCACAAGAGAGAAAGAAAGAGAGACCGAGTCTCCAAGAGGGCTTTTATTGCCGGGAGGAGGATGTCCTGACACGTGCTCGGAGCATATCGTCGTTAAACGTTTGCCAACGGGACCCTTAATGGCACGCGACGACATCCTCCAGGTGGGCCCGTAGGATCGTGGGTGTGCATAGGCGCGCTCGCCTCTATGCGACAAACGTACCGAGAGAGATGTGTGCGCGCAAACACGGATGCAGCTCGATGCGCCGCGTCGCTCACAAAGAGAGAGGAGAGAGAGAGAGAGAGAGAGAGAGAGAGAGAAGAGAGTGCGTCTCGCAACTTTCCGATAGAACGTCCTACGGAAGTTTGGACACGTCTCGACGGAGTTTGACTTTGATAATGCACAAGTGCGCGCCCTGCGCGCACACATTACAACTCGGGTATTTCGCGCTCGTATCCGATCGAACGTCTCGAATGTCTCGAATGTACGAGCTGAGCTGTGTATCGATACACGACTACGTGATTTTCGCGCCGTGGGTAACGCAAATGACCCTCGAAACGATACGCCCGAATATATCTCGCGGCAATGTGGATACCGATCGTTGGCGCGACGCGAAATAAGGCAATCGACGTGTCGCGGGAAGCTTGCGACGTCGGATTTAACGAGTGTCCAATCGGCCGAGAGGAAATCTTCCGGCAGGCAACCCCGCGACCCGGAGCGACCCTCGCTCTCACAGTTGATTTGCGATCGAATTATCGAATGCATTGAGGTAGTAACGGCGAACGGAGTGGCGCACTCAACCTACGGAGGAGAAAAAGAGAAAAAAGGGAGAAGGAGGAAGAGGAGAAAGCGCGGCACGTGTTCGGATGGCTATCCGGTGAAATAAGAGACCGGAAGCATCTGGGGGGAAGCCGCATTGTTTGTTCGGGCGCTTTATTCGATGGAGCACTCGCAGTTTCGCTCATCTACGGGGTGACTCGGACGAAACGGACGAGTGCGCAATCGAGCATCTCGGCGAGTCGCGATATCCGACAGCCTCGTAACCCTCCTCCTTCCAGGGATTTTCTCCTGTCCCATCTTCTCGTCTCATCCTTGATAAGATGAAGGTCCTGTCACGCGCGTCTTTCCTCCTTCTACCTCTTTGCTCGTATTCGCTCAATTTCCTCTCCGCGAATCGGCAGGTTACCCGATAAATCTTTAGTCCGATTATTGTATCCTTGCGCGCGCGACCAAGTGTCTCGCTCGCAAACCTCGCCGGTGCTTTGCACACACACACACACACGCGCGCGCGCGCGCGCGCGCGGCGTACTCGATGCTACTACGTATAAAACATGCAGGAATATCGTCTCTATATTATAGAAACTATAAACATATTTAGCGCGACGCACTGTGTCTCGGCGGATGGTACACTTGGTGAACTGTGAACGATGCCTGAATCTAACGAGGATAAAGTTGTTCAATGATGCTGAAACAGTATTGTATACGGAGGCATATATGCACGATGTAAGCTACGCTTAGTCGTCGGAAATAGCAAATTCGTTGAGGTAAAAGCCCGTAGAGACGATGGTCAATATGTTGTACGTAAAGTATAAAAAGGAAGCAAAACAACATGTCGAAAGTAACATGGAATATGTATGTGTACAGGGTGAGAGTCAAGGTAGAGTTGACCTACCATGAATATCCTGGAAATTAAGAAAAATACTGGGAAAAGAATTTCAGAAAGAGGAAGAGAGACAACGGTTTCATGGTTTCAAGACATACATTGATGCTACATTCGTTTTACCTTTCTCGTAGTCTCGTTAAACTCGTCAACTTGAATAGAGTTTTAATTTATTGCCGTTAATAGTATACTTTTCGATCGACTGAAAAATAATATTAAAGCAGAATCACGTGGCTCGTTCGACAAAGTCGACAAAGACCAACACACATGCCGTGTCATAATGGATCGCGGAAGGAAGTACGTATTCACGGCAAGACGTCCTTGCGAAAGGCTTTTCGGCTTTCCGCTTGTAAATGCTAAGTGCAGACTTCACTATCCTTCGCTCGGAACGCTGAAACGAGAGGAACAGCTGGCGTCAGTACCAAATAGAAAGCAGGTTGCGTACCGCAGCCAACCCATCCCGCGGTGTCTACTCTTTCCTCCCACCTCCGCCGCGTTTTTCTCCCTACGTACCCTCTCATGCCTCCCCCGTCGCCGTTTTCTCTTCCAACCACCCCCATATCTTGTTACCGACAGCCACGGACCCACCTGGACTCGTAAGGGTTACGAGCGACAGCAGCAGCAGCAGCAGCAGCAGCAGCAGCAGCAGCAGTAGTAGCAACCATCACCACTACCTCATGCACCCGTGGAAAAAAAACTTGTATAAAAACCGTTGCTGCTCGCAACATTCACAATGATTGAGAGCGTGTGAGATCTAAGCTCATAGAAAAAGAAAACGAGACGATGATTCTTTTGAAATTTAATGTTGATTTTGAATTTTACTATGCTATACTTTAGACTCCTAAATTATAAATAGCATTGTTGTTTTTTAGTTGCAAATTTCTAAAATAATAACTTTACCATAAAATTTTCTCTATGTGTACGCAGAAGCTCTCGAATTGTTGAAGAATTACGCATGAGAATTTGTCGATTTTCTGTGTAATGAAGTGTTTAGTAGATTGTTTGTTTCGATCGTTATTATTTATATAGTTGGAGATAGTTGAAGTACTTTTTCCAAGTGGCGGCCAAAGTTTCGAGACCGACCGAGGTGGCGTTAAAAAAACTATTATATATCTACACGTAACGTCAACAACGCACGTGAGATAAAAATTCAGGAGGAAAATTAATTTTCATGTGTTGTCTTGCTTTACCATGAGAGAGGACTGGAGCTTCTACATGGATAGTTTTATTGAGTTTGTCTGTTCTTTCGCCATTCATTCGATACAAATTTATTAAAAAATTGAGATAAAAGCGGATAAATCTATCATCCAATCGATCCATATATCGGCAATATGAACAGTGTATGAAATATGTGAAACGTGATATGTTATTTTGTCAGCATATTTTCTCGTCAAAGGAAAGGAGATGAAAATAATCTTATAAAATTCCATTGAATCTTCCTCTCTCTCTCTCTCTCTCTCTCTCTCTCTCTCTCTTCCTCCCTCTCTCTCCTCTTCAAATTTTTTTCAAAATCTTAACAAAATTCTTGTTAAATAGTTTCATATGTACATATATATAATGCATGCGTAGCATGTAAAATATATAGACAGACCCAATTTTTTAAATTACGGTCGTTACTTTGTGCAGATCTCGTAGTTAAGAAACTTAAATATCAAAACAACGTCCACCTACACGGTACACGGCAGCATCTATAGGCGGACGATCCAATGTATGCGGAAAATGTGTCAAAGGATTGTTTAGCGCGTGATCAGAATCTTATCTCACCCGTAATATGGAAATGCGACGTTTCCGGGCATAGATTCCAAACAAGAAAAATAATCAACTATAATTTCCCTCATTCGCCGCAATAACATTTAGGTCTATTAATTCTTCGTTTCGCCAATAACACGCGCTCTACTGTATGTGAAATGATACGCTTCTCGTTAGAGCGAGGAATCCCTTGTCGTTAAACCCTGGCATTTTCCAGGAGGGCGAGGCAAACGCGACAAAGGGGACGATACGTCCGATACAGGGTATGATCCTCGGCGACATCGATGCGATGAGCGTGCACGACGGGATCACGAGAAAAAGGAGTAAATTCACGTCGATATTCCGATACGCTTCGGCTATCGTGCGTCAGTTGGAAATTTACAACGACAGTGTCGTGACTGACCGTCGCGTGGAAACGGATGAGTCTCATGGAGCACGCGGAGAGGAGAGAAGCCCAGCCACGACGGCGTGTATCCGATACACCGTGCAGAGTTGTACAGACGTCCTCGTGGCGTGCGGCAAAGATAAAAAAGGCCTAAAAAGTCGGCGGATCCGCGGCAATACGGCAATAAAGCGGATTCTCTCCAACATATCTCTCTTTCTCTCCCTTTCTCTCTCTCTCTCTCTCTCTCTCTCTCTCTCTCTCTCTCTTCCTCTCCCTCTCTTTCCCCCCTCTCTCCCTCTCCTCCCTCCCCCCCCTCTCTCTCTCTCTCTCTCTCTCTTTCCGTCTCTCGCACGGTCCGTATCTCGCACGGTGTCGATATAAACAGGCGCACAATGTCGGTGCAAAAATGCCGACAGATGGGATTCCCGTCCCCTCGCTACGTTGCCCGCATGGTCTCGCCCACCCCGAGCCCCTCATGAAACCACCCACAATGCTCGCTTTCATAGGCTTTCATCGTTTTTCGTCGGTTTCCCGATCCGCGTGATACGCGTGAGCACGGCACAGCGTCGCGTTTAGGTGCGCATGAAAGCGGCCAATAAAGCCGCCACCGTCGCCGCCGCCGCCGCCGCCGCCTGCAATAAACGACGGCCGTATGAAAAAGGACGCTTCTATCGCGGCCGGTACGTTCATTAAATTCGGGGAAGTGCTCGTATTAATGCTTCGTATTCGGCGCTTTTTCGGCCACGTCAAAGCGCGGATGCCCCGCCGATGTACAATGTGTCAATTTATCGTCGTCCAGTGGCTGCTGTGATACCGCTTAGAAATTAATTCGTATTCTCAGCGGCGATATAATGTCTGATTTGATTATAATGCCTGATCACTCGTTGAATCTTATACGTAGATCACTTTTTAACAAAGGGAAAACAGCAAGTAAAAGTTAACGCAAGATCTCACTTGTGGAAACCGCTCGCAGACAGTCGTGAAGATAAAATAAAATATAGAGTGAAACATTAAAGAAACTTCTTTAAAAGTTAATTTATTATTCGTATTATTATTCGTAATGCCGTATCGTAGCGTTTAACGTGCAAACGATTGACTCTCCTTAACCTATCCGCTTAGTAAGTTTAAAATAATACGAGTGCAGCGCGAGAGTGAGAGGTATACGAGAGGCGTTCCGCACAGTAAATGAAAGAGCGACGGGGAAAGAGTACACAAACGAGAAAGAGCCATTGCGGAATTTATCCAGACTACGTTTTCGAGGACCGGCCGCTTGATCAAAGAGCCATACGGCTGAATGCAGGCCAGGACCAAAACCCTATCTGGATGCTTAGCCGTTATTGAAATGGCATTCGCAGCTGTTTACTCCGGCGTGCATGCAGCTCGCCGTCGACAAAAGGGTTTCGACGTAGCTGCCAATTTCCTCGAAGAGAACGGGGGCGGGAAGAAAGGTGAGTGATAGGAAGGGTGCGGGGGAGAGCAACGGAAGGGAAGGGGCGGCTTACAAACCCGCACTATTTTCCGGGCACTTCGTGTGCACGCGCGACTTTATTCGCGGGACACAAATGGCTTTGTGGCTGCCAAAGACTGCGGCCAAACGGGAAGAAGCCGCATTCGCTCAGCGAATATATACACGAATACACCAATGTCCTCGAGGATCCTTTAATATTGCGCGCATAGGATACACTTTTTGGTAATCGTCATTTTCAACAAGGAATATTTTTCTGATAAAAGTCTTCGATTTGTATTGATTGCAAATTTTAAAATAGTTCATATTATCGCGTAGTCGAGAAAAGAATTTATTCTCTTTTCAAAAACATTAAAAAACTTATATCCTGTATGAAAAGGAAAGTGTACCGAAATTTTTATTTTTATTTAATACTCTTTTTATTTTCATCTTTTTCTTTTAATTTAATATTCTCGATTGTAAAGTACTAAATTTCTCAGGATTTGAAACATATGTTGAGTAAATTTGGTACTTATAATAAATCTTCCATGTAAATAAATATATATGTTACGAGTCGTTTGTATTCCATAGCTGGCTGAATGCGATGTGACGCATTAGATTAGACTCGTCCGAAATAACATATGCATAATTGAGCTTGCAAAGCGCAGCCATTATACAAATTATCCGATTTGTCAGAGTAAATTGATCAAAACGAGGTAAATTAATTAAAATTGATTGGACACTTGAAGCATTGAGTGAAATCGTTGTGTTAACGATAAAAATAATTCGTCGGAAGGGACATGATTGAAAAGAAATATCAGAATTGGCGGATGTCGGAGAAAAAGGAAGCATTTTAATAGCAATGAAAACTTTTACCGCCTCGTCGATGATTACGAGTTAACGAGGCGGCAATAAGTGCCTACTCGTCCCTACGATAATTGGTCGCTGATCGATTCGCGCCGCGAAACAACTCGCGGAGGGTCCGCTGCAAATGTGAAAATCTGCTTCGGCCATTCCGACCGTAACACCTTCGCGCGAGTAAAAACGACATGTGTGTGTGCAAAACCGAGGAACTATATGCGCCCGCACGAAGCTGCAGTCGCGGATAATTGGAGCGAGGTTGCGACGGTGATTGGACGGAATCGACTTCCTTCTGTTTCTGCAAGTGCTTCCCCGCGGCCGGCGCGGCGGCACAAAAAGTGCTTAACTCGAAAAGAATGAAACGCGAGCGGCATGCCGAGGGATTCGTACAGTGATCTTCACGTTTATTGCCAATCACGACGTGACTACCAATACGTTGAGTTCCATGACGGTTACCGACTACCAGCCGCCCCATGATATTATCGCGTTTCATTAACAATTTCACGGCTGCGTTTTGCAATTTGTACGAGCAATATAATTGTACAAAATACGGCTTTATATATAATCGAGGAAATTACACAAAATTATGATATGAAATAAAAAATAAATAAATATGATATAAATAAAAAATAAATAAATATGATATAAAATTCTCCATCCCACTAAATGTTGGATGTGAGTGTCAACTTCAAGGTAGAGAGAAAAAATTCGTTATTACCTGTAAATAATAATAACCGAGACGCAAAGAGAGAAAAAGAAAGAGAGGGGGGAGAGAATCGGAGAGATTTCCAGTCACGTGTCTCACGTCGCGAGTCAATAATTGATAAGATGTTACCGAAACAGGAGCGAAATATAAATCAGAGAGGCGACGCGCAACGCCGGGACGTTCCGACGTGGGCTATAAAAAATCCGCTCGAGGGCGGCGTCTCTCGAAATGCAATATAAACGAGCGAGGGGCACGCAAGCCCTGACGAACATCGGCAGGTACTGCGTCGGCATCCCTGCGCTTCTGAGGCGGTCGAAAGCGGGGGCGCGCGTATACACCGGTTTGCGGATTCTCCGCAGAGCGACGTTCGTATCCCCTCGTAGGGTAATCCTCGAGAGTGTGCGCCAGGCACGCACGGCATTCTGACAATTCTCACGATTTCTCCTCGTCGCTCTCGTCCGATTCACGGACAGTTCTCTTCTCGCCCTGCTCGCTTATAAACAATCTATCCCGGACTTAGGAAGTTGCCCGGTTGCCGTCCACGTTTGGGCGGTAGACTCGCCGTGTCGTGCCTCGATTTGACTCGGTCAGCTCAGGTGCGCCGCGCGCGCGCGCGCGAAAATCCCTTCCTCTCTCATACACCTTTTCCCAGTGCTTTAGCTAAGAGCGAGGAGGAGGAGGAGGAGGAGGAGGAGAAGGAGAACGGGAGGAAAGAAGACGGGAGAAAAAGACACGTAGGGACCCGCAAGCAACCGACGAACGATCGGCGGTAAGTCTCTAGGGGCGCACCCTCGAGACGCACATACAGCACCTTCGATGGCGCGTTACCGTCGTCCGATGGCCATTCGACGCGCCGTTAAAAACATAAATTCACAAACCCACCCCCGCAGATGCGATTGTGCCGTCGTTAGACGGTTAGCCAGACTCGTCTATAGACCCGGTAATGGCCGATACGTGATACGGAATAAGTTGAAGTGATTCTGTTAGTCCGTGAACCAGTGCGTTATATGGCTACCATACAGCGCGACAATGACCCGAAAGGCGCGACGGGTGGTGCTTTTTCCCATCTCCCTCTCTCTCTCTCTCTCTCTCTCTCTCTCTCCCCCCCCTCTCCCTCTCCCTCCCCCTCCCCTCCCTCCCCTCCCTCTCCCTCTCCCTCTCCCTCTCCCTCTCCCTCTCCTCTCTCTCTCTCTCTCTCTCTCTCCCCCTCTCTCTCTCTCTCTCTCTCTCTCTCTCTCTCTCTCTTTCTCTTTTTCTCTCTTTCCGCTGCCCGCTATCCGATGCAGACTCCAAATACCGCTTGTTTCATCCGTCCGTCCCACGATGCGGGGCGCATTCACGAAAATTCGCACCTCCGCTCACCGGGGTGGATAAGATTAGGACGACGCTCCAACACGCCGAGTTATTTGAGTTTCCTCCGACATTGTGAGGTGAGGTTTCGCTGGCTGACAAAAACCGACGTGATCTCTGCCTGTCGAGCGTTTAGAAGAGGTAAACATGTCACGCGACGGAGCGATATTGTGGCGAAACGTATTGTATAACATCGAGTATATAAAGTAGCAACGCTTTATTTTGTCTCTCGACCATTGTGTATATACATATGTTTATACTATTATTTATATTACAGCGAAAATATAAAATAGTGTGTGCTTGATTTGATTTATCTTATTATTATTACTGTTGTTGTTGCTGTGTGGTTTCCGTCATCGTTGCTACTAATATGATTATGAATATTATTATTGTCATCCTAATATATATTTTTATGTAAGCAGTTCATTTCTTATTTTTTAATCGATAGACATGCTACGCGCAGTTTCAATTGAATTGATATCAGTAATATTCTCGGGAGAAATATTTTAGAGAGCTAAAGTTCATCCTCCAGTTGAGGAGCCCCCAGTTGTCTATGCTACACGGAATCAGTCCGATTGACTGTGGCTGGAAAGAATACCGAGAGCGGATTTTAGTCCGCGCGCATTAAGATAACTGGAGCTTGACCGCGAAAGAACGTCACGCCTTGTTTCGGTTACGAAACTACCTCGGACATTGTCCTGGGTTCGTTTAGTGCCAGTCCCAGTCGACGGTGGTATGTGCGGCGCACAAAAGAGAAGCGTGGCAGAAGCTGCGGCCTGTGCAACGTAAATAGAGACACCAGGTGAGAGAAGGCTGGTGCAAGCAACTTGCTAGTGGTAGTAGGTCGTCGTAGCTACTCGTCCTGGAGCTTAACGATGGTGGGCGTGGTGGAAGCGGGCCGCCTTTGTCCTCCGCGGCGGTCCAAATTATGTCGAGCGGCACCGAGATCAGCTCCGGCCCGTAATTGGCAAGCTGTTTGTTTTGTCGCACATCCGTGCCGACAACAGATGGCTGCGTTCAAGTTTCAGCCGATCGTCCATATTACGACCTGCTATGATCGGCCGACCGACCGAGAATAATTGATCGCCCTTCGGGGCTCGGAATTCTTCACGGCGCGGCCGAAAGCGTGAACGCGCGTTGCGATGAAATATCCAGCTGCGCCGGTTGTTAAGTCATCACTGACGATCAGCTTCGCATCACGACGTCGCAATCGCGGAATCAAATGCGATTATTGTTAATCCGAAGGCGTCGGTGCGTCGTTTCTCGAGGAGCAAACATTGACGTTCGAAGAAAGTTGGAGTTCGATTTGCGAGTAATTGCTTTCGCACAATAATTATTTGGCACACGGGCCAATATGTAATAGACTTAACATTTACTAAACCTGCATGTCACTAAAATTGTTCGATCAGATTCATTATGCAGCTTACATATTCTCGCATCATGTTTGTCAATTAATCGCGCGAGCGAAACAGCTACGGAAATCTCATACTATTTAAGCAGAGTTTTGTAATGTGATACATAAAATTAACATTAATGTTACATAAAAGGAGGAATAATACAAGTTGTGTAAAATATCTCTCTCGTTACTGTTCCCTTGAATAATAAATTGTCACGATGTACGAATACGTGGAGACAATGCATGTAGCCGAAAAATTCTAGTGACACCAAGTTAAGGTCTCATAAATGTTAAGATTATTGTACCAGCCCGTGTTTGCAGATATCTCGGTATAATAGCTTTAATATATAAAGTTATACTATTCTAGAGTTTCCTATTTTAAGGGTATTATACCGGTCTGTATACGGGCCAACATAATAGCCTCAACACGCAATGCAACTAAGTTGTTGGGATTTTCTAGTCGCATGCATTGTTGATTTATTACTTATTAATAATTTAAAACAGTGGGAGCGATGTGTCAGATCAGTAATTTATCACTATGAAGTGACTTTATATTAATAAACAGCCTGAGTTCGAGTTTAGAATGCACAACAAATCGGTCACGAATAGATTCTATTATCTATTCTCCTGATAGTCTTTGTAAAAAGTAAGATACAGTCGCAGAAAGCCGATGTGTTCACTCCAGAAGAGTGAAAAAGTTTACCACTTATGCAGTGGCAGTCAAGCACCTGTGGCATCATATACGAGAGGGTGAAGTCATAAGGTCGGACGGAGTTGAGCGGCGAGCTGCGGAAAAAAGAGGGCTGAGTTTCCCTGCCCCCTCCCTCCCACCGTTTCTCTCTCTCTTTCTCTCTCTCTCTCTCTCTCTCTCTTCTTCTCTCTCTTTCTTTCCCTCTCTTGAGCAAGCTACTCTGACCTTCGTCAGTTGGCGACACCATGCAGCCCTCAGCACCTACAACCACCCAACAGGTGGCAGCACTCGCCGCACCGGACGTGCATCGACTTGGAAAAAAAGATTTCTGCCGTCTAAATGCAAAATTAACTGTCGTCGACCGCTCAATCGCAGACGTCGCACTTTATTAACACCAGAATGATAAGAAAAGTTCACGGTTATTCAGTGGGATAATTTTCCTAATTATATTACATACGCGGACAAAATGTCCTTTTCTTTTCATCGCGATTTTCATCAAGAATATTAATTTATATTTTGCAAATGTATCGAATTTTTGAAATGACAAAAAGAGAAGCTATCGACACCCATTGACAGCCATCATTCCGTTATGCATAGTATCGGGGTAAAGTCATCACGGCGAAATGTCATCAATATCGAAGAATATTATTTATTTGCAAAAATTATTATATCGAATATTATGATACCAGAATGTAACTGTAAATGTTCTCGGAAGACGTAACTTTGTCTTATCGCCTGAACAGCACCGACTTGCAGAAAGCAGGTAATCTCGCCCTACGGGCTGTCAGTATGTCAGCCGTCAATCATTGTAGCGTTAGATCCTGTTAATAACAATGTAGCACACACGCGATTCCCTGCGAACGCCTGACGTACGTTCCTAATGGCACATGGAAGTGAGAGAGAGAGAGAGAGAGAGAGAGAGAGAGAGAGAGAGAGAGAGAGAGAGAGAGAGAGAGAGAGAGAGAGACTCGTGTGTGCGCCTTCCGAATCTAATGTATTTCTGCGCAGAAAGCTCACATAGTCGGCCAACAGTCGGCGTATCGTCCCGAAAAGATAACTAGGTTGCAAACAAGTTCTTTTATCTATATTCTCACTGTCGTGAGCGACGTGTCTCTCGTGAAGGAAGAGAGCAAAAAGGTCTCGGAGCAGCAAGAGCAGCACCCTCGATCTATCTTGGCTGGCAGCGCACAAGGCGAGCGACCGATACGCGCGATAGTAATTAAGCAAGCGACTTGTCTACCTCGCGGCTTATTCCTCGAGAAGCACCGTGTTGCGGGATCAAGAGACAGATAATATGCCGGCGACACACGTCAGCTTGTCAGTCGTAAAATACTCCGCGGCCGAGAAAGCGAGAAGCGCCAATTAATCCGCCGCTCACACAATACGCTCTTCGTGCATGTATGCACGCGTGGGAATACCGGCGAGGTCGGATATACGCTATATATACAAGAGGAGCAATAATTCCCGACGAGCAAACTTCGCCTTCGATCCATCAATCATGAAGTACGCAAAAAAAGTAACCGGGCGCACCGTCGCGCGTACATGCTTCGCCGATAAATACGCGGCGGCGGCGGCGGCGGCGATACGCTAAGACCGACACGAAAAAGAAAAGAGAACACGAAAGAGAGAAGGAAAAAAGACAATACGAGACAAAAGGCGGATACAAGACAAACTGATATTTTCGCCCGCTAAATAAAGAACGCGACATGGCGCGGGATATCAAACGACGATGTAGCGTCGCAACAGAAAATCGATATCGGTGTCCGGACCGCAAAAAGAGAAGTGGGAAATCGTATCTCCGGCTAACGCGTCCGACCGAGGGTTTGGTCGGGCTCGGTCGGCCGGTCAATACTCGAGGTGGTGGTATGCGACTCGTCGGGCCCCATGTAACTTATCTCAAGTGTTGCCGAGATTGGGCATGTTTTGTTTCGACTGTCCCCCTAATTAGAAGCCGTTTAGACTTTTAGGTCGACCGGAATGAAGTGTGGTCATGCGAGATCAGGTGGACCGATATGGGAAGAGATCAGGCCCCGGCCAGGGAGAGAAGACGTAACGACAACGACAACGACGACAAGCACAGAATGAGAAGAGGATAGGAGGGGGGGGGGGGAGAGAGAATACGTCCTCTTAATTCCACGATCCTGACGATGTCGCGCCGCGCGGCTACGTAACGAAACGAATGTCCCGGCGGGAAGGCGGACACACACCGTCGTTCGGGAGGCCCGTAACGATATCGTGCCGACCGCATCCTCGCGCGTCGGACAAGAGTAAGAGAGAAAGAGTGAAAAGGTATGCGAGCGGAGGAGAGGAGAGTCGTTGACCATGCGCCTCCGATCCGCGTAGATAAGCTCGCATATTTAAGAATGCTTTTAACGGGTCGGTGCGAGCCAATTGCCCCTAATAGAGGAACCTTGTTGTCGCCGTTGGGGCCAGTGCTGGTGGTAAGCTCTGTCCGCCACCAGCCGCCGCTCCGATCGCGCATTGGCTGGCTAAGTATATATATATATATATATATATATATATATATATATATATATATACTATATATATATATATAGATCTATCGGACAATTAGCTTCGAATGACAAATCTACGATCTTTGTCGCTTGTAAAGTCGAAGATGCATTTAGCGCGTGATGCGCGTGACATTGAAATCCATTGCGACGACTTGTCATGTCATTTTTCCGCACGTCCGATTGAAAATTAAGTTTTACGTGAGAGACACTTTGGTGATCTTTGGTGGCGGTCTTTTCGATCGAATCTAGTTCAATGAACCAAAATTTTACTTATAAATACATAAAAAGAGAAAATATATTATATTGAAGAATATTATATATATATATATATAATATTATATTTAATAATATGGTAAGACCTGTTAAAAATCATAATGATGTGAGAAAAAGAGAGAGAAGAAATGAATATTGTGTATCGCCATGAGGGACGAAACTGGGCAATTAGCGAATCGGGAACAGCCACGAAAGGGAAACTTCAAAGTGCGCGCGATTATGTCTTTAATTAGAGGCGTGCACATTTCAAAGGCTTTAATAATACGACATTCCCGTATATACGTTTAGAGTACGTTATAGGAACAAGAACAACGGAGGATAGTCATCGCTTAAATTACCTTCGGATAGAACGTATTTACATGCATGCAGGACGAAAGATCCCTGGGTCGTTGTCAGAGGGCATAGAGGAGGCTCAAAGGGATCGAGGCGCGCCCGAGAATGGAGATTTAAGGGACCGACGTAGGTGTGGGTGGCTACGGGGTTCCTCGCTGATGGCGTCGTTCTCATAGTCGTAGTCGTCCTCGCCGTCTTCGTCTTCGTCGTCGTCGTCGTCGCCGTCGTCGTCGTCGTCGTCGTCGTCGTCGCCGTCGTCGTCGTCGTCGTCGTCGTCGTCGTCGTCGTCGTCGTCGTCGTCGTCGTCGTCGTCGTCGTAGTCGTCGTAGTCGTCGTAGTCGTCGCGTTGTGGCGTCGTCCGCAACGCCGTCGTTGCATTCGCCGCCAACGTGACGCCCCCCTACGCTTGTTCCAACAGGACATCCATGTATATACGGCCCTTCTACGTGGCGTTTACATTATTCGGTCCCGACTCGAATCTAATATTATGAATCATGCGTCCTGTCTGGGTCGTGTATAATGGGGTCGTAGGTCGGACCGCCTCGCGCGGAATTCTTCGTCCATCTGCACGAGAGCAAAGAAACGGAACAAAGAGACGTCGGGCCCTCTGCGAGAGGGCAGTCTCGCTTCGCACCGCCACCATCATCACCGAAAGATATCGGAAACCTGTCCTCGTACGAGAGACTGAGAATATCGTGAATGGAATATTTTATCAATTAAAATGTGCAAAGCGGCGAATCAATATTAATAAATGCGACGAGTGTCCGTTTCTTTCTCCCTCTTCTTCGCAGTATTTTTTCGCGCTCTCATCTACTTGAGGAACGTGCGAAGAGCCCAATTACGCGCGTCGCGTTACCACGTTAGCCGAATGTTTCGGCCGAGGAAGGATTCCAAAGCGAGCGGCGTCGAAAGATACCGACTGTTGCGCGATTTATTGCCGGAACAAGAAGATAGCGGGAGGATCGAAGCGGGAGGGTGTAACGAGACGCTCGGGGCTCCGCGGATACGAGAAAAAGAGAGAGAGAGAGAGAGAGAGAGAGGGAGGAGCGGGAGAGGACTGAGAGAGAAAGGAAGGGAAAGGGGGAATTTTCTTAAATTGCACTTTGTAGCTCCTGAGAGACCTTACACAGGGATTTCGACGCCCACGGCGAGGGATAACGAGGAGGCGAGCACCGAGCGGGGCCCCCTTCGTGGAGGTGAGAGACGCACACCGGTGGGTCCAACGTCGCAACGTGCGGCCCACGGGGACATAATTGATATCCGGGAAGAGCAAGAGGGCGGCGAGCTGCGCGTAGTGGCGGTGGCGCGCGGGAAGAGCGAGGAAAAAATTGCCTCGGAGGGCGAGGGAGAAAGACACGAAAAGAAACAGGACGAAGGACCACCGCGATCGTGCGGGAATCACCGACTTGCCGAAACTCTGGCAAGGGCCACCTAAGCGCCGACAGAGTCTCTCTCTCTCTCTCTCTCTCTCTCTCTCTCTCTCTCTCTCTCTCTCCCCCCCCTCTCTCTCTCTCTCTCTCTCCCACATCTTCTCAACCATTCGCCCTCTTTCTGCCTCTAACAGCAATTTGTCTCGTCACTAACCGTTCGCCTCGCTCCATCTCTCTCGCTAATCGTCGGTTCCACGCCCGCTGTGCAAACATCAAGTGACCACCTCCGTCCGGACTAATTGCTAATCGCAGCTTCGGCACGAATACTCCACCCATCATCGCCGATGTTTCTCTTTTGCTCTTTGAGAAATCCCGCCTCTGTGTAAGCACTCCCAAAATACGCGTCAAAGTTCATAAAGCCGGCCATTTAACGAGCTACACAGGAGAAACGCGACCACGGTGCACTGCAGAATAATTCGATCTTACCGCGTGTGGAGCGCGAAGCACTCGCCCCCGGGAAACGACCAGCCGCAGCCCGATCGTTAAAATCGGGAGAGATTGTGTGACAGAGTATTCTGGTACATTTAAAAAATAGTCCGCGACTCGCGATGTTTGCCAAAAGAATCGTATTACTCTGGAAGTTATTTCTCCTCATTCGTTCTTTTCACCTAATGTACTTTTAGATTTACAAATGTTACGTTATTGTGGAATGTTTCAAGCGTTGATTCACAGCGTAAAGTAATTTCGACTATCAATATTTAATAACAGAGCCCCGGTGCCAGAATGCCGGTTTTATAACATGTAAATCCACATTTACGCGCACAACCCCATCCCAGAGCCACTCTTATTCACGTAATAGCTACATTGCAGTTGTTTGTCGATGCACACCCGTTATGCTACTTTTAGGCGTTTCAGAATGAATTTCCGTACCTACGCGAATGATAAATGAGATTATCACGTGATCGTGCGTAGGATAAGCATACGCGAGCTATACAATGTAATATGCGGTGCATGCGAGGAAATCCCAGTTACCGCCATTCGACAACGCCAGCCGTAAATTATAGCAACGCACCGAGAATACTTGCGATTCCTCGCTTCTGAATAATTGCTGCTGCCTGCAGCCACCTGCAGGTGTAATCCTATTATAGTATATTACATTCCGCGGCAAATGAAGCTAAGATTTCAGTGGCTAACAGCGTGCAAGCGGTCTCACCGTATATATATATATATATATATATATATATATATACACCTAAGATTTAATAAAATATATTTTAACATGAACATGAAGGTAAATGAAATATGATGAGAACAATTTTGGGAGTTGAACAGTTCGGTCAAAAGTAGCTGTAACAATAGTATTTACGGACGATGAGGACAAAAAGGTTTAATAATATTTCTGTCAGTATAAACTGGGTATTTCTATACTAAAAGCCAAATTTGTTCAGTGATACGTTTGTCTTTAAATAAATATATTCTCTTCTCGTACAATTTACATGTAAGAGTCGACGAAAAATAAATAACTAAGAATTCTTCTTTCTTTTTCTTATTTGCTTTGATTTTATATTTCATGTTTTATAACTTACTAGCTGTTTTGTAAAGTATCTATTTTTTGCCGATGTTATCTTTATACCTTTATGCGTGGAATGACTTCAAGAGGACAAATAAGAAAAGTTGATAATAAGAATATATATCTAGATATTTGTAAATAACATCTGTAAAACTCGGATCCTCAGGTAATGCCCGAGATATTCAAAACTGACACCACTAGCTAATAACGTAGCGGTGGATATCTTCTCCCAGGCAACGAAACGAAAATATAGTTTGCTGATATCCACACAAATCACAAGATCTCAACCGCCTCAAAGAATTATTAGGTCGTGAGCATGAGAAATTTTAGGTAGTCCTCCTTTCAGGTCGAGGTATTTACAAACCGAGGATCAGTCGGTAATCTTCAAGCGAATTTTGTCAATATGAAGCAGGTAAGCCGCGAAAACCAGATAAACGGATCAGCCTTTGACGAGGAGGAGAGGCCTCTCTGAATTCCGTGGTACGTATAATGGAAACTGGCGAGCGCGAGAATGCGTAATAAAAGGGCTCCCAGAGCGATTCTCTCGCTGCAATCTACTGATCTCGCGAACGTTTACCCTCTCATTCAAAAAAGCTCCGAGTTTATCCTTTTATTTATTTATGGGCCTTTTGTGCTGTGAAAAAGAGCAACAATCGATTTGCGTACGCGCGTAGTGTGTTAACACATTTCCATCATCAGATGATTTAAAAAATAAACCCATATCACTGAATTTTTGTTTCTTTAGATCGACGTTCAATATAACAAAACGAATCACAATTTTCACACGGTCACACATAATTTTTGTGGTTCGAAATCCGTCTTTAGTAAAAAATCGTCATTTTCACGCAAACGTTTGGATGAAATGAACGAATGTATCCAATTCTGTGCAATTAAGATTAATTAGACGTACAATACTTGATTCTACCGTATACATTCGTATCATATGAAAAACGAAAGGAAAGAATGAAACTCGAGAAAGCTGTCTCGGTCGGCTTTCATAAATCAGGCATGCCTATAAGTCACAAATGCGAAACTTGCTCCGAAATAATTGAGCGCGGCTGAAAACTGGGATAACGATGGTGAACGAACCTACACGCGCGCGCTTCCTAGTTATTTATTTATTTTCAAGGGGATTTCACTCGCCTCTCAACCCACATTCGTCATCGAGATAAATGAGGTGATAGCCTCTCCGCTCCAGTGACAGCTCGCCAAAATCCGCCGCACGTTACTTTCTAATTTACGAGAAAAGGTAGCGGCCTCGAGAACGCAAAGCATCTGTGACCAACACCTACAGCGAAAGAAGGAAGGAGATTCTGTAACACGTTACTTTCTCTCTCTCTCTCTCTCTCTCTCTCTTTCTCTCTCTCTCTCTTGTCCCATTCTCTCTCTCCGAATCTCACGCATTTTCATCAGGAAAATTGCTTCATTCCGCTCGAATTTCCAACAAACAATTCGGACAAATCGCGCGGTACACGACAGCAGGACAGAGACCGGGAATACTTGCAGGAGTTTAGCAGTGTTATCAGAATTATCCGTAGATCAGCTCAGATACGATTGTTACCGTCTCGAAGGGATGCACACACGATTGACACGCTATTACATCGATCGCTAACTTAACAGCGAGATCTCTCACGCTTCATTTTGTCCAGTCTCGTCAAGAGTCTCTCTCCTTACGCGTCGTTTAACCCACGCGCTCGATAGATCGCCACGATTTGTGCACGGACAATTTTCCTCTTCTCCCCGTCGGGCCCGTTTACCCAACGCGGGATCACCAGCGAATGGAAGTAAGGGGAAAACCGCCAAAAACTTGTCAGCGAATTTAAGCGCGAACAAAGAACCACCCGTCGGCGCGCCGTACCTCTAAACGTCGAGATTATCATTGTGCCGATATTTATCTACCAGTTTCTAACCGCGGTTCCTTGGCCCCGGTCATTGTCGTGCGGTAGGACCGGCGAATTCCGGACCATAGCCCACGTTTCTCGAGTTGACAAATAGACGGACAATGAGACATTCCGACGCGGATAGAATAACCCCATTTAACTACCGTAAATCTTCTTCGTTGACCGTGCTCCACGATCGTGATCCGAAACGCTTTTGCGGAAAACCGATAGAAATCGAGTGTGCTCCTACGTAAATTCCGATGCGCGGCCTCTTAAATAGATTATATTGTGCCGCAAATTTCCTCGTCGTATTCTTGCCTGGCACATATGCGGAATAAGTAGCACGCACAATGGAGATGGAGAGGGTTCGTCATAGAGAAATTGTGTCGGTAAGCTGCATACTATCGATACAATATATGTTTACAGAATTTCCTCGAACTTGTGTTACAAGCTTAAAAAGAAATGATTTTATGTAAAAAGAAAAGGTAAACGAAATAGGAGAATATTTTTTTGATGCAATGAGAGATTATACCATTGGTCATGTTTATAAATATAAGCGCAGCCAGAGAGATAATCAACAATAACAAGATTCGTTAGATCAAAGTATAATAGTTAAAATTTTAAAGATTGAAATTGTCACCATTTCATATTATTCTGCTTACGTTGCTTAAAAATGTCACATCATGGAAAAAACTACGTTAAGATCGCAACTCAAAGTAAATTTTTTAGCAGTATTAAAATACTTTGAATTATCAGTGCTTCCGCATTTAAATCATAAAGAAATGCTTTGAGAGAGAAAAATTTGTATGTTCAATTTTAATAAATTGTGTATCGTATTACACACAATAACGATTTGTATCTCTTACTTTCATATTTAAATGAGAGAGAAATATAGAAATTGTAGGGAGGAATCGAACTTGTACGTAACTTGAACGATTTTATCCCGCCCTTCTCTATCGAGCGAGCAACGAGTTTCACCGTCGAGCAGACAGTGTGCTGTAAAACCGTTCGCTCCTAAACGGAAAGATACGTTTATCCGTTAAACGTGGATGCTAGGAACCTTGCCTCCAGTACACAAATCAGATACCCAACGGTATCGTGCACAGTCATAACAAGCATATTAATAAAATAAAACAGATGTTAAGACTCCAGCGTATAATTTTAGCGAGGTCCACTTTCACTTTCACAATATTAGAAACTAGGGAGAAAGTATTTCTTCCTTTTATACTAATTGCTTCTCTTTTTATACCAACTATTAGTAACATCTCTAGTAACGTCACTAATAATCATTTTTGCGCAATGAGATTATACTACTCTTGATCTGTGTAATACAATAAAAGAGAATGTAAACACAATTGCGGACTCACCACATTGACGAAATCCTGGAAAGTCACTGCCTGAACGTGTGATTCCTTCGCCCTGGCGAGAAGTATGTCACGTTTGTTCGTTGGTATCTCCGCCTTCCATTCGGGACTCCTCAGAGCTGCCAAAAAATCCTCCAGCGGTATTTCTCCGAAACCCTCCGGATCGAACTGCAACGACAGGTTCAAACAAAATCTACATGTCTGATTTACAGAAAACAGGAATAAATAATAGCAAGAAGTGTTTACGTACCTTGTCGAAGAGCGTTCGCCATTTCTGAAACATAGTAAAAGAAAAACAGATTCTCATATACTGAATACAACATTTGTAATAAAATAAAAAATAATACAGGGGACATTTTATTTATAATTGAAACTAATTAACTAATTATTCAATTTAGAGTCTAGATTTAACCTCCAATCACATTTAATCTTCAAAAAACGGGAAAATTGAAAAGTGCTAATAAATTTTATGTCAAATCAGCGTAGATGATAATTGCAGAGAGAAAAATACAGTTTCATAAAAATATCTAATATACTTGTACACTGTTAGCCTGTATGTAGCACACTAATCGATGAAGTATTGAAATAGTTACAAATTCTAAAATTCATGATCGTCGGCGGTACAAATGAATTACTAAGAAATTTATTTCACAAGAGACAACTACCTTATCTACTAACGTGATAATTATCAATCAATATCATCAGAATATAGACTCACATCGTTAAGCAGCTCCCGTCTGTACTCGGACTCGTCGATGTCGATCTCTGAGGCAAGATCAGTGTGATCGGTAACGTATCCATCGTAATGCGCGCTGTTGGCCTCGCTGCGTGCGTATTCTTCCTCCTCGACAACGCCGGTGATGGTCGGTATCGAGGCGGTACCGCTTGCCAATAGCATTACCGCGCGTGTCACGAGGTCACCGGATGAATCTCTTCATTCCTCTATTTTCCGCGTGGTCGCTAAAACACGGAAGATCCAATGTCTGTTAAACCACGTCGCTTTTGTAAAATGATCGATTTTACTGCCAACACTAGCTTAGCATCATTTCCAGTGTTTTTCGCATTATTGTCCGACGAGGAAGATTTCCGCGGCGGAAAATGGAAAGCTTCCAAGCAGTTCGATTATTAATGAAGTTATCATCGACACTGCTGACTGAGAATATTCAATCATAACTAATTAAACATCATATTGTTATCTTCCAACTTTGAACACATTCACTCCCAATTGTCTTTTTGACTTGTGTAGTTGCAAGAAAATAAAAGTGCAAGAGATGTACGATATATATATATATGTATCCGATAAAAAAAAAGTACTCGATTTACGACCGAGGAAACGTCCTGTGTATTTGATAAACCTTTCTGCCGCCAACATCTGTTGGCGTTATTAACGCAATCGGATATGCGACTATCAACGCAAGAAGATATTTGGCAGAGGCTGGATGAAAGAGACGGGGATATAAGGGTGAAGGGTATATTGATCGTCCTTGTGCACTCCTTTAAGGTGCGTTAGAGTAGTGCCCTTGAAACTAGCAGCCTGCTCTCTAAAGCGGCGCAACGTGGCGATGTAGTACAGAGAGTGGTACAGCTCGCGTGGTGGTGTCGTTTCCATGGCAATGCGTCGATGATGGGTTTGGCGACGTGTGGTGGACCATTCGCCATGGCGCGTGCACCCTGTGTACACGGGGTGCATTCGGCAATGTGTTAATGCGTGCGTCTTAATTGTACACGTATAGAACATCTTAAACTTTTTTTGCAGTCCAAGTTCTTCTTTTCGATTTTTTTATTCAACTGCTCCGTGTAGATTTGTTTACTGTAATATATTATGACACTTTAGATTTGCTCCAGCCTTCCGATGCTTCTCTCAAAGTATCTCCGAAATAATTTTTGTCGCGCCCTCCTCTACGAAGCATATAATATACCTGCAACGTAGTGATCTTTGCCACACTATCGCAAAATTCGATCGATGCGAAACCATAACCATAGCGCATCCCAAGCAGTCTCGTCCAAACACGCCGCGACCGGTCTCTTCCCCCACACACCCCATCGCGTGTATCTTGCTTTCGACGCTCACGCAAGCTACCCTCCGTTTCGGATGAACGTCAGCGCATGTGGATACCCCTTCAGCCCGTCGTCTCAGCCCCCGCATCCCTAACGTACGTTCTCTCTTCCCCTTATCTGGTCTTCCTCGTGCGCGACGTGTCGCGACGATACCTCGTAGTTACACGGACGAGTCGTGCAAAACTCGGGGACTACTCGAGACGAGGTCGTCGACCTTGATGAATGATCCACAAAGTACATGGGCTCGCTCGGATAAAAGAAACACTACAGACTCTCTCATTATTTTCTTGAAGCTCCGTAATTTCGGGATATGAAGCGTAATATAGGCAGCAAAAGCGTATACGAATTATGAAATTTTCCTCTTCCAGGAGTTTAAAGTTTTTCTTTTTACATATTAGCAAAAATATTTAATCCTCATCAGATGTTGGCGTTAATTTAACATTTTTTGAAATTCATTTGAATGGAATTTTTTTCCTGCAATCTGATTAATCTGATTTTATTTCTTTCTTTGGCTCTTGGCTCTGTCAAACTATAAAATGTTATCGTTATTTTAAACGTTTAAATTTTATAGGTGAAACTTCAATTAGCATATCGATTCACTCGCAATAATCAAATTACCAGATTTGAGTTTTGAAATGAGTGTCCAATGACAGAGTAAAAATGATCTAATAAAATAGTTTATTTTTCCAGCATGAATTAATATCATGTGGGAAATCATCTGTCAAATCTCACGACATTTTTCAATTTTTCCTTTCCTATGGTGTAAAACAGACTCGACTTATTTTTTAGGGTAGCACTATATCTTTTGTTTACCCGCAGTCCTTGTTGAATTTATATATGTATACGACGATTAGCTTCTGGCATAAAACAAGAGACGTGCAAATAGTCGTTTCGCGTTACCGAGCGTACAACTCCATAATCTGCGTACGAATGTGTGTACGTCGGAGGCCGTACAAGCGCGCACTTGTATCACACATAAATACTAAGTCGTGCATTTGAAATCGCTTACCACATATTACCGATAACTTGCAAGTGAAATGTTACAAATGATCGAAATAGCATATCAAAAAATAAGGTTTCGCTCTCCCCTCCCCCCTCCCCCTCTCCCCCCTATTACTCTGCTGTTGTTATTTTGTCTGCCTCTCTCTTGCTCCTCTTACTCCTCCCTCTCATATTCTCCTCTCCGTTCCCTCTTCAGTTACTATCAATTTTTTAATTTTTATATCGTTTCCGTTAGATGTTGGGTAATGCCCCGATTAATTTTTGTACATACTTTTATCGTGTGAAAATATTTGTAATTGTGTGCAACCAATACGACTTAGTCAATAAATTTTGCAGAGCAACATAATACGTCTCTTCCTCATACTATTGACAAAAATGTTGAGAATCGTCTTACCTCTCGCAAAATTGACTGCAAACATTGTTCGCCCGTTAGAATGACAAGGAACCAGGAACGGGCAAGCGCGCAGATAAAATACAGAAATCTCGAACACGACCTCATAACCTTTGCCGACTGTGCATTTCGAAGACATGCGCGATCGCAACGATGTACGAGCGAAACCCGACGTTGCTTTTGTACAATGCAAAACACACATCAATCTGAAGCACTAACTCGCGGCACCCAATAACATACACACACACACACACACACACATACACACACACACACACACCACACGATATACACGCGAAGATTGCACAAGATTACGAGAAAAACGCGAAAAGATATCGCAGAGAGATATCGTGAAATCGGTCCACCAGTGCATAACTATGGCTTCCACTATGAGTCACGTGATCACGTTCGAGATGTTCGCGCCAATGGTCACGTGACTTCGAGAATTGAAACACAAAGTGCAACTTTCGAGGAAGTCACGTGGTCCATTCCATTTGCTATTTCTCACGTATTCATCTATATCTTCCAAAATGCAGGTGTTCATCATACAAAAATATGTTTATGTAATAATCACGCAAGTGTGCGGTGTTAGGCATCGCAAGTTGTCACTTTGGATGCCGTGTCAAAGTGCCATTTTCGTCGTGAGAATGACAATTGAAAGACGAGACGCCGAGGCGACGCGCAATGCGATGCAATCAAGGCGAGAGTGCACGCGCGGTTGAGAAGAGTGCACTATCGAACTTAGCGAATAACGACCGCCGTTTGTCAGCAGCCGCGCAGCCAACTAGTAATCCGACCGTGTGAATTGTTATCGGGCATGAAATAACGTACCCTCGATCAAGCGGCGATCACGTGGCTGCAGCGTCGTTCCGCAGAGACCGCATTCAAATTGCGAGCGTGGGGCTCGCAGCGACGCGGTCGATCGGTTTGCCGCGAGCACAGACGCGTACTCGATACGACGATAAACGTTGAACCTACGTGCCGCCGTGTTCGGTTCACATGCCGATCATTGGCGAGATCGAACTCGCCGGACAGGAATCGGTCGACGTAAATTATTCGAGGCTATCCAGTCGCCGCGATTGGCTTAACGCGCCATGCGGAACTGCGGCACGCGCGATCGATAATACAGGTTATCGCATGGCAGCGGCGACGGCGGCGGAGCCGATCGCGTCCGGCGACAGCCGAACGCGCGCGAGCCGGCCACGTGTTCTACCAAAAGACAGAAAAGTCGCGGGAAAGCCTCTCTCGCGGTCTCGTTGCGGAAACTGGTGAGATTGCGCCGACCGGCTGTTCTCGCCTCGCGGTGCAACGTCGTCGTCGTCGTCGTCGTCGTCGTCGTCGTCGTTATTGTCGACGTTGTCGGTGGAAAACGCGTCACGCGACTGACGCGATAGGGACTTGCCACCCTCGCCGATTCATCCCTGGCGTCGTCTCCCCCAACGCTCTATCCACCGACGTTCGCCCCCCACGATTCATTTTGCTGCGGGAGTTCGTTCATTCGACCCCAACTATGCCGAGAAGCCGAACCTGCACGCGTCGTTGTAGTCATCGACGCGACGCAAATTAGCGGGGACCCTCCCGCCGAAATTACGCTGATCTGGCGATGGGTTTAGCAGCGATCGATCTTTTGTTTCATCGTCAACATTAACATAAAGCTATCACCGTTCTCACGCTCCGACGCGACGTATCGTTGCCGCTTCTTCAAATAATCAATAAATGATGAATCAATATTGCGCGGGCGTATATGCAATTGGAAAATTCTAATAATCTAGTTACATGACACGTCGCGACTATTATTATACCGGCTGTGTATGCCTCAGGAACAATCCCGTTTTAATTCCGAATTGAAACTTTCACTCGTATGGAGTAAAAATCTACAGTGAGATTAAATGGAACATTCACTTCTGTGATTTTAAATGCTAGTGTTCCCATCATCGCATCGAGCAAATATTCACTTTTACTACTGATTAAATCTATCTACTGTTACTTTCGCAAGTGATTTAAAATTCAAAAGGACACGCGGCACCCGAATTCTTTTTTCCTTTCGATGAGAAATTTGACCGGTATGGTGCAAAGGGTTGATATTCAAGGATGTACGTATTTGTACTACGCACGTACCGTAAGTGGTAGCCGAAATATGTTGAATGTCGAACAAACAAACAGATGCGTTGCATAGATCGGTTTTAAAACAGATAGCGCGCAGGAACGTCAATAACCTATCTCTCGGTTATATATATTTCACGACGAAGCCCGAAAATAGTAAGAATAGTCTCGTGTGTTTTCGTGCTATGCGCGTTTACTATTCTGCAGAAGTATTATAAATCTCGCTATATCGACCGGTCGACGTTACTTCGAGCATTTCCATAACCATAAATACATCGTGTGCATTCGTGGCGGAAGATCGAAGATTGCGAAAAGTCGGTCGCGCGATGTAGTAGCATTATGTACGTACACCATGCGACGTGGATTTGCAGTTGGAGTTGCGCCGAACAATCTCAATTTCGAAAATATTGGACAAAAAGACAGCATCTAACTACGAGCCAAATTTCGCGAACCTCCCGCCATGACACAGAAATAAAATGACCTTTCGGTCATTTTACGCTCGTTTTTGGATCAGTGTTCAACTTCCCAGCTTAATAATATAAATATTACGACATGTCAAAAGTACGCATCGTTGGCGAATAAAATTGATAAAAAATGATCGTTAGAAAGGGTTAGTTTTGTTGTGTTACCGAAGCCGAAGCTTTGAAATTCTTTTCTTCCTGAATTACGAATTACGGATAACGTATGGAAGATAAAACGCGTGTAAAAGGTGAGACAAGGATACTTACCTATCAATAAAGTCGCTATTAACTCGCTTCATGTTTATCGTCGTGTGTGATCTGTTCATCAATGGCAAGAGAAGAACATACAGATTGACTGTCTTTTCCTGACCTTCATCATATGGAAATAGAACGGACACGAACCAAGTGGCTTCACCGTTATCGCATGTAACGTACGTAGTTCCCTCGTGGTTTCTCAGAGGGCGCGTCGAAAAATGCGTACTTAAAATCGTCCCTGGATATGGCATCGCCACGTCGGCTCAAGCTTCTCTTTAATATATCCATGGTCGCGGGTCCATTGGCGAATGGATTAGGCTAGGTTAGTTAGCAAACGTTGACAGGCCGGGGACATGCTTCTTCGAGTTTGACGTAATATTGTTGCTTTGTGTATCTGATCCCACGGTCGATGACATACGGACCGAACGAATGAGGAACGGCGGAAAAGAAACAATGTCGTATTTGCGCGACTGGCGACAAGCGTTGCGCGCACCGCACGTCTATCGGGTAGCGAATAGCACATTCCGTGTACAAAGCCAGTGTTTACTGCTGCTTCTCCTTGTCGCGAGTGTGTCGATTTTCTTCCTGGCGTATCCGCTGCTGCATACCGTCATGTGTTCGCCACCAAGAACATCGACCCTTACGCAGTGTCGTTATTACAAGTACAACAAAACTTATCCTACCTCGACACCCATCAGAACTTCCATGGGTATCACCTATAGAATAGCGATAGTCAGCGACCTCGATCACGACTCCAGGCTGCCGGATAAGAAAGACACATGGCACAGTCTCATGAAAACCGGCAGTCTTTATTGGAATCCCAACACGAATTTTCTCTCTGTTATCTGGGACGACAGAACTATTACGTTATCTTCCTCGCTGTCTATGAAAGGACGTGGTATGGAACTGTCAGAATTGGTGACGTTTGACGGTCGTTTATTATCCTTTGACGATCGTACAGGAATGATATATTTCCTTGAAGGTGATCAAGCTTATCCATGGGTGATCTTAATGGATGGAAACGGTAGAAATCAAAAAGGTAAATCACATAGCGGCAAATTGATATTACTGTTGCTCGCACTGTTGCATATATTCTAGAATATTTTTTTCTTTCATTCAAGTTTTATTTATATATTTGTAGGATTTAAATCTGAATGGGCAACCATCAAAGATGAGCAATTGTATGTTGGCAGTATGGGAAAAGAATGGACTACACCGTCTGGTGAATTTGAACACAACAATCCATTGTGGATAAAAGTGGTATCGCCACGTGGGGAGACACATTCTCTTAATTGGATTTCTTATTACAAGCGATTAAGGCAAGCAATTAACATCGAATATCCAGGTATGTGAATTAATTTTGCTGTAATCAAATTCTAATTTAATCATATTTGCACTTTATGTAGGTTACATGATACATGAATCTGCAGTTTGGAGTGACATACACAAAAGTTGGTTCTTCTTGCCTAGAAGATGTTCCCATGAACGTTACAATGAGACCAGGGATGAGATGATGAGCTGTAACGTCTTGTTGACTGCAGATGAAAATTTTGTTGATATTAAAGTACATGAATTAATGTACAGTTACAAACATACAGTTACAAATAAATAAAATAATAAATTGCTTAATGAATTTTTTACAGGTTACTTATATTGGAGAGCTAATTCCAATCAGAGGTTTCTCCAGCTTCAAGTTCCTTCCTGGTTCACAGGATTCTATAATAATAGCATTAAAGACGGAAGAATACCAAGGACGAACAGCTACTTATATCATGGCTTTTACAACAGAGGGGAACGTGATAATGCCCGAAAGCAGAGTGATGGATAAGAAATTTGAAGGACTAGAATTTATATGACATTCCATATAGAAATAGTAAATTGCTTAACAAACTTGTAAATAGATGTACAGATTTTGCTTAAATTTTAGATAAGTTTTTATGAACCCAAACTTTAAAAAACTCGGTGTAAATAACTCTGAATCACTTTTCCGATCGATAAATACTTCTGCATTTGAAGTAATGGAATAGAAATTTTATTCTCGCTGATGTTAAACCAGTAATGGCAAACTGCTTGCCATTTAAATATAAGCTAAACTACAATTGTAAATATATATTGTATATATATATATATATATATATATATACATAAAGTATTGTTTTTATTACTTTATATACAAACTTTCAGTCATATTCGTAAGTACGAATATATGAAATATGTTACGTTGTGATATCCAATTACCTTGAATCATTACACTATCACAAAGTTGGATTTGGAATAAATGCCTCAGTGAGCACAAAGATCAGGGAAAAACATCGAATTCTTTTCCCAGTTCAATCGTCCTCCGGCAATAAAATAATTAAGTATCCAGCACTCAATCTATGCCGGAAAATTTCGTATTTCTACCTGGGAGAAAATTGTCCTCCGAGTAAAATTAATTGAAAAGTAAAACCGGAGTTGACAAGTTCGGACGATTCAAGTTTACATATATGTTAATCATAAACTTCTAGAAGGGAATCACCTCTTCTCTCTTCTCTCTGCCTTAAAATTGAAAAATAAATTCTACAAAGCGCATAGAAACAAATGCACAAGGCAAAGATACAAATACCTCGTGTTATCTTCGGTATAGCTGAAATTGTAGTTGGTATTATCATGACTCTTGAATTACCTCCAGGCCTCTCGGGGCCCCTTTGTCTGTACGAAAATTTACCCGGAGCATTGACAGTCCTTAGCCTTACCTCAGTGATATTATTAAAAAGACGTTAGCGCACAAGGCAAAATTTCTCCGCTACGCTAAATCTCGTGAGACCAACGGTCTTTATCGATATCTGGTCGGTGACGCGCGTTACGCACTTACTTCCTTCCTTCCTTCCTTCCTTCCTTCCTTCCTTTCTTTTGGAATACCCTGCGCGCTCAGGGTCACGATACTTCTAGGCCAAAATCAATAGTACATGTATACACGGCGATCGGAGAGGTAGTGGTAGTAGCACCGCCGACTGCCGTTGTCAGGATTTAGTCAACCCGATGCACCACGAGAACACGGTTCGCCGTAACACGCGCGTGTTGTACCACAGCCAGCGTGCATCCGTGCGGTGCTTGTTCATGGCTTCTTCGAGGAGTGAGGACGTTATCAATAACATGCCAGCACTTCACTTGACGTTGACTGATTTATTGACGAGAAACTGAAGAGACATTGAGATTCACGCCGTATTTGGCGAATCAGCAGTTCGTAATTTACATATCTGCGTTCGCGTCCGAAATAAAATAAAAAGGACACTGTCCGGCGGAAACTGTCCTCAGTTCGGTGAACATACAACGGACACAGAAGCAACTCCGAGCAACGAAGGACTCCGATTTTCCGTCGCTTCGCACATGTGTGTCGCGCAGGGAGAAGAAACTAAGCTACGATGCACTCTCGATGCACAAATAGAGTGATTACATATGACTGCGCAAAATTACATAACAACCGCGATGCGAACGTATCGAATTCCTTAATCACATGAAATACACTTCGTTTCTAATGTTGCGCTATATCGTGAGACAAGTGTGTCCTCTTGGTAAATCAATTTGGCATCCGATTGCGATTGTCGGCCCGTAAAATCGCGTAAAATCATTTCACCGCCGAGTGACATTTCCTCGAATATCCTCGAATATGAAGAACACGTTAAAAATAGCTTTTCCCGTTGTGCAACTGTTGCGGGAAAGGGAAAACGCGGTGAGCGTAAGAATAATGCCTCGTTATATCTTTGACAGTCGCGATAACGCAGCCACAACGCCGCTGACACGCTCGTGACGTAAACGAGTGCACGAGTGATTCCGTAAAGTGTGCTCTGCCGATCGTCGAATTTGCGATTTTTTAAACGGGCGATTTTCTAAACAAACGATAGCCCCGAATAAATTGCGACAGTGACCACCGGTACAACCACCTTTCTAGTTGATAATGAGTTCTAGTTGTAGATGATTGATACAACAAAACAAGATGCTTTCTACTTGACGAGCACGTGCGTTGGACATACTCGGGACACACTCGTTACTTTAGGGGTGTTACTTTAACGTTCCAGTATTTTTTACAAAATTGTTCTTTGGCGATAATGGCAACGGGGGAAGATTGCCCGTCGAAAGATTGGAATATCGCCAGGACCGGCATCTCCCTGTTATTGAATAACAAAACCGAAGAGGCCGAGGCTCTATTTACCGGTCATCCTCATAGCTTCCACGTCAAAGCCGGCCGTTGCTTTGTTCTCTTCATGGTATGTAATCGCGTGCAATACGGAGCATATATCGATTCCAGTATGCTCTAACGAAGTATACTTAACGTATCCAAGGCCGCGAAACGATGTTGTTGCCCAATCGGTTTTAATAATAAACGTGACACATGCAACCGGAAAATATAAAATCGATACCGATGTCTCACTCTGTCTCGTTTTACGGACAGGCGAATGAAATAAAGATGATACTCAGTCATGTCGCACGTATGTCACATATACATCTTATCAATAATACATCGCACGAGACGAAGCCACGAAAAAAAAAGTGACCCACGGCCTTCCAAGCATCCAAGTCCTTAATTTTTCATTTCAACGATCATTTCTAACGAAATTTAATTAATCACCAGAATGCCCTGATGACTTACGAACATGACAAGCTTCAACAAGCCATGTTATTACTCAAAGAGATGGAGCGAGAGTGTGCAGGCGATATCGGGTGGCTCAAGTCCGTGAAAAGTAAAGTGTTCAAGGCGGAAGAGACTGGCGTAAGTTTCCAACAGCAAGGTAGTGGCGCAATTCCGTTTGGTTTGACTATTTCTCACGAAATGAATGGGGAGAATGGGGAGTCCTAATGCTAAAAGTTGAAATCAACTTAAGATACATTTTGCGTGTACACACATAATACTAGAAATGGAACTCAAAGTTGCGCCGGTTTGCGGAATTCTTTAAGCTTCAAGAGCCGTAGGTTGCTTATAGGTGTCGAGAAAACACAACACTGCGGCATTCTTCGAGTCTAGTAAAAAATTTGGATTACGGCACTCTTGGATTGCAAAGTATATTTAACTTACTTAAACGTTCCAGAATTGAGAAATATACACTGCATCATTTGCGTTGTTAACTTAGCGACTGCTTTTTCGTATGCCTTTTTTATGCGAATATTTGATACCGAAAATGAAACTCAATGAAATTACGTCACGTCGAGAGGGACTTTGTTTCCCGATGAAAGTACATTGCGGAAGTACACTCATTGCGTCCGATAAATTCCGATCATACTGCAAACGTATAATCCGGCGGCGAAACGGGATTGCGCTAACTTACGTTAGGTACAAAATGTGCTAACTTAGATGTGTACTTAGGTGTGCTGATTAAAACACGGTACCTTACGATCGATATAAGGAGGACTAATCACGAAACTATATAAACCAATTTCAGAAGGACTATGTGAACAAGCTGGAGCGTCAAATCGTTCTAGCGGACTCGCAAGTGTGCTCAGCGATATTAACGCTCCTACAGCAAGAATTGACCGGATATGTGCGCGGTGGCTGGATGCTTCGCAAGGCTTGGCGAGTTTATCAGCACGCGTACACGCAGATTTCACAATTATATCATCGCACCTTCGGCACCAATCCGACCGGTGCGTCATTACGTAACACGAGAAAAAAAAAATGCGAGAAAGATATTGGAAACTTAATTGAGGCTAATGCCTTTTATATAATCGCGAACAGAAGAAGATTGTCCGCTGTCGCAAACAAATTCTCCTATTTGAGTAGGACGTAGGTGGTTACGTTACAAAACTCACGCAAAAAAAGTAATAGACAGCTTTTCTATCCGCAATTGCACGCAACGGAACGATAAGACGAACAGTCCCACAGGACATTCTCCATGATCTTCCCTTCTCGCAGGACTCAGCCCGTGTTGTGGTACTCCCATGAGCAACGGATCCTCCCTGCAGAGCCCGCAAAGCCCGGGATCCTCGGAATGGTCGATACCCTCCTGCAACGGTTACGCAAACAACGTGACACCTGTTTCGTCCCCATCAGGTCTGCGAAGCTCTCTATCAATGTTCTTCTCGCTCACTGGCATCACGTCCGAACAACAGACACCGTAATTGTTGTTTCTTCTTACAAAATTTCTCGTTTCTCTTTGTCCACCTCGTCGCTTCCCTCGCCCTTTCCCACCCAAGAGGGACAGACCGGCTTGTCGAGATACTCCTCGGCATATTTGATGAAATATCCACGCGTGGTTACTTACGAACGTTGACAATTTTCCGTATCCGTAATCCCACGATCGCAGAGCCGGAAATTTGCTCGCGGTAAATTCTTACACTGCTTCGTGTCAACTCTCAAAAAAGGCTGTAATTACAACTGGAGACATTGTGCTTCTCTCCTCGCTCACACACGTCTAAACTTGTCTGCCCGCGTTTAGCACGCGCGAACGCCGTTTAAGCTCATATCCGTGACAGGTAACAGGTGACAGGTGACAGCTTGGTTTCCGCCTGAGACCCTGTCGTGACCTGTTTCATGAGTGACGGTTTTGGATTGGTCTCTTCAGGGGAGAATAATCTTATTAAATATTTAAGCGAATATCGAAAACAGAGAAAACAAATATATTGTTAACATGACACGTCGAGAGTTTGAGCCTGGTGGGACTCACACCAGTGAATTCAGCGTAGCGGTCATTAAGCGGTATTAAAGATGATAACTGGAGTAGAATGTATTTCACAGCTTCGTGGAACCAACGGAGGTGTCTCGTCTGATGTCGGCCGTGAGTTTCGGTTATGGAATATACCAATTATGTGTGAGCCTCCTACCGCCTTCTCTATTGAAGGTAATTCACTTCTTGGGCTTCGAAGGTGACAGGCAGGCTGGTCTCACCGCACTCATGTACGCACGGCTCAGCGAAGATATGCGCGCACCGCTCGCCACGTGAGCATCATTTAAATTTTAACAAAATCTTCCTTCCCAGACAGCGCAATGTCCAAAACTGGGACATAAGACGTCTTTAAGACGACTTAAAGATGTCTTATTTTCAGACATCTTAAAGACGACTTAAAGATGTCTTATTTTCAGACATCTTAAAGACGACTTAAAGATGTCTTAAGGACGTCTTATGTCCCAGTTTTGGACATATGTGCTGTCTGGGTTTAGATTCCTTTGTGTTTTTACATTTGTACAATATATTAAGCATGTAGGCTATTCTCTGGTAAAAGTGTTATGACATGATACGAAATAAGATGGAAGATAAGTAAGAGATAAGTATCGCATTATTTTTACAAAGTAACAGGCTGATCAAATATTTAATTTTTACACGTGCGGAACTCGTGTTATACTTGCGCGCGACTATTGCAGCGTGCGATAATGTATTAACATTGTGTCGTAGATTATCTCTACTCTGGTATCACACGATTGTACGACCATTCTTCGCACTCGACGGGTCCAATGTGAAAGCGGGCGTCGCGGTGGCGAAACAGCTGATTGCCGAGTGTCACACCGAATTTCACGATTCTGCCCTCTTTCTCTTCTTCGCCGGAAGAGTAGAACGTCTGGAGGTAGTGATAAATTAATTTCGATATACGCGCCAATTGACAAAGTTGGAAACACGTTACTTACATATAACGTCGTTACACAGTTACAAGTTATTTTCTTCAGTAATAATTTGGTAACGACGTTACTTTTTTGGTAACGACGTTCGTTATTGGTAATGGTAAAAGTACAACGCAATTACAATAATTTCTCAGAAACATATATAACGGTGACGAATATAATTGTGACTTACTCAACTTATGTAACTCTGCAGTCAAACGTGAACGGAGCCCTCGAGGCTTACGGTAAAGCTGTCGAAGCTTCGACTCAGCGAGAGATCAGATTGCTGTGCTTGCATGAGGTAGCTTGGTGCCACTTGATACGTTTGAGTTACGAGGAGGCGTATCGATCCCTGCTGCAGCTGCAGCATCAGTCCAGGTGGTCGAAGAGCTTCTACGCGTACTTAGCCATGGGTAACTTCAACATGGCCTTGACGTTCGAATAGAACAGCCGCGGGACATTCTTCACTATGACGCACGTTTGTAGTTTGTTGCGGCGCGAACGGCAAATTCGACGTTCTCCTAACCAGCTACGATAAGATCCTCCATTGGTTTCACGAGATGAATAGAGAGACGCAGCTCGGTGCTTTCATCCTACATAGAGTGCCGAAACTCATCAACAAGGACACCGGAAGTCCTTACACGATCCTGTATTACAGATTGCTCGTGTACGAAATGCTATATTTGTGGAATGCTATGCCGTCCTGTTCCGTCGAGTCCCTCCGAGGAATATTGTTGGGTAATCAATCGATTACTAATTTATATTCTGTTCTATTTGGTAGTCGTGAGATCCTGAGCAACAGAGAAATATTTCAGATAAATATTTGAGAAATTGACATGTATGTTACTTGGATATTTTTACGATTTTCTACGATCTTTTGTGAAGTCTCCTCTTTCAAAGTCAAAGTCAAAGTTCCTTCACACACAAATAATTTCATTTTGTCGACAGAATGTAAAGGAAGTCGAGCCGAGGAACCAATGGTAGGATTAGCCGACCTTGTGGAGGGTGCAGCGTGTTCTTATTTGGGAGATACCGAGGCGGCGATTAAGTGTTACCGAAATTGTTTGAAACGACGGTATCCGTCCAAGGACGAATACGACCAACACGTGAGCGCGTTTGCTCTTTATGAACTGGGTAGCAGTCTTTGTAACAATAACGTAAGTATACTCAATATAAACAAGGTATCACTGAACTGCTATTTGTAAAGGGAAGAAATTCCTCGCTGCTGATGTCAACAATGAAGCTTTCCACGGCAAGAGATTAGGAGTTTTATTCGGCACATCTAATAGAATCTAATAGAATCACCCCTTTCGGATTGCCCCGTCGACCTAATGACGTTTTGTACTTTCTAGTTATATCGAGTTTTACATTCTTTATTTCAGAATTCCGACGAAGGCAGAGGTTTTCTAATGAAAGCGCAATCTCAGTACAGAGATTACGACTTTGAGAGTCGACTCAACGTGCGTATACATTCCGCCTTGAAGAACGTACAGTGAATGTACAGTCAATACGAAAATTCGATATTACATTGTTATGTAAAATAATTTCGACATTAAGAACAAAAGGAAGTAACGTATTCGCGTACCACGGATATGATAGTAACATTTTATATATATACATATATATATTACTTTGTGTAAAATCGATTTCGATTAATGAACAATAAACGGATCAACAGAATATATGAAGCCACGTATCACGTTGATCCATATTCGGATCTAGAATACGATTTCGCAATAATTTTCAGTTGTATAACACTTTGATAACTACAAACTTCTTAAGATACCACGCAAGCTTGATTTTTCACAAATTATGATAAATTATATTGCAAACAATATACATATGGTCAACTACTATAATTTTATTTACAAAAATAATAAAAACGTATATGCTGCGCTCTCCAGTAGAACTCATCGAATTATATATGCCACGAGTGTTCCTTTAACCAATCTAGAAAAATGCCAGTAGACCAACAAAGAATCGCATTTTATTGCACATCGTACGTATGTATATTATATAAGATCTGCTGGATCGTAATCATATATTTAAGTATTGATTCAAACAGTGTTTTTCCTATTCAGTCGCATCTCTGAACAGCGAAACCGTATGAGAATGTTGTCGCAGACGATGTGCAGCTTGTATCGACTCAGACTTTAAATAAAAAGGAGAAACGAAGAGAGAGAGAGAGAGAGAGAGAGAGAGAGAGAGAGAGAGAGGGAGTAAAAAAGAGAGAGAATGAAATTTCTCTTTCTATTTGTCCGTATATTATTCTATTATAAGTCTACAATATTTATATGCACTACTTGGTTAAAGTTTTAAAAAACATAAAGTCATTAGCTTACTTGTATTTTATAATCGTACACTTCTGTTTCTGGTTACTGACATAAGATATTACGGTATCAGATTTGACGCATTATTTGCGCTTCTTTCTAATCAATAAATAATAAATCAATTGTGTACATACAATTTAATACAGTCCCTCAAATAAAGAAAGTGACAAATGCTTTTGTCACTTACTTTTTCGAAACTTTTCTTTTTCTATAATAAATATTAGTAACAAATTTTACCGAGCATCTTGTATAACAGTATGTTCTGACGATTTCGATTATCGCACTTTTCACTTTTTCGCGAATATCGATTGCCCGAAATGTAGTAATTATTAATGGTCGCTCACGTCATACATGCTCTTACACGTCATACATGTCCAACGAAAGTTTTTTTTGAATAACCTTGTTGCGAGAAGCTTTCTCGAGTATCTGACATGCATTAATCTAACTGACTTTCATTGGCGCGTTTCTTTTTGTATTCTATATAAGCATTTGGGATACATTATTATGAAACGACGCTGATGAGTGCACGAAACACTTTCTGTTGCGTCAACGCAGGAAACTGTCCGGGCATTCCAGTCACCTGCAACCAGCGAACTTGGTACACGAAACTCATCAAACCCTTCGCTTTTTGTGTCATCACGTCGATGCTCGGTACGAAATTAGCTTTACGAAGTAATTAAAAAGCTTTCATGAAACGAGCGTGTTTCTATTATAATTTGATCTGCAAGAAGATTCGATAAAGATACTTTACACACAAGTGAGATAAGAATATTTTTAGCGATGTCCGTATCCCATCTCTGTGATAAATATTCCGCCAGTGCTTCGTTCAAGATGGTCAAGGCAGATTTGGGAAATGTGAAAGCTCATCTGGAGACTCTTTCTGTAATGATTTAATAGTTTACAGTTTACCGACGTTGAATCATCTATCGAATATTAGCGATATTCTCCTGAAATTGTAAAATTTTCCGAAATCTCTCACTCATTGGATATTCGAGTCTTGACATTTGTTATTAAAATCTGTGTTAGATCTAATTTTTGTCACTTTAATTTTTACGCAATGTCTTTGTGTCTTTTATAATCTCCGTTCACAAAACTAGCTAGAAGTAAAGAACATGATGGAGATACGCGACGAGCTGAAGAACAAATTGAAGGAAGTGGGTAGCGTGATTCCAAAAATGTCAGAAGCTATTATCAGATTGCGAAACGAAGTGTCCGAGGGTAAGGAAA
This sequence comes from Harpegnathos saltator, assembly GCF_003227715.2. NCBI lineage: Eukaryota > Metazoa > Arthropoda > Insecta > Hymenoptera > Formicidae > Harpegnathos > Harpegnathos saltator. The sequence goes on along the minus strand of NW_020230721.1, from coordinate 1,073,940 downwards.
ATGGAGATTATAAATGTTGACCGGATACTGCGGCCGCGCGGCGCAGTGGCATTTCTTTGATGCCCGATATATCAGTTAGATAAGTAGAGCGATATGCCGTACATCGGAGTGAGCTTCCGCTTACAGCAAAAGCACGAAAGCCTTTCCCTTTGTATCAATTACGTGCGCACGTACAATTATTTGGTATATTTTTATTCTCATCCTCTATTTAGCAATCCTTTTGTCGACTTTGTTGGCTCTTTTAATATTTACTGCAGATTTATAAATAAAATAGAAATGATCCTTCATACGAGGAACTTGCTGAAGGCTTTATCGTCGGAGACTGTTAAAAATATGGTGAAGAGCGAATTAGAGACGTATGACGCCGACAAGACTGGAAGAACGGACTATGCTCTTGAGAATTCAGGTTCTATGCACTATCTAACACTAATCTATCTTTACACTTAACTTTCTCCCTTTTTCTTTCTCTCTCCCTCTTTTGCGTGTGCGCATGCACATATTTTCGCCCATTTCCCACACAGAATAGGCAATAGGTGCAACGTGCTTCTTTTCAATGTGTTTTCACAAGAAGCCCTGGTCTGCAGGAGGTGAGATTCTTTCAACGCGAGACACCGAACTCTATTCAACTGGCGCATCCGTACTCAACTTTTTCGGCACGCCGCGCTGTCAACAGCAAAACACACCTCGAGCCGTGATACAGGTTACTCGTTATAGCTAATTACAATATCGTACTGACCCTGAAATATTCATCAGACCGGTGTTTTGCCGGGTGAATGTTGGGCCTTCAAGGGTAGCAGTGGTAGCATCGTGATACGATTACTCGGCTATGTGCACGTGTCTGGAATCAGCCTCGAACATATCTCCTCGTTAATATCCCCGACTGGTGAGACCGACACAGCACCTAGAGACTTCTCCGTTTGGGCACGTGATAATGTCTAATTTTAATATCAAAAATTTCCTCTCTTTTTGAATCATAGCTTGTATGTAATATTTGTACGTTGTTATATTTCTTTCGTATCGCTTTCACACATACACGCACACACACACAGGGTATAACTGATGTGGAAGACAAGACACCTTTCTTATTCGGCGAGTTTACGTACGACAATACTGGTCCTCCATTGCAGTACTTTGATGCACAGGTGGAATATCCGATACGACTGTATTTAATTAAAAATTTTCATTGAAATTTTTAGTAAATATATTATATATGCAGGGTCATTAGTGCAATCTGCAATATTTCTAATATTTACATTGTTAAGTAAAATTTAACTAATCAATGCCGTCGTCGGCAATATCAAACATAAGTTTGAATTATGTTTTCACGAGACATTTAAATTCGTCGCGTGGTCTCGATACTGGTACCACACTCTAACGATTAATACGCGACACTAATCATCCCGCGCACATAGCGGATGCTCTTCGATTAAAGCAACAAAAATTTAATTATCAATATATATGTATTAACAAACATTAAATATAAAATTTATCGTAGAATCGAGCGATACAGCCGTACGAGATAATCGAGATGAAAGTCCATTCGAACAGTGGTAATCCGGAGTACACGTGTATCTATAGAATACGAGTGCACGGCACGCTTGCTCAAGCGCAACTGTAAATAAAGTTGTGCAAGTGCACAACAGGTATTTAATTTAATAATAATAATTCTTCTGAAATTATGTACACAGAGAAAAAAGTGTTGTAGCTTGCTACAGCAATATTCTCGATGTCTAGAAAACAATTTTATGTGAATTCCAATAGAGACAATAGAGATTAACTTTGTCTACACTCTAGATGTAACTCAAGCAAGTATTGGACCGATCGTAATTTATAAGCAAATATTTAATTTATACTGAATATAATCCGATGAAAAATATATTCCGTAAAATATAATTCGTAATTTAATTCAAGGGGCTCCTCACCCGTCACGTGGTTTGCAGATTCTCGTAAAACAAATATCAAACGTGCAGAATCAGCATCGCCGAAAGGTCAGCGTCACCGTCACCGTCACCGTAATATCGATCAATGTCACGCGAATGTAAATCAGGACGGTAGGTCTGTTGAATAAAGACAAGCCGACTCATCGTAATCGTCGCTCGATTTTATTACATTTGTACATATTTAGTTCTTTCTTCTAACTCCATTTTATCCCGAACATCCACTCACGCATTCTCCGTTACACACGTACCACCACTGCACTCCATCGTGCGCCCCGGCTTCGTAATCTCCGGGCCGAGGCCGAAAGTTTTGCGTCACTAATGGACGCATCGTACATGCACGCAGAAACATCAGGCAAACAAAAAGGACGTTTACCGGCGAGCCCTACGGGCTCCGGCTAGTACACTGTTTTATCATAATTAAAATAGCACGTTATATATCCAGGACCAACAACGGCCCGACTTTGGTTTCTGTTCTCCTTCTCCGTACACATCTCCTTCTCGAATTTAATTCATCGATTATGCACTTTCTCCTCTACAGGCAAAGAACAGACTCGAGAGGCACGTTGCGAATTTCGTACGATATTATCCTCCCCTGCTGCTGCCCCCCCCCTCTCTCTCTCTCTCTCTCTCTCAATGATGCATGCACACGTAGTCTCGTGATTCAACATCCCTTTCACGTCTGTTTGCCGTTGCGAATCAGGATGTGTACTCCTAGATACTTTTACAGTTTTTCTTATTTTTTTTTGTTCTTCTTTTTGTTTTTACAGTACATAACTGCCAAACTATCGATACGTGTGCAGCTGATCGGTAAACTCGCGCGCGATCACGATCGGCACGCGGCTAGAGTAACTATAATTCGGAGGTCAGTCGTCTAACGCTATCGAGCTATCGAGAGCTGGTCGTGGTGCCGAAGAGAGACACATGCGCGTAACACATGTACGCAAACACATGGAGAGGCGTAATTATCTCTGCATACTTCTCATACTTAAAACTCCTAATATGATCCGACGCAGCGATTCGCAGACGTTGCTCATTGCACGCGCTCTGCATCATCCGTTGTATATCCTTCCGCACGCGGTATAGTCTAGTCGAAATTTATCGTTAATGACCAAATTAAAGTTCGGCGATACTTTCCGGCCAACGAAGAAACCGGTCACTTAAGAAACAACCAATTCCATATTTTATTAGGCTTTTTAAGCGCAACTCGTCAGAGAGCGATAAGTTTCGACAATTATATATTATTACTACTCTCCTTTTCCGTCTGTTTCTTTCTTCCATTCTCCCATCTTTCTCGAAGCAACGCGGCGCGCGCGTTCGATGCGCGTTGATATAATTAGCTTCGCCTCACCTTCGACCTTCGACTCGAAGAATGCGAGTATCATCGCGGTCACATTTTCGCAGCTGACGAAAAGAAGGAAGGAAACGCGGGCACCACCACCGCACGAAGGTTCGTCAACGTTCGTAAAAGGCATAGAGTTGTTTGCTTTTTCTTTTTTTTTCTTTTTTTCGTTTTGTTTAGATTTACTTCGACAATCGTTAAATATTACCGCACGCGGTAGTATCAAAATAAACCACACCAAGTGTAGAGTATAGAATATTCATATATATAGATGTATGTATGTACACGGTATAGAGTTCCTATTTATCCTTCTGTCTCTCTATTTTTATTTCCACGCGAAAGCCATCCGAACATTGGTTTTCGTATTATTAAAAGTCAGCTACGTCTCTAAATTGTTGCCTTGTTGCTGCTTGTGCTGCTGCTGCTGCTGTTGCTGTTGCTGTTGCTGCTGCCGATGTTACGGTCTCATTGCTGATATTTGCTCTCTGTTACCGTTAGGAAATATACTACGATTAAAGTATATCACAGATGTCAACGAGAAGAACGTTCTAGAGTGTGAAAAGAGAGAAGTGAACGAAATGAAGATAATCCACGATTCCCGGACACCGTTCGAATAATCACGATTCCTATGATACGACCGATCGACTTTCTAATAAATCCTCTTCTTCAATCAACATAAACTAACTAGAAGATCAAACAATATATATTTCTCTCAATATCTCTCTCTCTCTCTCTCTCTCTCTCTCTCCTTAGAACGTATAAAGTCAATAATAATTATCGTATCTTCTACAAATGCCAATATAGGATATCTCAGGATGATTTTTATAATGTTCAAAGATCCGACCTTCCTAATGCCCAAAAACAGAAAAGTCATAAAGAGATATAGGTCCGCGTACCAATCGTTTCTAAAATATTCAGCTTCCTTTTTCGAAGCTGTTTTTTTACAATTTCATTATTTTAATCTACAGCAGTAATATCTCTCTTTATTACGATTTACGATACGATACGAAGAACGACGAAAAAGATCCACAAAGTGAACGCTGATACTTTATACAGCAGAGTCGCGATATACGAGTATATACGTGCAGTTTTTCTCCTCACAATAAGAATTAATTTGCAATCTTAAATTATCGTCATTAAAAAAGGTATCAATTGTTTTGAAGTTGACACGATAGTAACTTATGATAACGAAACCAGAAAAGCTCGATCTAAATTCGTAAAATAATAAAAACGTCTGTTTTCTGTTTATAATGAATATAAAGCACAATTAAAAAAAGAATAGCATTCCTCTCATTTAGATATCTTTGGAGATTAATTTAAGTTGCTTCTCAAAATCGTATAAAATTTGTATAAAATATTTTACATGTTTTTAATAAAATAATATTTTTATGTAGATGGATTTCTCACGCACACACACAAGTTATTCTGTGTATAAAAGTATCACAAGTGAAATCTCTGAAATATTTCACTCCATGGAACGCTCAATGAGGAACAATAGTTAAGGACTTGCGAAATAGAAAGTTGAATATCTTGGAAATAATTAATTTGCAGACCTATATTTATATTGAGACTTTTTCATTTATTTTTTGTGTGTTCAAGTCTTATGTAATTCTGAAATATCCTGTATTTAAAATGCAGATAAATTTGGATTTATGATTGCAACGCTCGATTGTACTAATCAGAAATAAGTATTATCTTACAAGACACGAATTTCAAATCACTACCTGAATTTTGCCCATTTATTGTCCTTTGGTCTCGATCTACGAATTAATAAAATAGAATTTTTATCGATCGATTGTAGATAGACTTTGATTCCCCGGACGGCGATTCCTAGCGCGCAATTTTTTTTTTCTTCATGAGTTAGAGAATAAGAAAAAGACGAGACAGTGTGGTCCAATTAATTGCGGTTGTCGCGTAACTCCACATAAGAGCTAGCTATAAACTACTACTGAAATTCTCTCTTTCTAATTTTCAACGCGACCTACATCGTTCTTCTTCCTACCAGATCCTACGGTTCAACTTCCACGACGCTTCGGGAAACGAAACACGAGAGGTCGGTTCCGTTGGCAATAAGAGATTGTCATAGGTTTTTAAGTCGCGCTACGCGCGCGCATGGTGCACATTTTACATAGCTGTGCGCTACGCATTGGTAGATTTCCCCTAACTATAATGTCCACGTTTGCACGACCGTTCGCGTAAACGGGATGATTTTTTCTCTCATACTCTCTCATCTCTATCTCTCTTCCATCTTCCCTTCCACCTCTCCGAAGAATCCAATTTTTTCTTAAAACAAAAAAACAGAAAAAATGCTCGGCTCGCTTGTTTTTCTTTTCTTTTTTTTTGTTCTTTTTGGCAAATTCACGGCGGCGAAGTAACTAGAGTATAACGACTATATTGTCATGCGCTACAGTCTTTCTTAGAGCCCTTTCTCGAGTCCTTCGCAACCCTGAGCGTCAGGTGATATTTTTGGCATGAACGCTACCACGTTTCCGAACTCGCTTAATTCGTGGCTTGCCGCTGACGTAATACGTATGACTAGACTACTTCGGTTCGTTTGTTTTCAATTAAGATGGATCCAGCGGCCTGCCAACGGAGGATGGTCTTTCGGATGAAGTCTCCCGGCCATTTTCCGTACCACCACTGCCACCACCGTCGTTGTTGCTATTGCCGTTGCCGTTACTGTTGGCACCGTTACTACCATTGCCGTTGCTGCCACTGACACTGCCACCGCCATTGTTACCGCCGTCGCCGCCGCCGCCGCCGCCGCTGCCGCTGTCACCGATGCCACTGCCACCAGTGCAGCTGCCACCAATGTCTCCACCCCCATCTCTCATTGTTGTGGTGGAAGAGACGGTGCTCGAGGCGTCCAAGGTCTGGTCATCGTGCAGTCTGGCCCGCCGGTGGCTGTTGCTGCTCACTGAGTCCGTGTCGTCCACATATATTCTCACATCGGATCCGATAGCACCACCCTCACCGATGTGAACCCCGCTGACGCCAGCAGCACCGTTACTTCGACTGCCGCTACCGCTGCCGCTGCCACTGCCGCAGCTGATGCTGCCGGCCGCGCTCAGGCTAGCTGCGACGCTGATGCTGCCGGTGCCCTCGCTCGCGTTGCCGCACGGCGACAGCTCGTCGGATCTGTCGTCAGCAGCGTAGATGTGTCCGTAGCCTTCACCGTGGATGGCTGCGCTGTACTGATCACTGGAGCTGGTGGCGGCGGACGCCCCAGCGCCGTGCGTCCTCAATTTGGACGGTCTTCTCTCATTGATAATGGACTGTACGTCGAGATCATCCATAGTCACCGCCGTCGGCGTCACCGTTACGCGTCTCTCTTCCTTTGGTTTCTGCTGCTGCTGCTCTTCCAGCTGCCGAGGTTTGCTGCCACCAGCGTAGCCATTCGCGATGCTAGGCGTTCTCATGCCACTGGCCGTTGCCGCGCTCGCGCTCGTGTCCGACTGCGACGGGGATTGCGTGTCGCTGGATGTCCGGCGAGTCATCATCGCTTTGGACGGGTAAGTGTCAGCAGTCGGCATGAGAAAACGGTCGCTACTTAATTTCGGTGGCACGCTGAGGGTGCTGCTGGAGCCGACGGGCGTGATCGACGGGGAGCTGATCAGTGGTTTGCTTACACTTAACCGAGACTTCTCTTGTATTTCGGTGGTTAGCTGTAAAATTGATTTTCATTTATGGTATGCGTATTCCTTGGGATCTTCAGTCATACATCTTGTATATCTCACCTGTGACTTTTGACATTGCACGTGACTGATGTCGTGACTAACTGCAGCATAATTACGATGCGGAATAATTCGAGGTACGGTCAAATTGCTAACTGGCTTTTCAAAAACCTCGGCGACCTCGAAATGCATTGGTAGTAATGATCTTCGTTGATGGTGACCCGAATGGAAGGTTTGCCGGCGTTTCGATTTGAACTTGGACGGTCTTGAATTCGAACGGTAATACGAACTGCGACGTTTTTCATCCAAAGACACGGAAATTGAAACGTCTGTGAAGCGTTTGAGAAACGATAATAGTTACGAGTTATTTTCCAAAATAAATAGTTTTCCCCACCCCGCATGCCCCCGTAGTAAACGGATAATCAGACTGTTGACTGTTAATGACAACAGTCAATTCAACAAGGTGCTCACCATCGGCGTTTCTCTCTCTCGGTGGGTTGTAAATAAAGTTCGCAGGTAAGGAACGAACTTTGGCCAATCCTGGTCGTGCGACGAGTATTTTTTCATGTCCGACCATGGATTCTCGTTCCCTGTCCTCATCGTCTTCATCCTCCTCACCATCCAATCTACCGTTCATCCTTACGTCATCCTCATCCTCCTCCTCCTCCTCCTCCTCTAAAAGCTCTTCCTGCTCCGCGGCTAATTCCCTCTCTAATTGCGTTTCCATATCGAGTTCATCTTCCATCTGAAATTAAAGCGTCACATCTCGAAGCTTTTTTTGTCGTCGAGATAAAATCAAGTATCATCTCCGTTGTATGAGATATTCCGAAAACGTCACCTGTTTGTGACTCTCTTCCAGATGTTTCATCAGCACAGCAACGACGACATTCACCAGTACAAATTGCGCCATCAGAACAAAAATGACGAAAAATATCGGAGCGATGATGGTGCTCACACAACAATTTTTGACGCAGTCTGCAGCGTCATCGCAATCGTCCCTTAGCGTGTCCTTCATGATTCCATTCCAGTTGTCGCCAGTGGCGACCCGGAAAAGCGTCAAGAAGGCCATGCCAAAGTTACTAAAATGCGCGTGCTCGCCAAGACCTTGGCAAGGCATCTCATCGCTGCATTCTGTGACGAAAGAGATTAACATCGTTTGATTCATGTTAATCCCGATTACCAATTTTATCGGAACACTATCATTGTTTGTATAAATTATATAAAAATTATATACTGTTGGTATATAAATTGTTTGTGTGCTTTCATTGATTACGCGCAATGAATAAAATTGAAAGGATTATCTTGTTACATGTTACTTTAATGTTTACGAAAGGTGCAAAGGTGGAGGGAGAAAAGGGGGAAGAGAGGGAGCTCATTTTCTATATTAATTGTCAGAGAACACTTAAATGAAACATTTGGCGAAAGATGGGTTGAACGGGATAAATCAGTTATACTGCCTTCTCGATTTTCTGACTGAGATTCACTGAATTTCTTTTTATGAGAAATCGAAGAAGACACACACACACACACACACACACGTAAAACACTTATTGGAAACAAAGCAATAATAAAATAATAATATGGCTAATAAGATATCCATTCGTTTATTCATCACGCGTAAACAATAGAAGCACACAAATAATTAGAATTATCGCAACGGAGAAACGCTGAAAAAGTTGATTTTTTAGTCTATGTTTGCTAGACACATTTTAGTAGCAGTATAATAAGTACCATTTACCCTGTAAGTCTGGAACCTTTTCTTTTGAACATCCTGTATGTGTATGTGGGTGCGCATGTGTGTGTGTGTGTGTGTGTGTGGCTAATCTAAAAGTCCGAAAACAGCCAATTATCCAACAGCTATAGACCCAATTATTTTGAAGATAATTGGCTGTTTCCGTATCTTTAAATTACCCTAGATGTATGCATCACATATGTGTGTGTATTGGTATTGAAGTGAGACAATTACCTAGTCGACCAAAAAGTTCCACCCCTAGCGCCGCAAAAATGAAGAAGAGCAAGAAAAATAACAGTCCCAAATTGCCAACCTGCGGCAATGCCTGCATTACCGTATCCAAAAGGGCGCGTATACCCTTCGCCATTTTCAAAAGTTTTAGCACTCGGGCTATCCGCAACACTCGCATTACGCGAATTATCGTAGGATTAATGGGGATTATCTTGGACTCGACTTCCTCCAGCACGATGCCGACCACCGATAGTATCACTATTCCTACGTCTAATTGATTCCATCTGCAAGAGAAGCATCGCGCAAGCATCGTCGCATAAGATCCTTTTTACAACGCCATTATTGATAAAGTATCTTGTTAAAAACGTGTTAAAAAGGAAAATGTTTCTCGAGATATGCTCATCGAAACTCGTATACTCACTTGTCCTTGAGATAAAGCTGCAAACCGAGAGCAACGAGCTTCATAAGCGACTCAAGTATAAAGACGGCGGTGAAGAAATAGTTGAATATCTTCAGCGCGTAGGTGAGCGCCTTCGGCATCATGTAAAACTCCATTGCCATTGTGACAACGTTGAGACCGATTACAGCCGCGATCGCCAGGTCAAAGTACTTGGACGTTACGACGTTATGAACGAATAGCCGCGACTTGGAGTAATTGGTATAATACGGTGGCTCGTGCATCTCTGAAAGTATGGCAGACATTACATACACACGGCATCACCTTCCAAGTACACGTAATGATGTAGAAGTGGCATTAACCTAGCTGAGACCGCGGCCACTCACTTCGTCTCTTTTTCTCCATCTGCAATGCTCGCTTGGCCGCTCTACGTACGCGCTCCTCCTTTTCCTGCTCCTCGCGGCACCTGTGAAAATTCTCTACCACCACGCCGACGAACATATTCAACACGAAGAAACCCACCAGTAGTATGAATGCGATGAAATATAACAATCGCCACTCGGAGTAATTTTCGATAGGCTGTAATCAATTTGGTTTACAAGTCGTCGCGGGCTCCATCAAATAGATTTAGATATCATATATTTTCGTTAGTGTTAGAAATCGAACTATATATATGTATATATATATATATATATATATATATATATACATATATGTATACGCATATAAATTATTGCTTTTCGGGTCATCAGAAAACGATGCTTGAGGAAATACGAAAAAAGATTACTATATACCACACATTTACTAATTCAGAAGAAGGGTTGCTCTCAGTTTGACTACCGGGTTGAAGCCGCGTTTTCGTATATTTGTTTCCAACAACAAATTTACAAAAAATGTGACTCTAATCCGGAAGACAAATCCGGCATTTTTCTCCGCGTCGGGAGTCTTTAAGTGTCAAATTATTGTCATACTATTATTGAAATATTATCATATTGAAATTATCGAAATATTTGTCCACACTGCGAATTCATGTATCTTTATACGACCAATTGACACATTGGGGGGAGAAAAGAAATATTTATTCCTCTTTGACGAATTTCTTTCACCTGCTGATCGACTCCAACTGCGTCTAAACCTGTGTACATGATGTTCACCCAGCCATCTCGCGATGACAAAACAAACAACGACATGAGAGCTTTGCCGAGGTCATCGAAATTATACTTTCTGTTCAGCCACATGTTTCGATGGTCGGCCAGACAGTCCGTCTTATTGCGTACGTTCTTGATGTCAGGGCCTTCGCAATAATAGAACGCACCCTTAAAGAGTTGTACTCCAAGGATACCGAAGATCACAAAGAACGTGCAACAGATTAAGACAATGTTGCCGATGGGTCGTAATGAAGACAACAAGGTTTGAACGACCAGTTTTAAACCGGGCGCGCGATTGATGACTCGCAGGGGTCTTAATGACCTTAGTAATCTAAAAACCTGCGTAATTGTGCAGGAATGATTGATTAGAGCAAAGCAATCACCGCCAACGAAAATAGACAGAGAGAGAGAGAGAGAGAGAGAGAGAGAGAAAGAGAGAAAGAGAGAAAGAGAGAGTTTACAACGATAAACTTACCCTTAATATTCCAAATATCCGCGGACTACTGGATGAAAGTAACGACATCGACAAGTCGATTATGGAAATAATAACCAGAGATCCGTCCATGATATTCCAGCCCGAGGTGAAATATGCATCTGAACCATACAACATACCCGTTGCGACGACCTGCAAAAGTAACATCATCGAAATGCGGTATATGATTCTTAAGACTTATAATCACACGGTAATCATCACTTTTAATCTTTCTTACACTCTCCTAGATTTCCTTTAAACAAAACGTTTTACCGAGGCATCGAGACGTACGTATTTTATTACGTTGATTACGCATTACCTTAATGAACATCTCGATGGCAAAAACGCCAGTAAAAATGTAATTCGCGGTGGATAGAAAAAGTCTCTCGCGACTGTCCGGTGGTATATTTGGTCGTTCCATCGCCAGAGTAATGCAGTTCAATCCAATGAACAGCAGTACCACATTGTCGAACCATTTTTGATCAACAAACCATCGGCAGAAAATACGAAACCTGTAGTATGCGAGGACAACTTATAAATCCTCTTTATCTTGCATATTCTTTAATTATGTAAAAAGAAAAACAATCTATCAAATTCATCAATACTTGTTCCAAATGAATATGATTAAGTATCGTATTGCAAGAAAATTTGAAATATTAGGTCATTACAAGAGAGTGAGTTTACCGTTGACTTTATTATTATATTTTGAACAAACGACATTCATATAGAGAATATACTTGTCACGTGTGCAACGGTGCTGCAAAAATTTTGAGTTGCCACTAGACTTTTTAATTTACTGTCTCAGTCGCATTCTCGATTATTAATTTGTTTATTAGGCGGCTTTCTTGATTGTGACTTCAAACATCGATCGATTAGCAATATGTAGCATTACCTATTGTTAGGTGGGAATAGATACAAGGAATAATCATCACGTTCTTTTAGGCAGCCCTTAGGTTCAAAAAACATAAATATCTTTTTGATCCTCTCGACGCTGCTCGCACTTCCATGGCCATTCGATGGCGGCGTCTGCTCGCCTGTTCTGAGGTGCTCTTCCTCTTGTTCGTGAAGTCGTTTTATTCTTGGCAGTGGGCCAGTTTCCATCGAGAGATTGTTAATTGTGCGGGGAGTCGAGGACGGAGCGAGCATCTCGTCCAACGGTAGCGTCTTCTTCGTTGATGTTTCGTGAACGTTCTCGTATCCGCGCAACGAGTTCCTTCGTGAAAGCTCGCCAATCCATCGCATCTACAAGATGTGCAAGTTGAAATTGAGCTAATTTTAATTCTACCCCGTTGGAGAAAATTTTCATGACCGTTGGCAAGTTTATCGATATTCTCAAGCGACATTCATCATCAGAGTGTCCAACTCACCTGATTAGGCGTAACTGTGTAACGACGAATCGATTGGCCATGGCTTTCAAGAGAATTATTAGGGCTCAGACTACGATTATTGCTCGTCAGGACGGTAGTTCGATTGTTGGGCGCGTCGCGTTGCGTGTCGTTTCTTATCGAACCGTGCAAATAACCGCCGTTAAAGCTGAGGAGGACATTTCGCGAATTTAATATTGCTAACTTCGGCTTCGATTTCACTTTATTATTTATTATTATTTATTAGTATTATTATTAATTATTTTATTGAAATATAGAAAAATTTGGCGAAAACGAAAAAGGATTTAAGATAAAGTGAGCTTCTTTTGACTTTTATATTTTTTCTAATCAAATTATCGGACCCGCGTACATTATAACGAGCGGCAGCCAAGAAATTGATCATTGATTCTTTTCCAACTTTGATTCGGGATGAGGTTTGTCCGACTTACGTTTGATTGGGACCGACTGCGAGAGTGCTGCGCCCGTTATTAAGTACGGTAGTATGATTGGTATTCTCATCGTCATCCTGCGACCATCTCTTTCTCCTCAGAGACGGTCGTGATAAGCGCCACGAATATCCTCTCTGTATTCTCGGCGGGCTGACAAGAGAAGGAAAGTATCACAGACACGCGCGGGAACGATGTTTATTGCATACAACATAAAAGAAAGAACGATTAAGTGTAGCAGGTACCTGGAGCTCGAATCCCTCGTCTGGGGATTAACGACGGCCGTAACGAGACTTATCCGTCTCGGAAATTGGCCGGCTATTAAGTTATTTGTCGGTATTTTATTAGAGACATCGGGCAGCTTTAACAACCCCGAGGGTATGCTGCACTGACTCTGTAAATACGGCGCGTCATTATTACATTTTCTCTGTGATATACATGTTCCTTTCATTCAGTATATACGAACGATATTTGATATTCGGTAGAGAGCTACTGCAGTGCAGAATTACGCAGGAATTACGTAGATGCGTCATTATATCTGCACAAAAGACTTTACATTCTCATACTTTACGTTGCGATATTTTAAATAGTAATAGTACTTAGAAAAAAGGAGGAGAGACCCTTTCGCCGGAGCGAAAGACCTTGATATGTATTATATGTATTATCATGACTAAATAATCTTTAAGGAGATTTTAGTCAGCGCATTAAAAAGTTACTAATAAAGAAAGGAAAAACAAGTGAAATCAACATAGAGAGACAACGTCGCGCAATCCGTCAGTCTCGAATATCCTTCTCGAGTCACAAGGAACAATTTTCCGTGTCGCCGCGTCCGAGAGGCATTGTCTATCGAAATGAAATGACATACACCAGATCGGTCGATGGACTCGATTGAAAGGGCAGCGGCGGGATAAACTGCACGACAATTAAGATCTCTATAGCCGACATCCAACGTGGTATTTGGGGAGTCTTGAGGGGTGGCTGCCGTGTGAGTGATTATTGGCGGCTGCCCCGCCACACCCATCATCTTGCTCTCCTTCTGGATGTTACACTTCGGTTCATCGATCGGTTGTTTCCACACGCTGTTCTGTTTCTCTCTGTTATCCTTATACTTCCTCAGCTCCTCCGCGCTTTGCCACGAATTCTTTCGGTCCTGCAAGTCACGCGAGGACGAGGTGAAAGAGCCGAGAGAAAAGGATGCTCCAAAATAGAAACAACTCGACGTTTCTCGAGTAGTTGCTGCTCGATCAATTTTTCTCACGTGACAGGGGCGCAGGATACGCGAACGAGCGCGGAATACTTTGACAGGATTTATTTATTAGAAGTGATCAAATAACTACCTGGGTATACGTATCGCTGTCAGAGATTGAATGTGATCTCGATACTCTCGACGATCCGTCCTCGCTGCCTATCCCGGCTTCTTTAGCGGCGAGCCTTCTCTCCATTTCTCTCTGCTCTCGTTCTCTTCTCTCGTTTCTCTGTGAAATATACCCTCAATTATCACGTCCTACTTGACACTTGATATTTTCGTCCGACCGACGACTCACAATGTAAAATGAGATTGTTCGTTAAAGTCCAAATGCAGGAATTTTAAAGAAAATTCAATAGGGTGTACTAAAAATAAAATGTTAAGACAAGTGAATTTTGTTTTCAATGAGCAAAATATGACTGTAATTATACCAAATTATTCTACGGTTTCGGCAATTTCGTCACGCGTATAGAATATACGATATACAATATATGATTACGAGGTAACTAAAATATATAAGGTCTTCTTCGGTCTCTTGACATAAAATCGAGCAAGAAGTACATTGTTGGTGTTACCGATCAATGCCTACCTCCGACGAGAAACCCTCAACGAGAATGGCTACCAGGAGATTAAAGAGAACGTAATTGCCGAAGGTCATCAACGCTACGAAATAGAGTGCGGCCCAGTGCGAAGTCTTCTGCATACCATTGAAGAGGACAACGTTCCAGTCTTCCTGCGTGAGAATCTACATAAAAAGAAGAGAGTGGAAGAGACTCCCGCTACGTACATAATACAGCGAAGATATCTTTATCTAACATTTTTATTTGACAAGACACGTGATCGGCAAGACGTTCTTTTTCTCAAAGCGTGCTGAAGATTTATGTATTGTAAAAAATCTGTAAAAAACATGCCCAAGTAAGTACAAGTCTCGTATACGTCTGATCAAAGTTTTCAATTACTTTGCTATATATTTGCTATATAATGTAACGAGTGTGTTGGACGAGTATAATTTGGACCTTTGAATTAATAAACCAATGCAATAAACTTTGCATATTAAAATCGTCGGCTGTAATTTTCAAGTAATTTTACAATAATGATAGAATAAATAAATTATTATTATCTCTAATAATGTAAATATTATAACCTGTTAAATTATTTCTCAGACGAGAAGACTGCCTGATAAAAATCCTGGGATCAAGAGTAGTAGGAAAAACAGAAGAGGAGAATTCACAGCAGACGTATGTGTTATTGATAAAATTATTCAAAATTTAACTTCACGACAGTTCGGTCACTATTCTTCGGAATTAAAAGTAAAAAACAATAAAAGGCTTTTCTATTTTGTTTTGTTCGTAGAATGCGTGACTTTTAATGACATGAAATTTAGAAATATTCTGATATATAGATATACATATATATATATATGCATATTGTTATGTCAAATCATGAAATTTATACAAAGAGAATTAAAGACAAGTAAATAATTCAATACGTATTAATCACATTTGAAGATGGAAACAATGTGTTTACGTGATGTAAACGTCAGTCAAATCTCATTCATTAGGATCGTTTGAACACATGCAGGCACAGAGAAGAGATATATATATGAGAATAAAAAAAGAAGGAAACAAAAAAAATCAATATCGCAACCGCATCGCATCTAGAGACCCGTTTACTCGCTAATGGTACGCAACAAACGTTTTGCCAACCAGTGTCGCTGTATTTCGTGAATAATGCATGCGTTTAGAGTGTTCTATTACGAATCACTCCTTGCGAGACTATTCGCGTCTATCCACGTAATTCGCCTGTCTATCTTTATCAGGAAACTCTTGTTCCGACCTATCTGACCAATTGAAGTTCCAGACTTGACGCAACACGCAACACGTTCATTACTAAATTAATAAGAAGTCACTGATAAATATATTATATAAAAAAGAGAGAGTGAATTCAATATATTCGCTGAGTGGTTAAATGTTAGTAAAACTCTGTCATCAGCATGCGCGAGTCGTAGCTGTACATTCGAGAATTGCAGATTTTCTTTAATTAATTTTCGGACATCGACAAATACACACAACGGATGAGTTTTGTCAACAATTATCGACATATGAATATCTCGACGGAGCATTTCACAAGAGGGAGATCCAATTAGCAACAAGAGCAAAGACATGATCGTGACTTCTCTTTGCAAAAAATTGGTACGCAATCCTGTCGCTTTAATCGACAATAGATGTTCCGCTCAGTTATTCATACGACGATGTCAACGATACATACAATCGTAATGCGTCTGCCGAGATTTTTTTTACTGATATATATATATATATATATATATTGTGCCGTTGTATCAACTTACGTGTCCATAAGTAAACATAGATGCCGATGATATATATATATATATATATTATAAATTATTTATTGCAAGGATAAATTTAAGATAATATTCGATACATCACACTCAACTGACCGCACCAAGGATGTGGATGTAAACAGAAATACGTGATAGAATGCGAGAAGCTCATTGGAACGGTTTTCAGATGTGCCGTACACGCATAATCATTTCACATGGATGAGGTGTGTGTAAACAGAAGGAAATCGAGATCAACACGTTTGTGTGTGTGAGAGTTATCTCCGTCGCGCAGTTTTCTATCTGCGGCGAGCAAAATGCGAAAAACGTGAACACGTCGACACGTACCAATACGTATATACCGTTGCACGCATGTAAATATAAAGCGACCATTAAAAGACTTCGTCGTTTGCACGAATAACAAAGAACGACAAGAATGGACGAAGCGTGTGGATGGGCAATGGGGAGCAGAGAGATCACATCGGGGATCCATTTGCTCGACACGAAGAAATATGTATGTATATGTATATATGTATCAAACATGGGAGGAAGCATGTACAGACAGAACATGTACAAGGGAAATGAATAGGTAGAAGAAAAAATCGTGTAATTGTACAAAACTTGACCACGTAAAAATGGGACTATATATATATATATATATGTATGTATGTATGTATCTATGTACATATGTATGTTTGTATGTACACGCGCGCGTGCGCGTGCGCGTGCGCGTGTATACGCGCACGTGTGTTGTGCGCAAATGTTCTTTTAACGCGTAATACGTAATCATGGTGTAAAAGAGGGAGGAACAGTGGTACCTGAAAGACAGTGACTAGTGCCCAGACGATGTCGTTGAAATGTTTGCGATCACAGCGACACATTGGGTGCCGCGAGACCACCTCGGCACAGGTGCAGGGCCGACTCCGGTCCGTCCACATGCAAAACTTACCCCCGAACAGGTACATCCCTAGGATGCTGCAATCGAGACAATCCGCTGGCCTAAGGTATCCCCGCGACAGAGATCAGAAATGGGGAAATGTGTGGAGGAAATTACTGACGGTCTCGATGGAATTGGGATTTGGTACGACCGTTTGGTAGCGTTTCCGTTTTCACAGCAGTTTGATCTCTGCCATTCCATGATTAATCTCACCGGCAAATGTAATTAATCGGTCCTCGCTCGCTCTTTCGGCTCTCTGAATGATTATGTCGACGACATTCTTGTATAGCGCATAAAAATTTGCGCAAAAATAATAATATTCACTTTTTTGCATACATATTAAAGGAAAAATGGTAGATACACGAATGAATGTACAATTCATATGTACGAAAGGTGTGGCAACATAATGATTGTTGCAAGAAACTGCCCAGCTCGAACAATTTTGGCTAATAAATGTTGTCATTGATTGAACGGTATTAAAGTAGCGCAATCTTTTTTATTTTTTTAAGTACTTAGATGCTCAAAGTAAAAGTAAGATGTGGGTTTAAAATTCATGCTTCTAACGTTACACGATACGTTATAAGATTTTAAGTTTATTAACTGTAATATGATTAAAGAAAAAAACGTGTTGATACACAAGGGATTAAATTTAGCGCAAGATTAAAAAATTTCTCTCACAAACTGCAGACTCGAGCTAATCCGCAATAATGTAATTTACGAAACGTTTTAAAACATTCTGCAGGTTGGAGCGTTTGGAACATTTGTGTCATTATTTAAATCGAATTTCTCAAGTTTGTCATCTGCCTCGTAAAGTAACGTAGAAATTTGCTTCATTAAACTTAGCCTGGAGAAAACGGAAACACTGCTCATATCGGTGGGGGATTAAGCAAAGTGTCGGGCAAAACAGCGAAAACGACTGTCACTCGAAGCTCGTATAGTCACATTCTGCAAGTTCGGCGTGTCTGTATAATATATATATATATATAAATATATGTATCTTGTATCTGCACAATACAGGCGAATGTGTGTAAAGTAAGTATACATCTATGGGTTGTGAGCGAATCATATCGATTGTGTGCGTTTGTTTACGGTCTTTACAACGGGACGGATTAAGGAGCGGAAATCAAGATTTGTCATACATGCCGCGCGTGTGTCGTTCCTTTCTCTCCTCGATGAATATTTTGATAGAAAAAGAAAAAACATGTTGCATTCAAATGTATCCGCGATTCTTCCCGGATACCGTTGACGATGTATCAAACTTCATGCGTCGTATTCGGACAATATTTTTTAGGCGATCTGTACACTAATCAGCATAATAATCATAAGAAACTACATGTGTTTAGAAACAGTCAATTCTTTATATATTTCAATAAATGATTCGTAACAATAACGATATTACAAGCTACAAGTTTCTGACACTTATGTGACGTCATACGTTTACCCGCAAGAGAATCATCCGTCTAATTCGTCTGTCAGTCCTGTCCGAACCGGCTGATTTTTCTTAGAAATTTCAAAAAGTATAGTTGAAGCCGGTACTGAACGCGCGCAAGATGCGAGAAGCCTTAAAATCATCAGAACATACGCGTGTGAAAATAAATCAGTGTGAAAAAAAAGAAGAGAGAAGGAATGCGCGCCGGTCACGAAGAAAAAGAAAGAATGCGCGGGAGGAAACAAGACACCTGCCGTTGCAGAATGTCACGGCGAACGTTTGCGAGGAAGAAGGCGGAGGAGGATGAGGGTGAGGGGAATGAGGAGAAAAGGAGAGGCGATTGCGAAGCATAAATATAAATTTCTAAATTGCAAAATATAATATACGTATATGTACGTATACAAGATATTTGACCTGTCGCGCATATCCATTCGTGCAAGTAGAACTTCTCAAGCTGAGTAAAACATTCCTTTACCATTTTGTAAATAACCACATAAAATGTCGAGTTATTAACAAAGAAAAATTAGCAAACGAATGCGCGTGATGCGAGTTCTTTGAACTCATCTAACATGAAGTATCGTCGACGATATCTGAATCAGCTGACAATCTCTTGGTAACGGCGAAAGATATATCATTCTGGACAATGGAGACGGGTATTTTAATATCGTCCAACATTACCAAAAGATCGTCAACTGATTCAGATATCTTCGATGGTACTCTACATTAGACGAATTTAAATAGCTTGTCTCATCACGCGTCGCGCGCACACATTCACTAATTCTTTTTTAATAATTCAAAATTTCAAAACGTGTTTGTTTGCAGAATAGAAAAAGACTTCTTTTATTCAGTTTAATGAGTTGTATCTGTACAGAAGCGGACATGCGCGATGGATCAAACACTCTGTATACAGATGTATACGACAAGTCTCTTTCAGCGAGTACTTGCAAAGGACGTGTAAAGTCTACCAGACTGCCTAGTGTCAGTAATACGCTGATGTTAGTTTACGTGCCTAACGCGATCTATATTTGTCTGTATATCTCTAAGATTAGGGTAAAAATCATTTCTCTCTCTACTGCGACTAAAAAGTACTAGTTTTAATTTTCAAACTACCGCGACTATATCTCGATGACAAGACACCGTCGCACTTTCAGGCCGTATACGACCCAGTTTTTGAGAAGTCGTTTTTCGTGTGATTTATGTGTGATATTTTTGACGAGAAAATTGTACGCATTGGTCATGGTGAAGCAAGTGTTCATTTAAGCAAGCAATACGATTCGGTACAGTAACGGTAAAATAAACTGAAGCAAAAAAAAGATTTGTAAAATATTTAATTACTCAAACTTTTTGGGACCGCGTTTGTCTAAAATTATACGCCCGATCAGCGTATTTTTTATTTTTACTGTATTATTAAACGCGCTCTCTATTCGTATCATTTATATGCGGTGACTACGAAATCTCCAAATTGTCGAGTGTTGAATTTTAAAATAGTTATTGATATAGCGATTCTTCTATCAAGTCAAATATATCGAATGTTTCGCGCAAATATTGTATGATTAATATCATCTAGTTTTCGTCTTTCTTTTTCATTGCGCTCGAGTCGTCGTGGGCGTTTAAGAGAAAAAGTGATAGAAAAGTTACAGAATAGAGACAGAAAACTAGAGACACGCGGAAAAGAGAGAAAGAGAGAGAGAGAGAGAGAGAGAGAGAGAAAGGGATAAAGAGAGAAAGAGAATAAGAGAAGAGAGAAAGAATATGTAAGTATGAAGAAAGTGTAATGTAGTTAGTGGTAGTAGTAAAGTAGTAGTGGTAAAATATTGTGAATTATATCGAAGGATATCGAAGTATATGATTAAGTACAGAGAGGAGATACAAAGAAAGAGAAAAAGGGGAGAAAGAAAGAGAGAGAGAGAGAGAGAGAGAGAGAGAGAGAGAGAGAGAGAGAGAGAGAGAGAAAGAGACAAGCGCGTGTGACACAGAACAATTTTTTGTGTGCTACACTGTTAAAAAATGTACGAGACGTGAGATCGAGGCGTCGTTCTGCGTAACGAGAAGGTACGTAACTTTAGTATAAGAATGTGAAACGACGAGCTGGTCGTCCAAATATGCTCATCCTTTAACCATTCGCAGAAGAAGCAGAGAGAACGCGACTCGTCTCTCCGTCCTGCTGTTTATTAATCGGTACATGTCACGCCGCGATGTCACGGGAAAGATCGGTCGTCGCTGAAAATTGCGACACTCCTTTCTAGCAGTATAACTGGCAAAAGTATAAGTGGTAAGGTAGTATTATGTCGAGATATTCGTGAGAAGGCGTGATATGCAAAGTGTCATATACATATATATATATATCGACGGTAGGACGACAACGACGACGATGACAATAGCGACCATCAGAGGCAACTAATGCCTAATACAAGAACACACATCGCATGCAAAGCTGCGGGTTGTACAATACAAGACCAAGCAAGAGCTCGTGTCCGTCGATATATTGCAATCTATGTTAAGTCCAAGGAGTCACCACGAAATCGCTGGTTGTTCTTAAAGAGCTCATCGAACACTATTATTTAGGCATGATGTGGCGTTAAATACAGAGAGAGAAAAAGAAAGAGTGGAGAATGAGAATGGGAAGTGAGATGAGAGAGAGAGAGAGAGAGAGAGAGAGAGAGAGAGGAGGGAAGGAGAGGGAGGATAAATGGACCTCGAGATGACTCCGCAGAAATAACACAAATGTCCTAGGAACGTTCAAAAAGGGTCGACTCATCTCCCAATTGACTGGACGATGTTTCAAGGACGCGTATTCAATTCGTCCTTCATTTAGACGTTCGTGTCGTTTGCGCTGTTACTCCTCGTTTAGAGCACGATGAATATTTATTCGTTCATTGGCATGCGACGAATGTACGGAAACAATCTGCCAAATTTGTCATTCGCGTCGGGCTCTCCTGTTAGATGCGTCCGTTAGATTGGGTTTGATCTCGAATCTCGTTAATTGCTCGTCGGAATGAAATCACTCTGCGACTCGATTAGTAGTGACGTATTCCTACGTTCTATCTACGGCCGATCCACCGCTTTATCGTGAATTTCTGTGTTCCCTACGTCGTCAAAAATTGTAATTACACAACGGGCACTAGAGCTAACAATCTACTAACACCGATATAACATCAAAAGTAATGATACAAAGTCAACATCGCTGACAGTAGGAATAAACGAATGGATATGCGAAGCTTCTAGTCAGTCTAAACGGACGAAGTCTTAGTGTGCTCGAACGAAAACGCCTGCACTCTTACGAAATTCTTTTAAAACATACGTCGCGACGTGACAACTATGCTATTATTGATCCATCGAAGGATTCAGCAACATTTCGTTCAGATTCTGATTAGTTTCACCAAGTAAAAATATATGAATAATTCTAAAATGAAATCTTGTAATGTACAAAAAGGATACTGCACCTGCGGGGGGCATTATTTGAGTAAAGCAGTCACATCTTGATTCATTCACTTTTGACTACCGAATCATTTTTATATATTATATTGGGATATTTTTTCCATCAATTGACAATTATTACAAGTGTAATTATATATTAACATTTTCAGAAAGATGCTGTTGTATCAGTCAAAGATAATTTTATATAATCTGATTAAAGTACAGAGAAAAAAGAATAATCTTTCTAAGCCATGATATCTAATTTAAGAGTTAATTCCAATTATAATTTTGATTTTAATTATATTGATTTTGATTTTAATTGATTTTACTTCAATGTGTATAAAATACACATGTATTTATGTGTATAATTTTAAATGTTTTCTATACAAGTTAATCTCTCCTCAAAAGTTACTTTACTCTATGTAAAGATATGTCACAAGCAAGAAATTGTGAGTAATTTCCACGCTTGCGTGTAAGAAAAACGTTTCTCATGATAATTCGTGCTAATTTTATTAATTAATTATCGCACTACTCGGAGAAAGGTTTGTCTAACAATAACGTGAAGGAAAAACCACTCGCAAGGTAGAGACGATTTCGTCGTCGCGGGCACATACAAAAAAATGAGAAGAAGAGAAAGAGAACAGTGTAGCGAAAGCATGCGAGACGGGAGACAGCTCGACACGCTTATAGACGACGCACAAGAGGCAGTATGTTAATAGCGCGCGTTGCGCATGAAAAGCAACAAACTGCAAATAGACAAAAGTGGAGGAACGCTTGAATTATCGCCGGCAATCATATGCCTACGTCCGGATCCGCATGTCCTCTCCTTGTGTGTAGCCCCCGGTACCGACTTCAATTAGGTTTTTCGAATTAGGGTTTTCTTCATTTTCCCTACCCCCTACCCTTTCCATTCCTTTAATATCCCTCCCGATTCATCTCAAATAACGCACATTCGTTACAAGAAATTTAAAAGATCAAACACCAAATTAACTTTTCTTAGAAAAAAGTTATTAAAAATATTTTTAATCGCTTTACTTTTAACATTTTAACATTTTATTTTGAATTGACATTTTTATGTGAATTAAAGAAATGTTTTTTTATCATTATCATCCTCTTAAAGCGGGTACCGGTGACCAGTTCCTACCTCCCCCCCTTCGCGAAATACGTCGACATGCTGAAAAGCATTCATCTCCCAATGTATACGTTACCTGAAGCCCCACGAAATCATATAAAGTAGACGGTCGTTCGTGACCATATAAGTTTAGCTTGACGGAAAATCAAATGTGATGGTACGTACGTAAGTAAGATATTCAGCGTATATATATATATATATATATATATTATATATATATATATATATATGCGCACAAATATAAATATAATATAGGTAATATACACTATATATATAGAGAGAAGTCAAAAATGCCCTCGAGAAGATACGTGGAAAAGTATCCGAGTATTTTTTGTACCTGAAACACCGTCACAATAGCCCAGAGTAACGAGTCAAAGTTTTTCCTATCACACTCGACGTCAGAGGTGCCTTTCATCGTTTCACAGAATTTGCAACCAAACAGGTTCATCCCGAGAATACTACAACACAACGAAACGTGCACTGTACTTCTTTATCCAGATATATATGTGTGTGTATATATATATATATATATATATATATATATATATATGTATGTATATACACGTAGCTAAAATAAAATAAGAAAAAGAAAGAAGAGTGGCGATGAGAAAGAGAAAAAGAAAGGAAAATGAGCAGAGGATGAGAAAGGGGCGAGCAAGAGAGAGAAAGAAGAAGAAAGAGTAAGAGAGTAAGAGAGAGAGAGAGAGAGAGAGAGGGAAAGAGGAGGAGAGAACTCGAAAAAACATCATTTATAAAGCGTAACTCGATCAAGTAACTAACTGCCACAATGCAAATATACGAAATGTTTCAAAGACACCACATGTCCTACCAGCCACAAACTCAACGACCTACTTGGAATGCATCTATTTTAGCCACGGAAACGATAATTGTTTATTAGTTTTCATTTTTCAACATCGGACATTTTATGAAATATTAGACTAGACATTTGCGTTCGAATAAGATTTTCTCAGCTAAAATTATACAATTCACCGAAACTTTTCGTCATTTAGATAGCTCTGCAATTACTGATAATTTTGCAATTATATTCAGATGATTAAAAGTTACAATACTTTTATTCGACGACTTATAAAAATGTATTCTTATCCAATTTCGATAAAAGAATTTATTTCTGAAAAATTCCTAGAAATTAGGAAATGATTTCTTAGGAATTAATTAATCTCTCATTGAAGGTCTCTACTGCATTCTCAATTGTATCAAAAACAAATGTTCAAACCCATCCAGTTATTTTGTACAAATGACATTCATTTTTTTTAACAGTCATTTTGCAAAATTTCGTACATATCATATATATAGAATCGCAACGCAACGCAACAAAAGAGCATGATCGATCGATGAATTGGCATATTTTCGGATATTTTCACATGGAGAAATGAAGTATACATCTATGCACACGACACATTATCCTGTTCGGTGAAAACGCGCCGAGGAAATATTTATGGAGCATGAAAGAACCTAAATGTCCTCGGATCGATGTCATCGTGAAGTCTCACTTTTCACGCCGCGTTAAAGTCTTGGCCAAAAAAGGGGATTGCTTGTTGCGGTGGTAAATGTACCCATGTATAAGTTAAATTCTTTATTTATTTAGTGAACGCTGGTAAAAAATTGAAAAAGATTCTTCAGAGTAGACCTTCCGAAGAACTATTTACGTGGCTCTTGCAACTAACATAGAGAAGAATATAAATATTTGGCTAAGATAGCCTTGAAAATGTTGTGGGAGTTTAGCGTGACGTTGAGCGCGGGGAACATTTGTATAGTTTCATCGAATTTCATATTTACTTTTGAAAGTTCGCCCCCATTTCATACAGAAAGAGTGAAATTCTGCTCTTTTTCAGAAAGAAAAAGAAAAAGATAGAGAAGGGGAAAGAGGAAAATTGCCCTGGGAGAGATTTGCATCAGCAAGAGCTGCGACGTTATCGAAGTTTTCTCGTCGTTCTCCTTTTTCACGACTCCTCAGAGTCCATGAAAATTATTTCACATATAATAATACTCTCGACAAAAAGCTTGTTGAAAAAGAGATCAGAGAAGAGTCCTGATATCGTGATTAGGGGATATTCAAACTCATTAAGTTAAGAGCTCATTTATTCCAACAGAATAATATCGTCGCAATGAACGTTTGTTCTGCAAATTTATTCTAAACATTCCGTTGATCGCTAAAATAGTAATGTTTAAGCTCTTTCAAAATTTCTTTAAATGTTTATTTTCAAACTGCTTTTCAGACAATAAACTACTAATTCACTTGCCGGACTAGAAATATCAATTCAAGGAAGAAGAACAACTATTTTGACTTATTTTGATAAATGATTATGCGCTGAGATAGTGCACATAATTCTGACACGTTCAACGTTCGCGTCTACATCTTTATGACAGAAATGTAGCAGACTTTACGACAGAAATATAGTCAACTTACGTATTGAAATTACAATAAGGAAAGTGATTGTATAGGCACCAAATTGGTTATTAAACAGTCGTAAAACGCGTTATAAACACATGGATATATATATATATATATAATGAAAAATCCTATCCAGCACAATAAGATGTATGCGCGGATATGTATGCATGTATATACAATCCTGCAGAAGTATATATCGAATCTTCGCAAGCTGCTCTAATATCGATGGCCACACCGAGGCGCACGCATTTAATATAAATGTTCCAAGTAGCAAGAGAAGTAGAGTAATGTGAGAGAAGAATAGAAAGAAGGGGAAAAGGATAAAAAAGAAGGAGAAAGAAGAAGAGGGAGACAGCGGAATAGATTCATGCGTATACACGAATATGTGAACCAGATGAATAATGGAGGGTATATATATATATACACACATATATATATATATATATATATATATAGGCCTTCGTATTCGTCGCTAGACGTTCAGCATAAAAGCATCATGCACACACATGTAAGATATATATCTATATACGTATGTGTATTATATATATATATATATATATATATATACACATATATAGATATAGATATGTATGATAGGTAAAAAAAACACGTCGATAGTACGTTCGATGCCTCAAGCCATAAAAAGGAGGGGCGACAGCAGGCCACCTCATGATAGACGTGCTGACAAATACCATCATCACCATTAACAACGTCAGAAAATATGGCGCTGAAGGAAAACGCTAGGAGACGCGAAAATACGGGACAATTGCTGTAAACTCGAAAATTCTGTATATGTGTGTGTGTGTGTGTATACATATACACATACACACATATATATATGCATTAAAATTGATGGCGGCTCATACACCGCGCAGAAAAAAGTAAAAGCGAATAAAGTAGAAGAGAAGAAGTATGAACAGAAGAAAGTCACCTAATGGTAGGCCTCGGCTTGTAGAGCAGCAGCGCAATTTGCTCCTGCAAAAGCTCGAAGAAGCGAGCAAGAGGCTACTTTCGAAATATCGAGCGCCGATATCGCTTTTTATTGTCGTACAATTAAATATATTATATAATCGTAAATGATTCGTAATTTCTAACCAAAATAATTATATACATATATACATAGTACATATACATATATATATATATATATGTATATAATTATATGTATAATCAGATAAAAATATTGTATTATTGTATCAATATAATATTTTAAATCAAACTTGCAATCTGTACATGAAATATACAATTGTTTTATGAAAAATATATATTTTTCAACAATCACATTCTTATCCTTTTTAAGCATTTGAGCAAAGGAATAATCAACTCTGAAAACATTACTAAACAAGTTGTAAAAATGTTATAGAGCTCTTTTCCTGTTATTATATTTTGATGTCAATAAAACTGATGAATAGCGGTAGTCAAACATTATTATCAAATGTATCCGTTGCTGTATCAGCCATAGTGACAATATATTATCGTCACTATACGCGCACATATAAAGAACACTTTGCTTTTTCATATAATCGTATCGTGCGAACAATATATACGATATCGTTACAAAATCCTAGAGTCGTCATCGTCATCGACGCTTCATATTTCAAAGCGCTTTTCCATGTTTGACAATATCTATCGACAGTTCAGTAGCTTTGATCCGCTTTTCCAAACATGCAAACGTTACTAGGCTGATGAAAATGATAATTAGAACAGGAAGACGCCACAGCGCCTCATAATTTGCTTTTTAACGCGATCCGCGCGTTCCCTCGAGACTCATTTTATATATAACAGGCGCGAATCAATCGAGATAATATTTCGTCAATCCGACGGTGACACTTGGCGCGACTCATGAAGAGGAGGACCACGAAGGAAATGAAATAAGAGCAAGAAAAAAGACAAGGAAAATGAAAACTGAGAGAAGACCCGGCGACGGCGCGACGCCCGAAAATTCCGACAGCGTCGACGACGCGGACAACAGTTTGGCGACTTACCTGAATATAAAGATGAAAAGTACTAAAAGAGAAAAGAATACGGCAACGTTATCCATGGTGCGCAACATCACGAAGAGCTGTCGTCGTAGATTCGGTAGGAATCGCACCAACTTCAGGATTCTAAGCAAACGGAAAGTGCGCAGGACACTCAAGCCGGAACTACCGCCGCGCTCTTCTACGACCGCCTGGCAAAGCTCGACGACGCTAGAAACACACGTCGCCCAAGTTCATTCCATGTGTTGCATCAACACACGTCCCGATTATATCGAGATTCGCGAGAGAGTTTCAGGAGAACGCTGTTATAGTCGCTGTGCGCTGTGCCATACGCATTGCATGGCATCCTCGTAAAACTCAAACTCAGCACTCGTAAAACTGAACGACCGCGTTGATACACACGCAGTTTATGGGACATTGATACTTTAGCATGTCGTTATTTATATACGTGCATATAAGTTACTTTGTATTACTTGTTTATAATGATGCTGATGACAAGCGAGAACAAATACCGGCAATCAATGCAAAGTTTTGGAGAAGAGAGCTATTCTACCTTAGAACGACGACGATGCCATCGAAGACGTTGAAGCCATTGCTGATGTAACCGAACGGGCCTTCCGCTATTATTTTAAGCAACATCTCCACCGCGAAGATCGCCGAAAACACAATGTTGCTTATTTCGACAGCGACCGTCAGTTGTTCCGGCTGCACACGCAACGAAATAACGTGACGATTATGCTTCGGCTTTTGGATTTTAGAAGATCGTCAAGTCGCTAAATATACGAATCTCTCTCACTGAAAGGAGCTAGCTGTCGGTGATTGCGTCGTACAGCAGCAGTTTTTTCTCCTCTTAAGCATTCTTTTTCTTTGTTTTCTTTTATTTTAGCATTTAAATAACTGCAAGATTTCTTTTTTTCTTTTTTTTCTTCTTTTGACTAGCGAAGTAACAACGCATTGATTACGCTACACTGCAAGATCGAAATGTGCGAAATGTACGAGATGGTGGATCATGATCCAGTGGAGAATCACCTGATTGTGATATTCGATTCCCATGCTCAAAGTATTAATGAGGATCGCCAGAAGAATACCCTGCTGGAAGTATTTGTGCTCCACGAGTTTCTTGATCCACCGTCTTATGCAACGCAACGTGCAGATACAGCAGTTGCCGATAGCTCTCAGGAATCTTCTCGCGCGCGACAATTTCTGCCACTTCTCGGTATCCTCCGGCCATTGATCGCCGCTTTGTTGCTCACAGCAGCAGGAACAATTGTCAACGTCGGATGTAAGCCATTGCGTGCGATCTTCCAGCGTTATACGACGATCCGTGATACCTGCCGAATACATTCGCATTTCCGTACGCTTCCTTCACTTTTAGATACCTTCTCTCTCTCTCTATTTATCCGTCCAATTCCGTCTCACACTCTCTCTCTCTCTCTCTCTCTCTCTCTCTCTCTCTCTCTCTCTCTCTCTCTCTCTCTCTCTCTCTCTCTCTCTCTCTCTCTCTCTAGATTCCGAATCAATTTCCGCAAATGCCCTCGATTGGGGCATTTTCAAATGGTAAGATCGTAAACTTTGATTTTATGTTTAATCACGGTTTAAGTCATACATCAAATATGGACTTGCCTTTTGTAAGCGAATTCAAAAACGAATCAAGCGCCAACTGGCCGGTTGGTAGGGCGGCACTAAGGGCACCGCTGAGAGCCAGCAGTTCTTGACATGTCATAGCTTCGTTAACACCCAGTTCAGCTTGCATCTGCAACACATACACACAGGGCCAATATGAAAGTAGAGTGTCTCTTGCAATTTGCAGTGCAGCCTCTTCTTCATGTTCAGTTTTCTTCATATCGCATAACATTCAGATAGTTGCAAGTTGTACAGGTTGTACCGGTGAATTCCACGCGCCACTCCCGAGAGAGATGTTTTCGAGTCGTTCGAGTGGAATCCCAGTTGAAACATAAAACGACAACCGAATCATTTGATTTTTAATAACTTTTCACTTGCGCGGAATAAATTCTACTGTTATACAAATAGAAGTGAATCTTTAGGTTCGCAATGAAGAAATAAATCTGGTGTATTCCACACAATACGCAAACTTTTTACGGTTATTAAAACAAATTCACACTATAATTTACTGAAAAATTTATTCGTTCTCACAGAAATTTGATCGCAAGGAACTTCAAAGGAGATGAAGACTGTGTTGGAAAAGGCGAGAGCGTCTTCTCGCGAGAAAACATTTATGGTATATTCACACTCCGAATCTGTGTGACAGCGCGACAGTGGAAATTACCTGTACGTGATCCGGCAGCGGACTAGACCAAACGTTGCCATCACCCGTCTGCGTCATTTTCTCGCTTGAGCAAACATTACGTTCGCCCGGTGTTGTCACCGTCGTCCCCGGCTGCAACGCATTCCCGACATTATTGCTGCCATGCAGCAGTACCACGTCGCTAAACATTACGCTGCTTCTCCTCCGATAATGCGTACATGGCGGGCTCAACAACGTGCTGTTCGTCTAGAAGGCGACAATCAAGCATACTTTGTGTGTTATACTTTGTGCGTATGATATGTGTTAACACGGCCTCTTTCTTTCCCTCTGCCTTCCCTCTCCCTCCCTTTTTTTCCCTTAATCGTCTGCTGTCATTTCGGACTTGTCGCATAAAGAAAAAAAAAAGAAAAACGAAATCTCGCCTACCGTCTTTCATCATATCTTAAGCTCACCGACTGTCGTTGATAGAAATCGATGATGCAGAAAAACTGATGCGACAAAATATGTAATCCCTTATCCTTTTTCACATGCAAAACATGTATTATGTTATTCAATACAACTGCTAGCGCATAAGAACACAAGATAAATATTATGTGAAGCGAATAGCTGAATAGAAAAAGCACTAAACGAGTTCATCTAGATAAAACGTAATTGTTTGTGTTTGAAAAACTTCTACAAAGATCCTAGTCGAATCTAACGTTTTTAGAAAGTAAAGACTCGTGTAATGTTATCGAAGTAACATTGTCGGTCGAGTGACGTAATTGAGATCTCTGGCAGATGTGTATATTCCCTGTGAAATTACTGTGTCTGCCATAGGGAAAGTTCTTGATCGTGAAATCCGCTGAAGACAAAGACTCTTAGTAATTTTCAAATTTCTCGACTGTCAACTATTGTCTATTTATTAGAAAATTATTAGCAGACACATACGAAGGATTTTAAATGTAAAGCAATTTTCGCGCTGACATTAAACATGTAACAACGTTGAATTGAATTGAACGTATAGACCACCGTATGGAATATCGAAAAGATCACTCTAATATTTCCTTCAGTCGCGATCACACTATTAATCACCTCACTCGCAGTGACAAGGAATGAATGCACAAGAAAATTTCGTTCGCATGCACGTCTCTAACAACTTGTAAGATAAAATCCATCAGACACTTTAAAATTTTCACTAAAATTTTTTATCTTCATAATAACGTCTCATTAACCATTTGTATAAAAGCCTCGCTTTCGAAGCCTCTAAAAGCATCTAATGGATCGCATTTCTAATCTACTAGAAGTCTCTAGTCTGTTCAGCGGTGAACTTGCCTCGACTGCATGTCCCACGACGTTGTCGTTACCGTTACAAGAAATTGAGGAGGCGCGATGTACGCTCAGTCTATGGCAGACGTTTGTCGAAATGTCAGCCTCGGAAATTTCAGGGCTAGCACGAGGCGCAATGTTACCACTGCCGCTGCCGCTGCCACTATTGCCGGCGTTCATAGTAATAGTCGCGGCGACAGCCTGTAAGGGGGATGCAATCGTCGGGGAATCGATGACCATCGATCCGCCATTACCACTGACGGTCACCTGTAATTGCTGCTGCTGTTGCTGTTGCTGTTGCTGTTGCTGTTGCTGTTGCTCCGCGTACTCTAGCGCGGCGAGAAGTCGCGGACATCTTCCATGATGCAGTCTTCCATCTGAGTGCATTAATTTCGACAATTCGAAGCAAAGTTTACTCTCGTGAATGATATTCGGAACAAACATGTAGCTCAGCTGTGTAGTATGTTATTGAACAAGCCAAAGAGGAAGCGCGTCTTGAATGCATCTTTCAGCAGCCACTACGACTGCTCTATCGCGAAACGTTAGGGTAGCCGATTAAAGAAAAAACAAATTAAAGATGAAACTGATGCAAAATGAGAATATTCCAATTCTCGATATTATTATTCTGTTATTATTTCTTCGATATTAGCAAGCAACTTGTAATATCAGCTGTACGATTTCTAATGTGAGAAAAATATTCACTCAAACATCCTCAACATAAGAGAAAGCAATAATATCATCCAGTTTATCCTTCTTCTTCTTCGTATTTTAGTTTTGTCTCCACCTAGAATTTCAACGGAATGACGCGAGATATGAAAGAACGATACTTACCACCCGGTACTCGATTTGACCCTGCAGCAGCATTCGAGCGGAAAGCTTGACTCTGTTCTTTGAGCAGGTTCTGCTCCCGCTTTTGCTGTCTTTTGTACAGGTGCAGTCGGTACCTCTTCATCAGTCTTCGTTTACTCCGTCGCCAGAGGTGAGCGATGTATCTGAAAAAAGGAAATGTCGGACCATTATAATATCGTTGCAACCCAGCAGCGGGAACCCGATTCAATATATTACATCGATGGTTCCGTGTTCACGCGTCTTAAGAAAGATGGACTGGTCTTGCAAAATTGAAGGACCAGACAGAAATAGAGGACGGTTCCGGTGAGGCGATACGTCAGACTGCAGTCGGCTAGTGGCTAGGAAGAAGGAAAGGCAGGATATTGCGATAATGACAACGAGTACTCACTTAACGATTTCGGCGTAACAAGTAGTAGGCTCCGAAGTATTCGTAGACGACGCGAGCGTCGAAGTCGAATGATAGCGCGCGCGTTCCTGCCGCATTCTCTCCATCTCCCTCTTCTTCGTCTCCGAAAATTGTGTTGCGATTACGACCAAGCAAAGATTGATCATGAAGAACGAACCGATCTGCAACCATGCATCTTTTAATACATCAATTCTCGTTCGTTTCGCAACACACGTTTCGCGCGCGCGCACACATACACACGCACGGTCTCTCATTTTAATTCAAACAGTCAATTTCTCAACACAATTATCATATGTGTTATGCAAGTCATTCATTTCGAGGACGGTGTAGATTCGAAAACATTTCACATATTGTGCTTTGCGTTATAGAGTAGGAAATGGGACACTTACCACTATGAGAAGAACAAAGTATATCCAGTCCCAGAAGGAGTGGGCGTCCTGCACGTAATACATTATATCCGTCCATCCTTCCAAACTAATTACCTGCGCAAAACGACACAATTACATCATGTCGACATTTTAATGAAATAACGACGAATTATTCGACAAATTAATGCATTAGTAAATCAATATAATGTAGTCCTGGAAGTATCGAAATGACATGCGCGAATTTTATTTATCTCTCTTTGTACATTCATACTTTGTACAATAAATACTATACTTTTTACTATGTAGAAATACGAAGCTTTCCAACTAGCGCGCACACGCGTTTTTCATCACGAAATCTATCAAAACTTTTGCACTCATCTAATAGATGTGAGATATCTAGGATTATGCTAATATTGTTGATCTACATTATCTCCATATTCATAATTCTTGAAAAGCTCAGGTTCATTTTAAAATAATCTTGAAAAATCCATTTCAAAATTATAACAATGTTAACATTGTATTAATATTGTTTCCTTTGAAAATTGAACAACTTTGTCTGAAACTTTCGATATCCGCACAGAGAGAAAAAAACATAATTGAATTTTAACATTTAAGCAACTATTTCTCTTCATGAAGAATATGTCATGAAGAACATATCGATATATTCAATTGTATCAATTAAAATGAGGCGTCTTTTCTCATATATATGTGCGGAAATTATTCGCTCCCGAACGAAAGTACAGATACATAAAGCACTTACAAGAAATATGGCGACCCAGGCGAGACCGATATTATCGAATGAAATAGTTCCTTGGAATGGATTGTTGCCCTGTCCCTTGCACTCGGTGTAGTAGTAGTTCCAATTAACACAAGTGTCATTGTTGATGAACGTGACGTTATTGTTCGGCAGGGCGGTGCTATTGCATACCAAGTTTCCTAAATGCGAAAGCACGTCGATCCGTTCGATTATGGTAGTCACTTGATAAATTATCTTCCTCCGAAACAAAATAAGACTAGAAAATATCGGAATATAATAATGAAAAATAAAAAAAAAAACTTAAACTTATTGATTAAAATGGCTGTCATTAAAACGAAATCAACGAAATCTCAGAAAACATAAAAAATGTAATTAATTCTGTTATATAACCTAGTTGTCGTATGTATTAAGTGTTAAATAATTAAAATCGTAAGCTAACGTATTAACATGTCATAATAAATTGCTTCAGATGAGTTCGCGATGAGAATGATGAAGGGAGCAGATGCGATAAACCGTTGGTTAACTCACTCACCGACTTTGAGCGGCGGTAGATTACTGCAGGAGTGCATCCCGCTGTCGTCGGGACGCGAGCAAATATAATCCTGACCCTGATACTCGAAATACTTCTCTAGATCGCTGGAAAATTAACGAAGTGACGATTAAATTGATTTAACGCAAGCCGGTATGTCACGCGTAGACCCTTAAGTTTAGGCTTGCGTACACATGTACCTTATTATACACGGATACATTCTTTGCATGCTTCGTCAATGTGTATATAGTAGCAACGTATTTAATGTACAGGACGTTAAAAAAAAAGATCGAAAACTTACAGGATAGATAGTATTCATCACATTTAGTAAAAACTACTTAGCAAATAGATTGAGAAAGTAATTCTTTCAGAGTTACAAATGTTATTTGATTTCAGTATCACAAATTTAACGAGTAATAAGTATCTTATCATTACTTTATCATTACTTTATTATTACTTTGATTGTTTACAAAAGGTATTCTATACCACCATCCGTTTCTATGGTGCACGCGTGACATCTTCATATTACAGAATTCCAAGTTGTTTCAAAAATTTCTAATCTTCTTCGAATCTGTTCAGCTGCATTTTCGATTCTCTGATATATGTAATTTTTGTACATTATTTGTCGATGAAGTGTGCACTAAGTTTTCAATATATCCTCATAAGAAGAAATCCAGTAATGAACAAAAATACGTCAGAAAATTTAAGATGTTGAAGCTAAACTGATTCAATGAAAGCCGGGAATTTTTGAGAGAACTCGCAATTTTATGATACGAAGATGTTACGCGTACATAGAAATTAATTAAGGACATGTATAACATCTCTTGCAAACATCAAAGAAATCAAAGAAATTGATAATATCTGTTTGGTAAGATATCTGTTTGCTAAACTTGTGTTACTAAAATTGAAAAATTTTGGTAACTCTAAAAAGGTTGATATTTTTATTTTTATTTAGTATTTTTACCCAGTATAATAAAAGTACTATAAATTTTATTTAAAAGTTTTAAAGCTCTTTTTAATATCCTATATATAAAGTATTTCAGAAAGAATGGACTGGCTGGACTGTATATTCTCTTCATCAGGACAAACAAAAAAATTCCTACAAACATAGTGCCTAAAACCCTTAGTTAAAAGTTAACGTCGAGTTAACGTTAAAATAATTAATTGCGATGTTAACGTAATACATATAATAACATTTATTTAAATAAATTTTAAGAATTAAAAAACAAATGTTAAAGGAGACGCTTAAATGTTCGTGTGAAGCAATACAATTCTGGATTCTTTGTCTCATGGACTGTCTTGTGCGTTCAAATACTCCTGGAGTATGGCACATCGTTCGACATCCATCTTCTACTCTTTGTAACAATGGTTGTTATCAATCGAAACCGAGCAAACAATTATTTCTAAATTTAAATAAAACCACGGTAATATGCAAAAATTTAGGGTAAAAACATTTTTTTAAATAAATATAGACCTGTACTGATTAATTTATCAAAGAAAATAGATGCGATGGTTATAATATGAGACAGTCATTAATTGAGACATTTATCTTGTATATTTCAGTTTGAAAATCATGTGTAGGAAATCACAACTGTATTTGCATTAATCTGCAATCTTAAGATGATCTATTCCGGAGCATCAAGTTTGTTGCATCGCTCACTGATAAAACACAACCCGATTTACCATGTTCTGATCAGATAGTGTCTGGACGAAAACATGGCCAGAAGTCCATAAGAGATTCACGAGGCAGATTCGATGGCAACACTCCCAGCTCACGTTCGAGCTGTCGAAGGCTGATCCGAGGATCATTGTGTACCATCGCCAACACAGCGATGATACGAGCATTGAGTGAACGTTGACACGATTCTGGCGCGATTCGTCTTTGGCGAGTTAATTGCCCACGTCGAGTTCTTCGTTCAATGTGGAAAATTTGTGGAAGCATTGGGATGCTGCCGATTTGGCAATCGTAAACGATAGCTGAACGCCACCTTCCTCCTCTAAGGCATTCTAGGAATATCAGAAAAATATCGACAATTTCAGTGAGAGAGTAATCTTGACAGACGCGAGACAATTCCGTTCTTCAAACGACTTTGATTCCAAGATTGAACCGATGGCACCACCTTATGTCTCCCTCGAAGTCATACAATTTTTGTAAGAAATATCCTTTTTTCTAAAATCTCGTAATTTCCAGAAATTGACTTTTTAAATTAAAATGAAATACCCTATACATACACACATATATATGAAAGAAGTCTAAATATCAGGTCACAAGAAATAGAAAAATCGTAAAAAATAATGTGGTCATCTAGTTGTACTCTGTACATCCATTTTGGCGGCAAGTTCTTCGTGGGTAAAGACAGTAATAATATACTCACGCGACATATGTATATATCATGCGATATACAGATATACACATCAACGGGTTCACGATACATGAGAACAATTTCCAAAAACACAAGGTCGATTAAGGTCGATCGAGTGCATAGTGTCGCGATATTTTACTTGGTAAATATTTCGATACTCGCTTGATAATGCCAGCTTCTTGCAAAAATGAGCATCATTAATATCAATATTTAATCAATATTTTTCTAGAAGACTCGTCTCTTAGAAAAAGCACGAACGAATCTCGCTTCTAGGGCTACCGCCATTCGCAAAGCTCCAGCGGTGTGCCGATATGGACGTGAGAACGGCAGTAACGCCCCGGTACAGAAGTCGATAAACGTTCGAAAATAGCTGCTACGTACACCGGAATAGATCGCACAAGCACCACGCGTTTAATTAGCTCTCTGAGCTTGAGGCTTGTGGACTTTATGGAGCCTACTTCTCCTAGGTATGCTATCGCACGCGCGAGTTCGGAATTAAAACAGTTTCGGCTAGTCGAATGCAGTCTTGCACGCGCACGTGAAAGAAAGAAAAAAGATGAAGAGAGAGAGAGAGTGAGAGAGAGAGAGAGAGAGAGAGAGAGAGAAAGGGAAAGAGAAAGAGAGAGACAGAGAAAAAGAGATGTAAGTTGTAAAAATTATACGCATCTAGGACGCATAATCGCACCTTAAAATACGAAAGAAGGGGAATTGGCCTCCTCCATTAATTCGCCGTATTTCATATTTTCCTGTGAATGAAAATAGAAACGTTCCTACGTGCGAAAGCTCGTGTACATGGGAGTCTAAAATAATCCGGCGTGTTCCGCGATAATTGATGATAACATTATAGATATATAGGATGGTCGTCGACTCTCGAGTTCATGCATAGTGAGCTACCTCGAACGATATGAGACCGACTTTTTCTAGACTGGAATCTCATCAAAATTGCACGCAACTTTTGCTTATAAAGAATTGAGAAAGAGAGGATCTCTTGCGAGGGAACTAGCAATTCTTCAAATCGATCCAATAATTTCGTTGATTA
The DNA here is from genome assembly GCF_003227715.2 of Harpegnathos saltator. Taxonomy (NCBI): domain Eukaryota; kingdom Metazoa; phylum Arthropoda; class Insecta; order Hymenoptera; family Formicidae; genus Harpegnathos; species Harpegnathos saltator. The sequence goes on along the minus strand of NW_020230721.1, from coordinate 1,036,424 downwards.
GCGCCAGTGTAACGATATGATGAGTTATCGTCAAAGCGCTACGATGTAGTCACACTACAGATGTCATTAATGCCAGATACACACACAGAAAAACACACACACACACACACATACATATATGCGCGCATACAAACGTACACGCACACACAAAATTGATTTAAACAATGGGTCATACATATGTACCATATATATGTGGAAAGCATCATTACGTTTACCGGCTAAAGACAAACTGAAGGAAGACAAAGTAGAAAGAGAACGAGAGAAAGAGAGAGAGAGAGAGAGAGAGAGAGAGAGAGAGAGAGAGAGAGACACAAAGAGAGAAAGTGAAGAAAAACGAGTCACACGAGAGATATCACACGAGGAACACGTCAAGAACATAGGGAAGCGAAAAAACATCGACTCGTGCATCGGAATAGTCAAAGAGATCCGGGGTCTCGCAATCGTGAAAAGTGTTTCGATTCACTGACGAATTCACAAACACTTCATTATCTATCACCTATATTTCCGTCTTTCCAAATTGCTTATCACGATTATATATATATATATATATATATATATATATATTATACAATGTGTGTATGCGTAAGTGTGTATGTATATGCGCGCACGCGCGCACACATATTCACGTCACAAGATTTCAGTGCTGATGCTAGAGTATAGAGACCGTGAAGTAGATCGGACACTAAAATACTATTTCGAACTTTTGCGAAGATCAAATTTTTTTTCTCACACACGGGAGGTCTCAATCTTGAAGCAACCATTTCCGCAATCGCGATAACCGCTATTCAAAACAGTATTTTGTTCCTTATCAGTCGAGACGCCATGCTCTATGTGAGTACACACTACAGCACAGTCGCATACTGGTACGGTGATTAAAACAAGAGAGAAGATAGGAAAGGTGAGAGAGAGAGAGAGAGAGAGAGAGAGAGAGAGAGAGAGAGAGAGAGAGAGAGAGAGAGAGAGAGAGAGAGTAAGAGGAAAGTTGAGAAAGTGAGATACGAAGTGGGAAGAGGAGAATGAGAGAAAAAGAGGATCAGAGGGAGGGTTAAAGAGAGGAAGGGAGAGAAAGACAGAAGAGGGGGAGGAAGAGAGAGAAAAGGGAAGGGAGAGAGGGAGAGAAGAGTAAAGGAGAGAGAGAGAGAGGGAGAGAGAGAGAGAGAGAGAGAGAGAGAGAGGGGGGAGAGAGAGAGACACGAGAAAAGAGATGAGAAGAAAGAATGTAAGGAGTGAAAAAGAGGGACGAGATAGAATTGAGAGTGAGAGGGTGGAAAGGAAGAGAAAAGAGAGGAAAAGATAGAGAATGTGAGACAATAGTAATATATATACGTATGCACATCACATATGCATGTATAGTTATTGTATATACATATATGTACAATTGGATGCCACGTGTGTATATAATATATTCTATGAATCGTGTAGATATATCGTGTGTTATTATTTGATGATGTGCGAGTGTGTGTGTGTGTTTGTTTGTTTATTTGTTCGTTCGCTTGTGTGTTTGTGTGTGCATGTACGTGTATGTGTACAGCACATTGTTCTCTACTAGAGCTTACTAAATGCGTGATCGAACCGAGTACTCGTCCGAGAGTAACCTGCAACAGCGAAACAATAGCCTGTCACCGCCTTTTTGGGATCTCTTGTCCTTACATGTCTAGTTTCTTTTAGTCACGAGTAAAATAAAGAGAAAGAAGAATAGTGTCAAAAAAAGAGAGCGGGAGAGAGGAAGAAAGAGAGAGAGAAAAGAGGGAGAAATGGAATATTTTTTAACGCTTAACAAGATGTTTCTACAAAACAAAGCTTTATGTAATAATACGTATATGTATATATATATATGCTGATCCCTCCAGGCCTCTCCTGGAACTTTATTCAATCTCTTCCGTCATCCATGATCTTTCCTTTCTTTAAAGCAAAGGATTAAAACAATTCTAAATCAATGTTGAAGAATGTAATGAAAAGATCACTGTAAGCATCAAAGTCAGTACTGTAAAAAGTTACAATTTTATCACACTATTTATGTGTGTGCAAGATGAAAAGGATTTTTCTCTGCGTCCTTTGTTCAAAACAAATAAATATTGATTCGGGAAATAGCTTCTTTTAAAGCTTATAATTAGCACTCACTCAGCCTCTTATACGTCGAGTCCTCCTTCAGAGTTTAACTGTTTAAATTTCTAAATAAGTATCGAAATTCTGATTAAATTCAAGACAAAAGGTAATTGTTTTCTTTTATGTATGAATAAATATGATAAAAAATATAATAAATATTAGGAACGTGAAGGAAAATTTGGGAAATGTAAAAAAGAGAGAAGGATATTCGGATATACCAATTATATATATCATGATTCTAGTACATCTCCCGTCATTTGTTACTGTGAATGAACGAATAATATGCGTAGGTGTTAAATATTTAATGATTCGTTTTTCACGCAAGTTAATGTCGAGGGAAAGAAATATTTTGCGAGTAGTTTCGTGGTAAGTCAAACGGAGAGTGGCCAAGAGTATACATTATATTTCGAATAGATATCGATGCCTGGTAAAAGCGAATCGAGCGCAAAATATACTGGCACAGAGAAATACTGGCGAGAGACGAAAAGCGAGGAAGTAAGAGGAATAGGAAGAAAAGAGGATGGAAGAGCAAAAGAACAGAGTGAGAAATTTATAGCGAGAAAAACTCGGTAAGCGGTGCTTTACGACAACTCGTACTATTCGCCATGCAATCTGAATGTTAAGATTGATCGGGTCTCGCGCATATATGGTTTATACGACCGACTCGTTCGCCCGATATCGAATCGCGCATATTTACATCTGCAGTTGGTTCGCCATATTCATGAACCAACTATTTGACTATCGCATTCATATACTTTTGCAAATCTTGTAACTAAATATCCCGTGGAAAGTTGTGTGGGTGAAGGTAACATTTGACTGTTCACACGATAAAAATAAATTACGGCCGCACCGAGGTCGAAATACTTTGTGTGTAGTGTTGTGTGTAGTGAAGCGAGTAGAAATCTACTGAAAAATCACCAGCGGCATAACTTGGCGTGTCTTCTTAAAAACATCAAGTGATAATATATTCAATATGAAATTAGCACACTTATTTGACACATGGAAACTTGGCTTTTATTACGCTCAACATATAGCGCTGTAAAAAACATCCACAGTCATAACTTTTACGAAAGCGTATTTCAGACAAAATCTCGTAAATATTTTTATGCGTACTACAGTATAATTTAAACTTTCCTATTAAATAATTTCTCTATGGTCAATCAATGTTATCTCCGTGATGAACGCAACGCTTTACCAAACGATTTATCACACTCAAAATATAAAAATCGCGAAAAAATTTACTAATAACAACCATACTAATACGTCGACCATTTGTGTCGTTGATTTCTGCATGTTTTATCACTTTGTAATGCGTGATCAACGAGGCACGCGCGTGTTGCGCTTGTGTGTGTATGTGTGTGTATGTGTAAAACTGCATAAAATAAAAAAAATATAGGAAAGAAAAATAAAATGCATTGCAGTGTAGAATAACAATGATAACAATAACAATAACAATAATAATAATAACGATAATAATAATAATAATAATAATAATAATAATAATAATAATAATAATAATAATAATAATATTGTTATTAGTAACCACCGCAGTGCGCGTTACAAGATGTAACCTGCATGTCCGTCACATGAGTTTGATGACCATGAGAATGGTCTGTCGAGCATCAGTTAAGCAATAATTATAACAAAAAGAATATAAATATGAATAAGAATAATTATAGTAATATGGGAAATATCAGAGTCAAACATTTAATAAGCAAAATTAACGAATGTTTTCGTAACGGATGTAGTGTCTCGTCAACTTACTCGGGGTATTTGATGTTGGGCAACGCCTTCAGGAAGCAACGTTGACGCAGTATGCCTTCCCAAAGCTGCACCCCAACGATACCAAAGATGAAGAAGACGAAGAAACAAAGTAATAAGACATTGCCCAGCATAGGAAGAGTGTCCAGCAGTAGCATCACCAATATCCTCATACCTGTCGGAGACAGGTAAAAATAACGTAAAAATAATGTTCCGCAAAAAAGTTGACGATGGCTTCAATGATAAACTATTAGTTTTAAGATCTTTAAATCAAGGCAACACATTCACATTCGCGGAGTTTCTTCAAATATCAATGCGTATAAATGCGTTCCAAAGTTAAATGATCAAAGTATGTTTCACCAATATGTTCTATGAAAGTAGAAATGAAAAAATGATATTATACAAACGCAGATGCAGAAATGCTTCTGTCATGTTACAATAAAAGAATAGAAATTTATGTAATTTTCCATTTTAAAATGTCATCTTTCGTTTCTTGTGCAAGCTTGTGCAAGATATGTTTTATTGTGGATTTCCTCCCGTATAATATACTATCGTTTCTACAATTTTCCACAAATAAAAATAACACAGCGTAAGATCTTATTGAAATTCTTGTAATCTTAACTTTTGACATTAACTTTCATTTGACATAAACTTTATTTGAGGAGAGTGTAATTATATGTGTAGCCAATTCTCACGTTTTTTACATATTTGGCAAAAACCCACTCAGACCGTATATACTTACTTGGTATTCGATTGATCGCTCGTAACGGTCTTAAAACCCTTATCGTCCGTATAGCTGACAAATTCATATTTTCCACGTTTAGGCAGTATTCCAAAGCGCTATAACGAAATCCAAACAAAGGATTCCTTCTTCAGTGTGTGTTCTCAAATCTTGTGTGTTCTTGAAATCTTACAACGTACATACTTTGCAAACTTTACTCTAAGTAATCTTTCACGATAATACAATGTATCATATCTTTTTTATGTGATATACGTATATTTGTTTATACATTCGTTATGTACAAGATGGTTTCATTACTTTGTCTCAATGTATTTCGAAACGCAATCATCATCCGATGAGAAAATTTGCTCTTGAATATAATTTTCAGAAAACAAATTATTTTTATTGCATACTGGATGTTTCGAGATGTGTCGAAGAGGAAGTATGCAAACCGTTTTATAAACAAATATTAAACTTGACGCAATTTTATCCAAAAGCATAAAAGGGATAGAATCTTGCGCGCAATCAAAATCTTGTTGATTTTTACTAGCATTTATATTTATCTCTTGATTTTCCAGTCAAAGAATATAAAGAATATTTGATATCTATGTTAAATCAAACAATTCAAAGTTCATGCAGTACGTAATATCATAAAGGCAGTACGAATGGAAAGAATACTACGAATTAAAAGAGTAAAGGATAAAAACCGGACGCTCGAACAAAATACTCACCCAGCTGCTACTATAAAGAAGTCTAATCTATTCCAGGAATCTGCGAGATAGGTTCCTTTACCGTAAATCCCCATCGCCACCATTTTGATGGTCATTTCCAGGGAGAAGAAGGCAAAAATGATATCATCGAACATCTAGAAAAAGCAACAGGCGGAAGATTTAATTAGTGCTCAGCACGAGCAATGTAATTGACCGTGATTAAAATTCAGAAGCACGAGAATTCGATTGACAGGCCACGTCAGCTCGATAATTTTCTCATTTTTTTCCGTTTTTCCCTTTTTAACTTCTTTGCCACGTTATATCGATTGATTCACTTATTAACACTTTCAGTAATTGCCGTTATGTCGCTCTCACGGGTCTCCTCGGCATAAAAATCTAACCAATTTAATCGATTTAATGCAAATCCATATCAATACTCAATATCGGACAATTACTAATACGGACCGTTCTTCTCTGTGGAAATATTTCACAATCAAATAAACTCGATACATCCCCACCGCACTCGCTTCTATCCCCAACGCAGTAATATGGATTATCCGCTTTGTTCACTCCTTTACAAGTATTTGTGCGCGTACGTACCTGTAATATTTTACACCGATTCGTTACACATTGATCATCCACACACGGCTGATACATTCCAAGCGTGATGCAGTTCAGAAGTATCACCATCATGCTCACCCTCTCGAACCACGTAAGTATTTGTTAAGGAAAAATCTATGTGTTTTTTGTTGTTTTATAATGAACAACGAGATATATTATAGCGGACCATCCGCTATAATATCTGATAAACAAGAGACAAACTCTCTTGCGCAACCTGATATTTCCCAACTTATCGATCTTTTCCAAATAAATGATAAATTACTCGCCTTCCGTCAGAAAGGAGGGAAAAGTAAGAGCGTGTAGATTTCGCTATATCGCTCTCTCCGATGGAACAACTGCTTTCTGAAGAACGAGAATACTGTTTTCTCCCGCCGTGTAATGTAATAGATAGACTGCGCCAAGGAGTTCGACCGTGACGAGACTATTTTCACTCTGGGCTATTCCAGGAGCCGTGGCGGTACAGGCATTCCTCATTTCCGGAGTGAGTAATTAAATCGTTACGAGAATAACACGAGCGCGTTTTGCGAAGGTACAAATGCCTTTTATCTCGCGGGTGCCCACGTGCGTCCATGCGCCCTCGCGCGCTTGCTAAATATAAATCCCGCCCCGTTTTGTCGCGCCGCGTAGCACGCTGAGATAAGCGGCAGCGGCAGCGGCGGCGGAAAATAATCAATTCGATTACTCCCCGCACACTCGAGCCGAGTATGGCGTAGATGTTACAAGATCTAGGCCGGCAGGCCTAGATAACCGTTTATCAAACGATGCAATCTACTCCCAGCAGCATCCAGGCAAGGTTTGCGCGACCGCGTCAAGTATCGTTCACATAAGGATTAGCTCGGCAGAATTTTTGGCTCGCCGCATAACGGTCGCATATGAACGTCCGCATAAATCTAAATCGCGTATTAACACCGTTCTGTCGCGCTGCGGAAGAAGAACACGTCGAGTCTATGTTCCTCACTCAAATACAATCGCACCACATGTACGAGAGAACTTTGAAACGTAGTTTTCAAGACTTCGAAAAATGAAAAGTTATTTCCTTCCATTCAAATTACTTTGTAATGACTGAAACGAGTTAGATAGAGCTGATAATGCGAGAATACCCAGAGAATACGAAAGATCCAATAAAAGGTTCCAGTTCAGGTCTCAGTTGTCTCAGGTCGTGTGTCTGTGTCTGCATTGAAACGTGAGGTCTGGCGTTGTCGTGATGAAATGTGTGTGCCGTTATTTCCAATTGGCCAAAATCGGACGTTTTCCTTGGACTGTTGCCTTCAAATTATTCAGTTGTTGGCAGTGCTTGTCGGAATTAATCGTTTCACTCAAAGAGATAACTCAAAGATTATTGCTTCGAGGATGTAAGCCAGGTTTTAGCATGGGCTAACCGCGGATTCAGTTCTTTCCTTCCGAGTTTGTTCGCGTTGAACATTATTGTGCAGGATCTTTCTTTAGTTGGCCGAGCGAAGAAACTGCGAGCGAAAACTCGGTCTATTAAAATTAAATTATGTTACGTATACGCGCACTATTCAAAAGATATTATTGAATATTCGACTCTTACTCGGTATGCATGTGTATCTGTAAGATGCAATTGTACCGCGACGTCACCACGTATCGTCACGAAATTACGGTAGGCCTCGTGTGAAGGATACCTTAGGCGATCGATTTTTACGCGAGCGCTCGTTACGTGTCAATCAGTCGGGAATGGCTCGTCAACCTGTTTCTCATCGACGCTCATTTATGTGGCACTTAATAGACAATCAAGCAGCCAAGGCGAACAAATTGCTTCGATCGACTGCCGCTTCCGACGACGTCCGAGGTATCAGATAATTGCTTTGTTTACGCTGGAGTCACTCAAGTATCTTTTTTTCCAATCCCATATATTCCAATCTCACCGACTATTCGACAAATGAAAAAGATCTCGCGACGAAAAGTGAAAGAACGCGAGGATACGGAAAATCAGGAGAAAAACAACGCTATTCCTTTGCTCGATAATTTCAATCGTGACCGAAAAATCACGCGGAATGAGCAAGTCATCTACTCAACGACGTTTTAATTGGCATGTCAAAGGATTTTCGAGCATCTATTAGCTATTTATAAAAAAAGGAAAAAAGGCAATGTTTTGATTAACATACATACATGGTATCATCAAACTGGAGTAATACGAACCGAAAGAAGGAAAATCCACATGAACAAAAAGTTGAATATATTGAATAATATTTTTTTAATGCGAGAAGCTTCATTTTCAAGTAAATCGATGTTGAAAATTGATCACTTGCACCTGACTATGTCTCAACTTGGCGGATCTCATTATAGACTATCTGTGAAGAAATAAAACATTTTTGCCTCATTGCTCATTTTTTATTATCCAATATAATAAACATGAACATTAATGCAAGCAATGTTTGTAATGATGTCTGTCAGACCGAGACACAAGTCACGCGTGTATATGGATACTCAACCATTTTTTATTCGGAAATAAGGCCTTATGTAGCTTAACTATGACATGAATAAATGAAATCGGAAGTTGGCAATTTATACCAGAAAGAAAAGTGTGTAAGTGTGCAAATATTTTTAGTTTTTATTTATATATTTCTCGAAATACTACAATATAAAATATTCAAATAATACCGTTTAATAGGCAAATTTAAAAAAGTGTTATAATATAATGTATAACAATTAAAGAACTACTCGATTATACTTGCACAAAGTAATATAAACAAAGCTATTACAGCAATACCGTAATTTCTCCACCATTCAATTAGAGGCGGCGCGTAAATATATATGGTTGGTCTGTGTGTCGCCCGCACGTTGATTTATCAAAAACTACCATATTTCTTGAACACATCTTGCATATAAAAATCGAATCTTTCTCTCCCTCCTTCACCCCTCTCTCTTTCTCCCCCTCTTTCTGCTCTTGTGGCGCTCGGCTACAACCCACCTATTGTCAGAGCTCACAATGGAGATCTTTCTGTGCGCTCGCCGTTCATTCGTTCGTTCAATCGCTCACACGCTCACCCAGCGACGCTTGTTGTTCCGACCGGGGACTAACTTAACTTTGTCCGACCGCACACCATGTACGGTATTACGTTTTACATGTTCTCTACGATTGCACAAGTAGATATATATAAATGCTCCTAGACTGAAGACGGGAAGGAGATGATAAGGAACGAGGAAGGAACAAATGGAAAAAGAAACTTCCATCGCAGACACCAAAGAGAAAAAACAGAGGGAGAAGGAGGGAAAAAAGAGTGAGAGAGAAAGAGAGAGAGAGAGAGAGAGAGAGAGAGAGAGAGAGTGAAGAAGAAAAGAGCGAGGGTGAAAAGAAGAGGGAGAGTGGAAGGGAATGAAAAGTGAGAAGGGGTGAGGGAGAATGAGAGAGGGAGGAGAGAAGGATAGAGAGAGAGAGGAAGGATTTGCAGACAGGAAAAGAGTGGAAGGGAGGGGATAGATAGAGAGAGAGAGAGAGAGAGAGAGAGAGAGAGAGAGAGAGAGAGAGAGAGGGAAAGGGAGAGATAGAGGAAGAAATAGAGAGCGAGAGGAGGAAAAGAGCAGAAGAGAAAGAGAGAGGGGGATGATGAGATGAGAGAGAAGAGAGTAAGAAGAAGAGAGGGGGAGAGAGAGAGAGAGAGAGAGAGAGAGAGAGAGAGAGAGAGAGAGAGAGAGAGTGGTTAGGTAGGAGGGGGAGAGAAGTGTGCCACTATGGCAAGCGACTATGCGCGCGGTAGGATTTGCCTAGAAGTAGGTCAATCAATGACCTATTTAAGGCGTCTTCAGACCAGTTTCCTTCTGCACTCGGGACTGTGTTTACCACACTAGATCAGGAGTGTGAACTGTTCAATAAACACAATGAGACGAAGATGTTGCGTTTAACAAATAAGGCCGAAATACAGGGCATAGGGTATTGAGTGAATTTTAGTTAAAGCTGTCCCGTAGGAACGGGGCAATAGAACGTAAAAGACGTAAGAGTCAAGCTCTCGTATAGTTTATGGTAATGTAAATAATAAGCAGTGACGGAAAATGGTTTTGTACGACAGCTCTAAGCGTGGAAAATCGTAGGTTGAACCCGTCATCAATTCTGAAATCATCGATATCGATCTTGAAACCTAGTGTTCATGACAATAAATGTTATTGTATGTACATTTAGTGAGACGAAAGCATTGACGAATTTATTGACTCAAAGCCACCATCTTTCTTCCGAGAGGGAATTTGTCAGTTGTGCCCGAAAGATGGTGGAAAGTCATCGAAATCAATCACGAATATTTATTAAAATGCATTTTATTTTTTTTGTAAATTAACGTTCAATTTTATTAAAAAAGAGGCATCAAATGAATGTGTACACCCGATATATGTTTTATAAGCAAAGCCTCAGTGCTTCCGACATTGTGCGTATGAATTTATGTGACTAAGTAAACACACCTTATTATCGCGCCATTTATTTCACCTTATCTGATAACCCACTGCACATTGGCACTTAGTAACTTAGAAAAATCAACAAACTCCGATAGCGATGCTAGCGATGCTACAGCGAATGCTGATGTACGCGCAACCTTGTTCGCGCGCCCTTGCATGTGTGTATAGTCAAAGAAGATATAAATTTCTAATGAAGATCGGGCCGTGAGAAACGTTCGCGTCGGATTACCATATTATGAAAATAAAAAAGTGAATTCGCTCGTGAAATGCATATACAAAAATGCAATCGATACCCATCCGCAAAAGCAAAAGCATTCGTAGAAAGTCGATAATGAAAAATTTCTTAATCATCGAGATATTTCCGCTATGCTCCGAGACGATTATATCTGACGAATATAAGCTGATCTTGAGAGCACACCTTGATGAAAACGTCCTAACATTTCGTGAACATTTCTCTGACATCTGATAAAAAGTTACCCCAATATCTCCAAGACGATTATATATTATGAAAATTTGTTCTAGAGATCAGCTGATTCGTTCGAGTCTCTTCGGGCATTTCCTCAAAATATTTCAGATCTTTGTGTTGGTTGGAACAATACCAGATTGCGAGCATGCAGGTCAAAGTCCTCCGAGCGGCGTATACCGCACCTTCGTTCGAGTAGTAGCAAAAGGATATGGATTAGTGATCAGCGCGAGACACCAGTTGCGCGGTCGTGTAGTTTGGTCGAGATATCTCAGCGCGATCGGAACGAAGCCTGGATAAGGCAGTCCTTCGCCTTCCTCTTCCTCTTCTTCCTCTTCTTCGTCATCCTCGTCATCCTCGTCGTCATCATTCCCATCGTCCTCATCATCGTCTTCACCGTCCTCGTCCTCCTCCATGACCACTTGCCTATTGACAGCTTCACCAGCCCCATCCTCGTCCTCGTCGTCCTCGAAGTCGCTGAGTTCCGCCACGTCGCTATCGGAACCCTGCTCCCCTGCTCCGACACCGCCTGCTTTCGCCGCTGAGCGGTACCGGTATCTTTGAGAATAGTGTAACGACATTCTCGAATCTCTCAACGAGCCCTCTTCCTCGCGGCTGCTCCTTTCTTTCCCTTTTCCTGCCAGAGATCTCGGGGTCTATTCAACGACGTCGCGGTCTTCTCGATTGCACCCAGGGCTGTATGAGACGACGGCTCGGTGACGATAGTAGCGCGCGGGAAGTGATTCTCATCGCCGGAGCATCTGCACGAACGATGCTCGTTGCCACTCACGCTCACGTTCGCGATCACTCTCAACCACTACCCGCGGTAATAAAGTACGGCGAACGAGAGGAACACGATCTCGGCAGCGTCATCGAGAGGGATAGAGAGAGAGAGAGAGAGAGAGAGAGAGAGAGAGAGAGAGAGAGAGAGAGAGATTCGCTTTTCCCGGAAGCCGTCCACAGATTTTAACAAACTCGATGCTCGTCACACGTTCCTGATCGCGATCGTATAAACGAACGTACGTCCGCCGATTGCATCTTACACCACAGCTGAAGATGAAGTCGAGAGATTACGATATGTGTCGTCCCGTCCGTGCGCCTCCCCCGACGCGCTTGCTCGGTGTGTGTTGTTCCTCTTATCTGCGCTTTCCTCACCTGAGGACGCAGCAGCAACGCGATAACCTTGTCCCGTATCCCGGGTTGTCCCCGGAGGAAGAGAATATTACAGGATAGGGAGTATGCGTTCGTGGAGTTGTCCGCTTTACAAGGAGAAGACAGGGGAGAATTTTCCGGTGGTCCAGGAACGGAAAGAAGGCATGTAAGCTCGCGTAGCCGAGACCGCCGAACCGACGACGGCTGCTGCCGCCACCACCTGCCGAATGTGATTCTCCCCGCTCGCACCTCGGGCCTTGGCACTTTCACCAGGTGCAGTTGTATCGACCGCGATGTCAGTCACGCGAGCTACTAGTAGCGCGGGTACTAGCAGCGCGGACAAACACGCGCAACCATGTACGACGGTGCCCGGCGCAGCGTCGACCGGTGACTGAAGAAAACGTCGAACATCCTCGTCTACGGGTTGCAAACGCATGCGCGACCTCCAGTAATGTGTTCGTCCGTTGCCTCATCGCCGCGACCTCCAACATCCTCCCTCGAGAAAATCCGGTCTTGCTGCTCTCTCATATGTCATCTCCTCTTCCGCCACTTCCTCTTGTTCATCCCCTCATTCCTCATTTTTCTCCTCTTCTCCCTCGGTCGCACAGAACTCCTTCACGATTCTGGTACTCGAGGCGGGTAAGACGACAAGACACGAGGATAGAGAGGTAACTGAGAGAGGACCGAGGCTAGTCCTTGAGATCCTCGCTTTCACTTTCAGCGCTGTCTAAGTGACACCCTCTTGTACTTTTTTCTCGCCCGTCATCATTCTACCGTTGGGGTGTTATCTCGCGCGAAACTCCGCGGCGCATCGCGAGCCGTCGCGACGCGCCGCGGCTAATTCATTGACAATGTCGCGAATAAACGCGTTATTCGGCAACGATATATCTGCCAACGGGTACGAAGTGGAACCGGATGGAAAATGTATCGTTGCCAATAACGCGACGACCGCAGGTTTACTCGGAAAGAATTTCGTTTCCGTCACCATTGGAGCCGCGGTCCCGCGTAACGGAAGTGACAGAGGGAACGCGCAATGATCACTTGAAAACAGTGTATTTGAAGGACTGTCATCCGATAAGACACTCTGATACACTACACACTGAATAGTTGAAGTTGTATCGACAGCGGACGATAAGGAATTGCGACCGTTTCATAATTCTGACTTTAACGTTGTAATCCGTTAGGTGCTTTCTTAGATACTGAAGCGTTTTTTTTTATGTACGAGATTAATAAAACGACGTTATTATATAAATAAAATATTTAAAAAAACACATCTGATCGGTCCCATCCTGAATTTAATATTTGTTATTATCTGCGCTCTGCCAAATAAGTTTTGTGTTTCTAACTATACTGATTTTTTTCCATACAACATCTGTACAAATCATCTTACCGATTAAGAAGTTTTTGAAGATGTATTTAAAAGACGACTTTTTAAATATAAGAACAATTATAAGCAAATCTTAGTGTGTGTGTGTGTGTGTGTGTTCGTACCTATCTAGTACGCACTCTGTATGTGTGCGTGTGTCGTTATCTTGTGAGCACAGTATGAATATACAGAAAGAATGTTATAACTCTTTTCCATATCGAATCTTTTAAATTTTATTATGTTTTCCAATAATGCAAGAATAAACTGTTGGTAGAGTTTAGTTTGCTAAAAAAATATAATAAATTTTCTAATTGTAGATTTTAGTTCTTAAAATATAAATAACATTGTGAAACGGAAGGATGACATGCACGCATACACATCCCTTTTCTAAAAACATTTCAAATAAAATATGCAACAACTCGTAGCAGTGCAGACTACATGCCATTCGTAACGTAACGGATTATACACATCGCATCCGGTATCGTATCAACATCCGCGTAACGAAAAACAGGTAGCGATCTTTGATCTTCCACGCTACGATCTCCTAACGAAAGCTCCCGATACCTGTCGTTCAGTGCTACGACGAGCAAAGGCTGAAGCATCATCACGCTGGCTAACTCTCTGCACGTCTCGTCTATTTTTGTTCGGAAATCGAACAAGAAAGTAGGAAAAGCTGCTACAAGAGAGTTATATTTGTATGTGTGTGTATGTGTGTGTGTGTGTGTGTGTGTGTGTCGCAGTTACATTATACGATTTCCGACGGGAAAAACGACGAACTAACACCGATAATGAAACACCGATAATGTCGGATACTGGACACGCGATTAAAGTCTACGGTGTCCGGAAACGATCAAATCTGTCGGAGATTACAAATGCCAGCCGTCGCTATCGTCGGCCTTAATTGACTTCCTCCCCGTACGCGGCGTACGGCCGAAAATAGAAACCAACTACGCGTGTTTTGCACGTTCGCAACCGTTTCAAGTGACTATCACGATCCTCAATATTTGGCATATCTCACGAAATGCGCTACTTGACGAGGTTGTTAATAATATAGAGAAACAATAGAGATAGAAAAAAACAAAATAGATAAACAACGATAGAAGAAGAGCGTGTGTAATGCATATTTATTTTATTAGTTGCTTACTTTATTCAGAACAAGAATAAACGATATTACAATACAATACAATTGTATTACAGCACAATACGAAACAATACTATAATACATAACAACGAATCTTCTCTGCGATCCCAACACTGTCAACGTCGACACAACACTGAAGGGATAGATCTCTCTATTCGACCGCGACGCGCTAACGATTTGTTTGAGTTACCTCTAGTCACGAAGACGATACTACCGCAGGAACGAACTCTCCCTATGCCAGTTCATCGACTAACATTGCATTATTTAACAGTAGTAGATCCTGAGACGCGAGCCAAGATATATCGGTGAATAATCGCGGCACGACTCCCCTGGGCTATGTATATTGCCGTCCCTGATACACGGTGAATGTGCGCAATGCGAAATCCAAGCCACCTCGCCGCGCTGTTCACAAGGCGGAAAATCCCTTGTCGTCCAATAGAGAGGCAAGCTCTCTAGGACTCGTGGTGGGTGGGGAGCACGTGTGATGTCGGCACACGAAAACCGTCGCGCGACCGTTCTGTGGTTTCATCTTACTGATGATCGTGTTCTTACGAAACAGGACATTGTCCTGTGACCGCTCATGATCGACCAGTGAGAGCACCATGCCGGGTATTAAACGTTCTCGGACCACGTTCAACATCTCGTTCGTGTCCTCAGCGTCTGATTTCCCTATTATATAAATCTGAAAAAAATCCTTTTCAAGAAAGTACCGAAAAAAAGTGCCGCACAAACTTCGCAAAAATGCGGCCACTCTTCAATCCGTGCGCACGTGCATGTACTATTAGCGCACTATTAGCCGTGAATAAAAAGTAGAAGCAATGCAGACCTGCGTCGTGTAGTGATAATCGAGCAGTGCCAGGGTCATTTGCGGAAACATAATCGGTATCTCCGTGAGTCCTTTGCCGAAAGCGCGTAAGAGCTGCGCAGCCTTTTCCTTGAGTTCGTTACGGTCTAAGAAAGCCGCTAGCCGCAACAGATTGGAGCAAGCGATCGAATTACTAGACGGTTCTGCGCCATCATGAGCTGCAACCAAGTAATAGAAAGTTTTTATATTTTTAGAAATTTGTCTTAATTTTTGGCATTTATTACCACCTTTATTCATTTATTCCTATCATTGTCATAGTTGCCATATTGAAGTAATTTTTCGAAATCTGTAATCTAAAATTAAGAACAACATCTGAACATATTTCCACATCTGAATACGTCATGAACATTTGAGCATTCCACATGATCTTTATGGTAGAATATTTCGACTCGCTCGCTTTCGTTTACTCGTGGCGCGCACACATTTAACGTGACTATGCGCATTAAAATACTCGAGATTTAATAGAACTAAAAATACTAAAAATACTATAATAGCAGCCGTCGAGACGTACCGTCTTTCATTCGTAGAATCATCTGAGAGTCCTCGACTGTTGAGAAGTAACCGCCGTCCTGCGAATCCCAAAACAGTTCATCCTGTGTATCTTGCAACTGTTCGGCGAGCTCGAGCCAGTGTACATCAAAGTTGGCCTGATATAAGTCGAGTAGTCCCTTCACAACAAACGCATAGTCGTCGTGGAAACCGTATATCGGTACACTCCTGTGGAAATCATCGTTATTGGAAATCATCGATATACTATCGAGCTGTGTGTGTGTGTGTGTGTGTGTCGTGTATATCGTGTATATCGTACAAAAATAAGACTCAAAAATAAGTGCACTCTTACGTCTGTATAATCCTATCGTCCTCCTCGCGATAGCAACTACGAAGCAGCGTGCCTTTATTTTTATCAAACAAGTACTGCTCCACGAATTTGGCAGCATCCGTCGCTAATTCTACATACTTTGAGTTCCGTACAGCTGCTCCAGCGCGCGCGAAGCCACTTATCATAAGACCTGCAAATAGATGAGAGAAGAGTTACGTCAAATTTTTCGAGAACGTGCGTCACGAAAGTGCGAAGAGTGAAAGCGGTGACGACACATGGATATTATTATAATAGGTCAAAGATATTATTGTAATAGGTTATAGAGGTCGTAGATGACCGCATTACCATTCCACGCTGTAACCATCTTATCGTCTAAATGGGGTCGCGGTCTTTTCGATCTTTCTTTAAACAAAATCAAGCAAGCCTGCTTGATATAGGTTTTCGTATCCTCCAGACTAATGTTGAAATGCTCCGCAGTTTTCTCCACTGCCTCATATGCAATAAGCACGTTTTTACCTGTGAGTTCGCCGTGAGGATCCTACAACATAAAATATCATGGAAATTTAGTTTTACCATGCTTCTGGTTCCCTACAATCACGATACGTACTTGAGCCTTTCGCACATTTCCCTCTTTTTTCACATTGAAGTGATAGCATATCAGATCAAAAAATCGAACGTTATTACGGCCAGGTACTTTTTTATTTAAAAGACTCTTGACTTCATCGTAAGTCCAAACATAGAACGCGCCTTCCCGTTTCGCCGAAGACTTTGACTCCGGCAGTGAGTCTGCATCCTCCGCACTGTAGAAACCACCTTCCTAAATAACATCAGTGATTTCAATATTTCATATTAAATTTACTTACATTATGTTCTTATCACTATTATATTTTTGACATATGCGCGATCTAAGGATCAAAATGAGAGAGAAAGAGAGAGAGAGAGAGAGAGAGAGAAAGAGAGAGAGAGAGAGAGAGAGTTGTTTGTTATAACTTGGAGAATAATAGGTCATTCTATATTTGTAATATATTTGACATAAAATTGTAAAAATAAGCAAAAAAGGAGTATAAACAGTACCTTATGTCGTAGATCACGCTCGACGTACTTTGCTATATCGTCCACGATATCGGAATAAAACGAATCTTTTGTGATAACATAAGCGTCAGCGTAAGCTTGTATTATTTGCGCTTGATCATAGAGCATTTTTTCAAAGTGTGGTACATGCCACTCACCATCTACGGAATACCTCGAGAATCCCTTAAAGAATCGAATAACCGATCAAGCAAGACGATTCAATTCACATGTAATAATAAGGATACTGAAAACAAGCCTTACTTGTCCTACATGATCGTGAATTCCACCATAAGCCATCTTTGTTAGGGTATGTAGACACATTTCTAGACACTCCTTACGCAGCTCGGACAAATTGCTCAAAGCATATACGCTGAAAAGAAAGTTGAAGTTAACTGGCTCGGGAAATTTTGGTGCGTTCATTCTGAACTGACTGCCAAATCCTCCAAATTTCGGCTCGTATCCATTCGCCAAAAGATGAACGCACAAAAAGCCGCATTCTACCGTCGGAAATCCATCGCCCTCCTGCAATAGAAAAATCGATGAAAGCACGATGTCTTAATGTTCTCAAATTATTCAGATTTTTTTAACATTTTACTTACTTTTAGGCTCTGTCTACGCTCGACCATATCCTTTAGGCGACTTACTATATTAGCGCCTGATTTTATTATGTCGTTCTTCTGCTGTGCCCACTACCATAAAAGAAAATATCATTGACGGGCCTGACGAAAGTAAGATTCACATGATTATACATAATGGGTTAAATGTGGATGCGAAGTGTGTTAAATGAACGAGTACGTATGTTTATGTTTTGCACATATACCTTCTTCGCAACTTCTAGCAGGAGTGATTTAAACCCTATGAGGCCATATCTGTCATCCGGTGGGAAGTATGTTCCGCCTGTCACCGGTGTTAAATTAGGCGCTAGGAAAACACTCATCGGCCAACCACCATGACCCGATTTTGCCTGACAAATATATGCATATTAATTTTAGTCGGCAATTGCTACTTTATTAATTCTCATCAAAAGAAAAAAAAAAGAATAGATAATGTTTTTTCAATTCAAATTTCCATAAGAAATAGTTTCATGTAGGTAGTGGATGTAAATTAATTTACACTCCATATGTCTCTCTGCAGGTATACTTATTAACATAATGATATACACAATTGAATTGTTTAATCGTTAAATATAATAAAAACATGATTTTTATACATGGTAGTATATGCTTAACAACACTTACTTGAACAAATGTCATGTATATCCTGTCAATATCAGGCCTCTCCTCTCTGTCTACTTTAATATTAATAAAGTTATCATTCATAATGTGTGCAATTTCTTCGTTTTCAAAAGATTCTTTTTCCATCACATGGCACCAATGGCACGTAGAGTAACCGACAGATAAGAAAATCATCTTATCCTCCTTCTTCGCTTGTTCCAGAGCCTCGTCACCCCAAGGATACCATTCCACGGGATTAGTTGCATGTTGCAGCAGATACGGCGACTTCTCCAAGCTTAAACGATTCAGTTTTTTTGCGCCAAAATGGCTGGTGTTTTTGTCCTTGCCTTTAGACGTTGACGCCATTCTGACAGTTGATAAGAGATATGCCGATGATTCGTAATCCGACCTATTTTAAATGCATTCATTAATGATGAACTGAACTGTCCTTCAATGAATTTTAAATAGATGTTTTTCGGAAAAAGAAGCAAAGCGAAAGAAAAAAAAGTAAAGGTATTCTTTAAATTTCTTATAATAAAATTTTACTCGAAACAATAATGAAAATACTATGTAAAATTGTAAAAATGTTTCATGATGAATGTTTCATCTTAGTTTGGATTTTGGTTCCGTATGAGTGAACGTTTCTATAGATTAAAGTGGATCTATTCCTCTGAGATAATGAAATATATCCAATTCGCTCTACAATTTCAACTGAAAATATTTATTTGATGATACAAAATAAAAAATTCATTATGAATGAAAAATCAATCGAATTTAAGTGAGTTGGCTATCATTCTACTTTTAAAGTGAAATTTTAGTCCAATGAATTTAAAAAATACATCAGAGGTGATTACCTATTAGTGTATCGTCCGACTGGGAATAGAACCCTTTCAATCAGAGAACGATCCACAGGACTGTGTACGACACCACACTGCTTCTTAGATAGCAAACTGGATATGTAGCGAAATGTCGATAATAGACTGCATCTTCTCGGAATCATAACACGGGTGGCATAGAGAGTTTTCGTGTCATAAATCGTATACAATCCTGTGTATACGTAATGTTGCACTAAATAAAATAGTTAAAGGGCAACGTACTTATTTATAGTAAGGCTATCATTGTGTGTATGTAATAATTGAGAATTAATAATGCTTTCTTCCATGAAACTAGTTATAAAAAAAGAAAAGCAGAATATAAATATTCTTTTAATTCCAAATTATATCTCATTCATATACAATGTTGTAACAAGAAAGTTTATTTAAACATATTAAAAACTAAATAAGATCAATCTGGATTCAAAACTTTTCTCCTAATAAAGTAGACCACTAGCCTATAAGCACTTGATTGCACTTTTTAAAAAAATAATTATAAACTTTCATAAAATTACTTTCCCATATAAGTATAATTTTAATAAGATACAAACTATTTTAAAGTCGAATATGTTTATATTTCCAAAAATTAAATTTATCGATACACTAAATTTACCAAGATATTATTTTCAAACTGTATAATAAAAACGCGATCAAGCTTTCAAGCTTTTATAATTGAATTCTTTTAGAATTGAATTCTAAAATTTTCCATTCTATTATGTATAGCGACACAAACGAAGCATACAACCGGCAAAATGCCAAAATGTCTACCTGTTCGAATTGGCACGTTGCTGCATGATAGATCAATGTATGCATTCGTCATTAAAGTTTTATACAACATACGATTTATATTTATAGAACACTCGATATATATATATATATATATATATATATATATATAAAGTGAAAATGGCGAGTCTCTACGTTTTACAGAATGGTTATCAATTAATGAGTCAACGCTTTTCTTAAACGGATATTGAGGGACAAGTGTGCCAAAATCATCCGACAAATTAAATTTACCGAATTACTGTTGTAGGATTAGATAAGATGAGTGTAACTCAGTGTAACTACTGATAATAGCATATGTGTATGTACATACATGCAGGATTGCGATGCCTGATCCGACACGGTCGCTGATTCGATGCTCAATTTCTGCCTACTCACAACGATAAGACCGTATCACACTGGCGACTCGCGACTGCGGCTGCGGCTGCGATACGATTGCGATTCTTCCTCGACCAATCAGAAAGCAGCGACTCGCGGCTGCGACTCACGACTGTCGTCTAGACGGCTTTCTGATTGGTTGAGGAAGAATCGCAATTGCAATCGCAGCCGCAGCCGCAGTCGCGAGTCGCTAGTGTGATACGGTCTTCAGACGTCGTACGATTGACGCGGTGAAATTAAATTTTCGGAAAAATTTTAACACCTTAGCAACTTAAACAAGTATTTAAAAAATTTTGCTCACATAAAAATGTGAAAAACTCAATTTAAACAGTCGTGTAAGTTGAAAATATATGAACATTATACAAATCATTGTCTCTTGTTTTAAAAACAAAAATGATTCAAGTGAGACAGTAGAGTTGAGCTTGTACAGCTGTAAATTATTACATAAACTACGTTTACACGGCAATCCGAATTAGTAACTACCGTAGTTAGTGCAGTCTCAAATCCGATTAGAGTATATTTTTAGATCTAAAAGAATATACACAATTATTTTGTGTAATATAAAAGTAAGTTTTCATGTAACAAACGACAGGTCTGTTCCGAAATCAGTTTCGGAAACTTTAATTTTAATTATAAAGTTGGTAGATTTTAAACTAACTTAAATATCGTAACTGATCAGCTAATTAATTATTAAGATAACAAATAATAAAAAATCTATCCATTTTTCTAATATTATAACGACGACGACGACGCGATCTCGCGGTGACAGCGATAAATGTTTTTGCTTATTTCGAGTGTCTCTATGAGAGGTCTCTGTATGCTTCTTGTAGACCTTTAACCTAATCACCATCGCAAACAATGCGATTATACAGTGAAAATATTTCATATAGTGTCCAATAGTCTTAACTTTTTATCAAAACAACACACGAATATAACATTTGCGTGTTAGCTGCCTGCGAGAATGGCAGCTATACATCGAGAAGCGATACAAAAGCAAATTCAACAGGACTGGGCTAATCGCGAATACATAGAAGTCATCACTGGCAGTATTAAAAAGATTACAGATTTCCTTAACTCTTTCGGTAATTTGTCAAAATATATTGAATACTTGTTAATGTGACGACTGTTTCAATTTGATATTATACAACTAAAATATTTTTTCACAGACATGTCTTGCAGATCAAGGATAGCAGTTCTTAATGAAAAACTGACTACTCTCGAACGTAGAATCGAGTATCTTGAGGCATGCGTAAGTATTTCTTATATTAAATACAATTAAATACAAGAATAGAAATTGTGTGTGCATTTTGTAAAATATTTTCCATGTGTGTAATATAATTTATTATTTCATACATTTAAATGCACCAGAGAAATATATATTGTTAACATTCTATTAACTTACTATTAACTTGATTTTTATCATTACGATTATATCCATCAATAAATCAAAAGCAAGGGTTGACAGTTAAGTTATATAATGTTATTTATTTGACAGGTCACAAAGGGCGAAACATTGACATAATTCCTTCATTAACATGATACAACCATGGCTTTCTTTTGTAATAAAGTTTTATGTCTCTGTAATAGAATTTTAATAATAAAAATAGGTGTTACTATTAATAATTTATCAACATGATTGTCAATGAGTTAAAAACAGGAATTTGACTTGTACTTGATTATTTAAGATTTGCTTCACATCTCACAAAGGATAAGATATTGACGAAATTTCCTTAATAACATATGAAATAACTGTTGTTTATTTATAATCTTTTTTTATTTCTCTTTCTGTACTAGAACCTGAATAAATATACATAATAAAATTAGATACATTTTGCATCCTTTCATAACATTATTGTTACATTTTACGATATTTTGCATTATACCAGCACTTAATTTGTCATTAGATATTAATATAATGCTAACAGTTTCTCATATATATCACCTCATAAAGATCTTTATTCCCATGGTCTACGTCCTCTAGGATCCTTATAGAGTGTCCAATCGATAGGAGCAACAACAGGTTGGGTTGGTGTATTTTCGATTATATCCATAGGTAATGGGCTCCAATCGTTTAAATCACCAAACTTCTTAACTGTGGCACATCCCATCAAAACTAAGCCATAAGAAACTGAGAGTTTCATATTTTTTTGCCAATGATTAAATACTCCAGTTGTAGCCAAAGCTATAACAAAAAATAATTTCTTTGTTTCATAATTAGCGTTAGGTTAGTATTTTTTTCTGTTATGTATTACATACAGGCTATAACATAGTTTGCATAGCCATCTTTGCCTCTTAACTTTGTTGTTGTATAAGCCACTGATGCAAAAGTGGCACACATGGCAGTAAAAGGCAACATCCAGTAGGATAAAACATTCACTGAATTCCAGAATGTAGAAGTTTGGGAAAAAAGAATACAATCGTATACCCCGACACCAAAACCAGTAACTAATCCATACTTGCTGAGCCCAATTACTTTTTCAAATGGTTTTTGACCTTCTGGTGCACTACTATATCTCCAATTGTTGCTAAAGTATGGCAAGATTACATTTGATATAGCCATTGCTAAAATAAAATGATTATTATAAATATAATAAACATAATAAGAGATGTGCCAACATAGAAAAAGTACCAACTATTAATATATATTATCTGTGTCATATTTTTCTGCAATTCATAAGTATTTCTTATATATTTTAACAATACAAATCTGTATAAATAATAAATACTAATATTCAATAATCATAAAGTATTCATGCTAAGAATATGATATTTAAATATGAAATACCAAGTATTATTTAACTTTACATTTATGTATAGTTCTCTTAAATTTTATTTGATAATTGTCGCAACATATTAATAATTATCAAGATGTTAATTTTATATAAATTTTATGTATAGTATATTTCTGTGTTAACTAACACTGATGAGTTACATGTGGTCTTACAAAAAATTAAAAGAAAATCAAGTCTTGAATCATTAGTTTTAAGGGAGAAAAATATGACATAACATCGATGTTAACATACATATTTATACCTACTTCTAATTGTAATATCAATCTGCTTACTTTAATTTGTCATAAGGAAGCAGTGATAAGTTATATCACCTTGCTTTCTCCTTATTTTGGCCCGGTTCTTATGATATATCACCTTGCAATTAAAAGAAAATTCTTAAGAGTGTAGTGTCAGAGAAAAACATGAGCAACTATGGCGGTGATTTTCTTGTAATGTGTGGGGAAACACTATATAGATGGCGGGACTACATACATTCTATTAGGGACCTAATAAGCACTGGACATAAAAGCGCCAGTTCTTGATTGATCCGCCATGTTTTGTCAACTCCCGTTCATATCTGTATTACAATAATGTTTGAATTATTATAATATTGACATGAACGTCGTCACTGATGAGGTAATACACCAGCTAAAGACTATCAGCCCTGGGTAAATTTTTGTATTTGCAAAGGGGCCCCGAAGGGCTCGGTGATAATTGAATAACGATAACAATTATTTTAGCTACGCTGAAGATAATACGAACATTTATACCATATTAAGCCAGTAGCACACGGTGCTTGTTTTCGTGCTGGATTGCTTGCTGGATGAAAATACTGCGTTCTGATTGGTATATTTTCGAAGATGGATGGAAATGCACCAATCAGAACGCAGTATTTTCATCCAGCACGAAAACAAGCACCGTGTGCCGCTGGCTTAACATGGCGATACAAATTAAAACCGACAATACAAGAATATCATATAAATGTATCGTTACCATAATAAGTCACTAGAGGGCAACATATTCGCTACATTTGCACACTCTGGTGTCATGAGCAACGAAACAAATTCAAATAAGACGCACAGTACTATTTATGACCGTTATGAGTTGAGAGTTCGCGCGAACAAATAGGTATGTTGTTTTTAGTTGAAGTAGTTTGCATGTTTCATCTTTAGGACAGAACAAATATATAATCAAGCATTGAAAGAAAAAGAAACAAAGCTCAAATGCGGCACTAATGGAGCTAGAAAAGACAATTCTAATGTAAACTTTGAGTGCATTTGTCAATGGGTCTGACAAACTTTTCAAAGAGAAAATGGAGTTTGAGGCGAAATTAGCCAAAAGGAGGGAAGTCCAAGAGAAGATAATTGACAAGGCCAGACAGATATCTCAAATAGAAATGCAATTGGAAGAAAAATCACGAAGGTTGGAAGCATCCAACAAAGAAAGAGACATACTCGAGAAAGAACTCATAACCACAAGATCAGAATTGGCAGGAGTTAAAAGAACATTAGGTAAGTTGACCACTTATTAATTTCTGAGTAAACCAGCTAATTCAACGATAGAATTACAGCATAGCTAGATAAACTTATATAAGTGATAAATTATTTTGTATATGTCTTCGCGCATATTGGTAGAAACGTTCACATGATCTACAATTCTTTCCCTTTGAATAGAATTAGAACGTCAAGAAAGGAAGGATTTAGAAACTCGTGCACTTGGACTGATAAGAGAAGCTAAACGCAAGTGGGAAAATGCAGAAAAGGAAAAAATAGCACAATTAAATAAGCATATTGATGCACAAACTACAAGAATTACAGAATTGTGCACAAGCAATAATGATATGAGTTCACGTCTACAAAGGACAGAATGTGAACTACAGACAGCTAATGCAGAATTGGACAAATTACGTGTATTCCAAGTAAGTTATACAATGCTGTTTTGCTGCAACATAAGGAAAAATTATACTTGTAGAAGAGTATAACATAATTATTGATTAAATATTGGTGACATAGAAAAAGAGATACAAATTTGAAATAGATTTAGATGATCGAATATAGATAACAATATTTTTTTATTTATTTCAGACACAATACAAGGAATCTTTGGCAAAAACACGCGAATTAAGCAGGCAGAGTGTTCAAGGTGTTGAAATTAAACTAGAGGAAATAGCTGTACGCAGTCATAATCAATTGGCTGATCTACGTGCAAAATTAGACTTTGAAACAGCAAAAAATACAGATCTTGAGACCAGGCTACGAAATGAACAGGACTCTAATCACTGTCGTGAATCGAGATTAAATGTTGCTCTAGAGCTGGCTCAAAATGAATTGAAAGATTGTCAAGAACAATTACGTATTATACAGGCCACATTACCAGCGAGAGATGCCGAAATTGAAGCTTTACGTAAACAGTTACAAGATAGAACAAGACAAATAGATGATCTGAAAGTATCTGAGCAGATACTTACAACATTAAATGAACAAGTGGAAAGAATGAATCTTGAAAACGAGCAGTTGAAGCAACAGTTGCAAGTGAGTGTATTCCAGTACTTTATATGAAAGATCAATGTAACAAAAATCTAATAAAGTTTTTATTTGACAAAATTTTATCTAATTGAAATAATTGTAACTTTTAAAGGTCACTAAAACTGATTTGGATGAAACCATGATGAATTTGGAGGAAAGTGAGGCACACGCCTTAAAACTTGAAAAAGCAGCACAAGATAAGATTGCATTGCAGAAAAGGTTACAGGACTCTCTGGAAAAAGAAGGTGAATTATGTGAAGAAGCTTATTCAGTATTTCTTATATTGGTTGACTTACCAGCTTTTTTCTAATTGTAGAAGAACAAATGCGCAAGGTTGGCAATTTAGAGGAATTGTTAAAACGTTTAGAGCATAGCGTCACAAAGTTGGAAGCGGAAAATGCTAGTCTTAGACGATCGGATAAGATAGAATCTATAACTCGTGCAGTAATTACTGAAGCTACAAGTACAAAACTCGCTTATCGACCGGAAGAAACGGAGAAACTGCAACAGCAACTTGATGTTTTGAGGGAAGATGTGGCAGCTGAGAAACAAACGGCAAAACAAGCTCAATTGGCTCTATGGAAAAAGGAGAAGGAATTATCGGATGCAAATCTGGACAAACGTATAGCTACGAGGGAAGCTAAGAGGGCTGAAGAAAAGATCAAATCGTTACAGGAAGAAAAACAAAAGTTACAAGAAAGATTAACAAGTAAAGCGAAAGAGGAAGAAGAGAATTCCAAAAAACTGTTGAAAGAATTAGACATTGCAAAAGCGTCGTTAACTGATGTCACAAGAGAAGCATCTAGGAATAAGATGCAAGCCGATTCAGCCCAAAGGGTACACACGCTGGATTTATTTACTATTTTATTTACTATAACAGATCTTATCACACATTAATTGACTGTTCATTTCGTATTTTTCAGGCTTTGACTCAAGGCAATCGTCAGATCGAAGAACTTCAGTCTACAAGCGCGTCGTTACGTAGAGAATTAGATGCTATTCGCAAGCAAATGCGATTGAATCAAGACCGTTTAGACAATCTGAGCAGCGAGAACAAACGTTTGACGCAGAACGCTGCTAGACATAACGAAGAGAAGACCTGGCTTGAGTCTAAAATAACGAAATTCGAGCAAGACATTAAGGGTTACGAAATAAATATCGAGCTTCTGAAGGACACTTGTACGGTGCTAGAGGAACAATTGATAGACTACGAGCGATTGACGACCGATCACGAGACGCGCGAGAACACGTTGATTCAGGATAAAATGAAACTACAGAAAGACTTGGAGGCCGCCGAAACCAAAGTGCGCGAGGCACGTGTCGCACAGAATGAAGAGAAAACGCGGCGATTAGTGGCCGAGCGTAATATCGAGCAGTTGGAGTCGGAAACGAGTGATATAGAGAGCGAAAGGGACAGCCTCATAGCTCAGAGAGATCAATACAAGCAACTTGTGCAGGAACTCAACGTACAAGTGAAGGAGCTGACCGTGAAGTGCGGCGAGATGGAGTGCGACCTGTCGAAGATCCGTCGCGCTTTAGAGGCCGCCAAGGCAGAGTCGAGAATCGTGAAGGAGGAAGCCAGCGAGCACTTGACGTCGTTGTACGAGTTGAAAGAAGTGAATTTCGGACTCATGTCCGATCTGCAGAGCAGCGTAGATCAAGGGCAAGAGCTGAGGTTGCGGATAGCAGAGTTGGAGGATGCCTGCTTGGAGATGCGGCAGTTATATCAGGAGAGAGAAGTGAAGGCTGAGAGCACCATACAACAGCAGAATAAGCTGATCAATTACTTGCAACTGCAACTGGAGGAGTCCAACAAGAAAAAGAAGACCGTGTGCGATAAGATACTCGGCACCAAGCAGAAGGAAAACGTGCCTCCGGTGGGCACAGGTATGCTAGTGGGATATCGTGAACTGGAGAATCAACTCGCCAAGGAACGAGTGAAGGTGAAAACACTGACGGATCAGCTGCTGGTCTTGAAGTCTATGACCACGTCGGCGCCTACGTCTCCCACGTCATCGGACAGCAAGAGGGCAGCGAAGACTGCTGCTGCTGCTGCTGCTGCTGCTGCTGCTGCTACTACTACTACTACTACTAATATTACTACTACTACTACGAAGACCGGTAGCTCTTTGATTCGAGAATTATCCCCACAGAGGATAGGACACAACATCCCGCACCGATTCGACGTCGGATTGCCAATGCGTGCTGGCAAGTGCGCTGCGTGTTCGGAGACTATACCATTTGGAAGACGCGCCACGATCTGCAGCGAGTGTCAGATCATGACGCATTTGAAATGCACGCTATCCGTACCAGCCAGTTGCGGCCTACCGAGTGGTTTCCCGAAATACTGCTACAAGGATCATCAGACCAGCGATGAGAGTCTAGCATCGATAGGAGACAGTGTCCAGACATTGGCGATCGATCAGCCAGATAAACCGGACCTGGTAAGTATTACTCGTGCCTGTTTCTGCATGCGTACACCGCACGATTCTGGTTGTTGATTTATTTTCTTATTTTTATTTTATTATTTATCTTATTAGTTATTTATCTCACGACTAAATTATTTTATTACATATATTACAACATTTTACTTTATCTTTGTTTTCATTCATTTTGTCTCTATTAGTTTTTATATATTATTTGTATTTTGGCTTAAACGGCCTCTTGATTTTATGATTTTTAATCCCTAAATTTCGTCCACACTGTTCGATATCCCTCGGACGTTCTGTACGTGTAGGAGCTACAGAGTACTCAATATAAGGATAACAATAAGAATGCTGTTATGGAAGGATGGGTGAAAGTTCCTGGTAGGACACAATCTTGCTGGGAAAGAAAATATCTGAAGTTGGAAGGATCATGCTTATGCGTCTACGAGCACCAACCGTGCCCGGGAATGACACCGATCAATCGTTTAGATCTAATGGAGAACAGTGGGTTCAACGTTTCAGAGACGGTAGAGCAACCTGACGTATTGGGAACGGCCAAATCCGACGTACCGTTTATCTTCAGGATACAATCAAACTCTACAACCACTTGCTGGCCTTCGTTCAGATTGGACGTGATGGCCCTGAGTCAAACCGACAAGAAAGAATGGTTGAAAGCTTTAAAGACCATCACCAGTCAATGTTTGTACAGTACAGTACCTAGGTATAAAAAATATGAAACTGTACTTAGATTGGAAAAACATCAGGTGAGCGTGATACGTTGAGACGAGCAGTCGATGTCGCTTATGCCGTACCATTCCTTAGATCAAGAATCGAACGATTTAGTCTCTCATATATATATATATATATATACACACATATATATATATATATATATGCACGAGGTCGAAACTATTATAATTAAAGCCATTATAACAGTACCGTCATAATTAGAATTACTTGTACGATTTTCACTTTATACGTTTATATGTGAGACTGAAAATCGTAAATTTTCAGTCTAAGGGAATGTTATGGCATACATGATGTTGACTGAACCACAATGAACGTTTCGCCCGTTTTATCAGGTTCAACGTAAAAAAGATGAAACGAGATGGTTCAATGTATTTTATTTCTCTTGCCTTTAATCCTTTTTATGTATATATATAGGGGGGGGGGAGAAGGAAAGAAAGAGAGAGTTCGTTTCGTTTTTTCTGCGTTAGATCTTGTTTATGTTTAGATTTATCTTATTAATGTGGATTGAAATTCTCTCTTTGTCTGTTTGTATTTAGTTGGATTTAAACTGCGTAGTAGATCTGGATACAGAAAATGTAATCTTATTGGGCGCAAAAGAAGGCTTGTTTTCGTATTGCCCTTCTAAATCTCAAACACTCACCACGATACGAGGCGTCAAGCTGATACACCAGCTATCTCTGTATTCCCAATTGGATCTAGCTTTAATGATAGCTGGTGAATATAGAGAATTGGTGTACTGCAACTTGAGGTTGCTGAAAAGTAACGCGTTAGCTGCTGACTGTTCTAGGCCAGCGATCAGTACGAGAAGTGTGCTATCTACTTCTGACAGTTGTCATCTTTATCAAATGCAAAGGGACCTATTATGTGCTGCAACTGAGTCTCGTATAATGTATATAATTTTTTCTTTATTTATAAATATCTGTGATATAATAATAGACAATCTTATATATTGCGTAAAGTAAATAATTAAAGATGTTGCGGACTGATATCTCTAAAATTTCTCTAAAATATCTCTAAATATCTCTAAAACGAAATATGAAAAATTTTCATCTTCCCCGAAGACTATTGGATATCTCGAAGGTATCAATCGTATATGATGAAAGTAAATTATGTCTAGTTAAACTCGAATGAGGGTCAATTCAAAGATATCTTAATTTTTTAACTGACAATGTATACTTTGTAATATGTGCAGCTGTAGTTTGCTTCTAGAACATTTTACTTCAGCATTTTACACGTGTTGTCCTTGAAATTTATTAATACATACGTAGACTTCCTGTTAACGAAGTGTCGATATGTTTTGCATACAAAGGCACAAAGATTATATAAGTGTCAAGGATTATACTGGCTTAAAACGTTTTTATTGTTCAAGCTAACGTCTTCATTTTTTATAATCTTTAAATGTTTTATCTTACAGCAATATTAAACATATATGTTATTGTTAATACAGATTACTTATGTGGAGAACTGAAGAAAATTTTGGAGAGTTTGTCGAATTTCGTGAACTGGAGACTCAGGGCCCTTGTAATTGCGCGATATTTACTTCAAATCTCCTTATCGTAGGATGTCACAAGTTCTTTCAGATTGATTTGCAAACTTTTAATGTAGATGGTAAGTAAATGAAATATATTTAAAAATATAATGTTATATTTTCTTTAAACTGTATATGAATTTGCCTTTTATACTGCTTGCAAATACCACTATTGTAAGTTATGTAAAAGTTTTACACGTGCATACGCGCGCGCACGCACGCACGCATGATACTGGTGGCTATAGAACATAAGAATTTGATAATAAAAAGTGAAACCACTTGTAAAGTTGTGTATTGTAGAACTTATATGTGTTATCACTATTAACATTATATAACGTTATGCAACGCGATTGTTTAATAGAGGAATGTAATTTTGAATATAATTGATTAATAACCAATACGAATAATACAGAATTCCCAGACAAAGATGATAGCTCGGTCAAGGCGGGAATGTCGGACGCAGCTAAACATGGTATTTTTCCTGTTTGCGTCTTGAATATTTCCAATATACATGGCACAGCTGAACTTCTATTATGTTATAATGGATTTGGCGTATTTGTGGATGAAACTGGTAGAAGAACTCGCGCCGTTGATCCAGTATGGAGCCACTTTCCATTTACTTTCGGTAAATATTATTTCAAGTATACAATTATATTACGTAATAATATATAATTATGTTGTATAAATTATATGTCAATTAACCTTTTGCGGTCGGAATGCACTAAATGATAGATATTTTACAGATTGTAGCTATTCTAAAACACGGCGAAATATAATCGCAGATTAATAAGTAAAGCTGTTAAAAGTTTATTTTTTTTTTGTAGTTAATAAATTTTTATGCAGTTATAACTACGTTTCAATGTCTCGTAGAAAAATTTTCTACATGTAGTTGTCATGCGAACCTGTCGCAGTGCTCGCTTAGAATGATGCAAATGCTTTAGTCACTCTAGTCGTTTGACCGCAGAGTCGGTCGTATAACTTCCGCCATTAATATGTTATATTTTATGTTTTAGCATTCTGCAAACCATACTTATTTATTATTCATTTTTCATCCGTTGAGATAGTGAAACTCGATTCTGAGGCATATAGTACGCCGGAAAGAAATCCCGAACGTATGCTAATTGAATTATCTAGTTTACGTTATCTAGGCACATCTAGCTCAAGAGGAATTTACGTGGCGGTTATAAATACTTATCTTGATGTACTGAAGATTAATGGTTCTAATATGTCAGCATTGAGTGGCAGTTTAACAAGTCTGGATACACTGTATGTCGCTTTCTTTATTAAGATAAAAATTATTAGTGTAAACGAAACACGAAACATTCTGATATATAGCAAATTATTTACTATAAATATTTAACCATTTAAGACTATTATTTATGTAACGCCAACAATAATTAATTTACAGAGCTCAAGAAAACGAGAGTAGTTCAGAATTTAGTTTTACTTCGAGCTTGATGGAGGCTTTAGATGGACAGGGAAAGAAAGTGCACTTCGCTGATATGCAAAAATATTAATATACACTTTCACTATACATGAAATATGATTTCATTATCATATTTTGGACAATGCAGTTATATCAGACTGTGATGCAAAAAGCGAGAAATTATGCATGAGTTATTCGTAAAGTAATACAAAACGAAAAACTTTTGTTATCTTTTATTGATTTATATCGTCAATTAATGGCACAATGATACAATGACACAAATTTCTATTTATCATGACTATAACTCAAAGAATTCAAATGGTTTCTCGTTTTTAACGTCATACGTCGAGACAAAAATTGTAATTAATGAAAAGCCTTAATTAATACTAGAAAACAAAATTTTGGAAATATTTACAGATAGTATTAAATATTATTTCTTATGTAGTTTAGCTTTATTTTCTTGGAGTACAATTACATAAGAATATCTCGATAAATTCGGTTATAAGAGTTTATTTACAAATAACAATAAGTGTACTTAAGTGATTATATTATGTAAATTAATATTCATGACAAAAGAGGGAAAAAGAGACCGACCACCTAATATTAATAATAATAATAATAATAATAATAATATATTTCTCTTATGTAACAATAGAACTATTCTATTTTTGCATTTTAGCTTAAAAACTACGTAAACTAAGAAAGGTATATTTTTGTGTATTTTAACAATATATATATATATATATTATTAAATATAATTCAATCCTGCATTACTTCTTTCTTTAATTTTAACATATAACTCAGCACTTAAATAAATATTTTGTATACAAATATTTAATAAATTGATATGTATATGTGTTGTGTATATACATATATGTATACAGACACACACATGTGTATGTAATCTGCAATTTATGTTTGCGTAATATTATAATCTAAACGCAATGAAACACATAACAATCGAGATATGCCGAGCCATATATGTTAAACTAAGTCATACATTATGCATTGCACTCACATTTAACATTAACATAGTATTTATATTATGTAGAGTGATGCGATATCCGGCAACCCTTGACTTCTGTGGTCGCACATTCGTTGTCAGCCTCAAACTGCACAGGAAAAAAACTGCTAAAAGAAACTTTTATTTGCAATTTATTACGATCGAATTTCCCATATTGACAATGACATTAATCTTCATTTCATAAATTTGTGTAAGTATATGTAAAATATACCTTTCAACGCTGAACGTTTTCTAATACTAAGATGTCAAAATGACTAGTTTGTAAAATTTTTTGTAAAAATTATTTAAATTTACAAGTATACGTTTAATAGTTTTAATTGACGTTGAATGAAAATAAAAAAAAGATATTAAATATATTTTTAAAAATCATTTTGACTATTTCGGTAAAAATAGATTGTTAGTTGTTGGTAGTTATAGTGTGAAGGCAATTTTATTATTGCAATCTATTTTAGTTGATCTACAAATAGTTTTATCTAACGAGAAGAAATGAAACAGGTTCGAAGCTTTTTTTTTTCAAGTCTTGAAAGTCTTTGTGGACTTTCCATTCTACGATTGTATATACGATACGTATATAATTAGGCCGCAAAGATGTCGAATGTACAATTTCACTATGGTTGTTTGTAAAGCCAAATTTCCAGTAAATGTGGATATGATGTATGTAATATTAAAAATAAGATAGTCTGATAAATTTTGATATGCTAATAAGCTTAGAGGAAGTTCAAAGTAGCAATAATGAAATTCACTATTCACTCACGGAGTAGGGATGCGTCGTTATAAAAGGTTATTCCCTGACGTCTGCTTCTTCAATCGTGATTCGTCCGCTTTGCCAATCTATTGTGTGTCCCGTTAAATTTTCGTCAAATCGAACGCTCAAATCTCTATAGTACAACTAGGTGAAATTAATAAAGAATTTAATTATAAACAATAAAAATTATTCATTGATCGGCTAGATATTAAGATAACGAGCTGAAATAATAGTGCCGTTTGGAAAATTAAAGAAATCAGAAAATTGATCCGAAGACAATGTCTGCATCGAATATATCAACCAAGAAAAGTTACAAGCCGCCAAAACCCGGTGATGAAATCGTCATTTCCGGTATTGCTGGTAGATTTCCAGAATCGAGGAATGTAGAAACACTCAAGAAAAATCTACTTAATAAGACAGACCTGATCACAGATGATGATCGTCGATGGAAATTGGGTAATTAATTGATTTAAATTTTAGCCGACTTAAAAGTACAGATAAGTATATTATTATTTTTACTGCTATTACTACAACTATTGCTACTATTATTGCCATTACTATTAGATTTCACATATATTTTACGTCGATATTACACTGCATAATAAAAAATAATAAATATGATTTATATGTTTTATATCATATATACTTTATTTTATATTAACAGATCATCCAGATATTCCACAGCGAACGGGGAAGGTCCATGACGTTGGAAAATTTGACGCGTTATTTTTCGGCGTACATTTCAAACAGGCTCACACGATGGACCCAATGTGCCGTATGTTGCTAGAGCACGCTTACGAGGCGCTCATTGATGCGGGGGTAAATCCGAAACAGGTGCGCGGAACGCGAACGGGAGTCTTTATGGGCGCGTGCTTCTCAGAGTCTGAGAAGACTTGGTTCTACGAAAAATTACAGGTATTCCATTCGCGAACGAGCGATAATTATTACATAATATTGAGCAAATGATTGTAAGGTTTTTTGTTTAAACTCAGAGAAATATATTACAAAATTTATTACCTCTGTTGCATTCTATATATCATGCACACACACACACACACACACACACACACACACACACACACACACACACACACACACACACACACATACACATATGTATGTATGTATATACAGAATGGCTCATTTTAACCAAGTCGGATATTTTGTAAACTGAGACAGCAGACAAAAATATTTCAGACAAAAAGTGCAAAAGTGATTTTAAGGGGCACATGAAACGGTGGCAATGATTTGACATTAAATAGTCACAGTTGAAAGTGACGTGGTTACCTTCAATTTCTTAAATAGAACTTCCTATTTTTTATTGCATATTTTTGTAGCTTACGTCGAGAGCTTTCTCCCGAATCGTAAGAGGCAAAAAGATTCACATTAAAAATGTCATGACAAAATATAAAATATCTCAAGAAATTGTTAATGAAAAAATACATTATTATAATGTTTTGGAAAACTCTCGGCGTAAGCTACAAGAATATGCAATAAAAAATGGGGGATTCCATTAAAAAATTTGAAGGTGACCTTCATGTCACCTTCAAGCGATACCTTCAAACATTTTTGGTTGCCAGTCTCAATTTTCAAAATTTCGGCTGGATAGATTAAAATAGATTACTCTATGTGTATGTATGTAGTAAATATAAGCAAATTATAAATCTGCAATCAACTCTTATTGTCCTCTATTATCATTCGTATAACATTGCTTGATATTAAATAATTATTATTACGCGATAATCATTATATATCGAACCGCACAGTAGGTCGTTATGTTATATTTTAATTCTGACGAAATCAGGTAAACGGTTTTGGAATTACCGGGTGCAGCAGAGCCATGATGGCGAATAGGATTTCCTACTGGTTAGGAGTGACTGGACCATCTTATACTTTGGATTCTGCCTGCAGCTCGAGTTTGTACGCTGTGGAACATGCATATCGGTGTATTCAGGATGGACAATGCGACGCCGCCATCGTGGGTGGAGCAAATCTATGTCTTCACCCTTATGTATCATTGCAATTCTCTCGTCTTGGTACTATAGTTACACTTCCTTATTAAACACGATGAACACGATAATAATTTTATATGCGATTAAATATGACACGCAAGGCACCGATAAAGAACTCTCACATTCTATTCTTAATCCTTTAACTCTAAGCTTGGTATAGAGCTTTTGTACAGTGATCATGTAATTTCTTTCTAAGAGCGAAAATGTAAAAATGAAAAGTTTCATATTTCCATTGTTCGAGAAATTGCATGATCATTGGAATCATCAAGTTCACTTGAAAGTTTTCACGTTTCCGTTCTTAAAAAGAAGTTGATTGTCACTTCCGATAATTTCTCCCGATATTTTTTGCTGTATAAAAAACCAACTATAAATTCGGCTGAAAGCCGAACTTTTATCACAACGTAGAGTGGTATAAGTGTGACATGCAATTACCGTTACAAATTACTTTTTCTCAGTAACGATTCTGCAATGACAGTTTTTCATTAATAATCGTAATCGATAAAATACTTTTATGGTTTCTTTGCTAATATAAAAAAAAAATATATATGGAATGGAATGGGCAGAGGTAAAACCTAAAGCTAGAAATCTTCAAAACTTGATAAGAAAAAGGGAATAATTAATTGCAGCGATTAATTGCTTCTTGAATAATAAGTTATTTTTTGCATTAGGTAATGAATAACGGTAACACTTTACCTTCTACTTTCCCAATTTGGTTTATTACTGACGTCTGATAATGATTATTATAGGAGTTTTGTCACCTGACGGCCGCAGCAAGGTCTTCGATATCGATGCGGACGGCTATGCTCGCAGCGAAGCAATCGTCGTTTTGTATCTGCAGAAGGCGAAGGAAGCGAAACGCGTTTACGCCACGGTTGTCTACGGCAAGACGAATTGCGACGGTTTCAAGGAGCAGGGTATCACATTTCCATCGAGCCTAATGCAGAGCGAATTGTTGCGAGAGTGCTATGAGGATTGCGGTGTACCGCCGAATATCCTGTCATATCTAGAATGCCACGGCACTGGCACCAAAGTCGGCGATCCCGAGGAGGTCAACGCTATCGACAAGATCTGCACCAAAGGTCGAAGCAGCCCTCTTTTGATCGGTTCTGTCAAATCGAATTTAGGCCACAGTGAGCCCGCTAGTGGTGTTTGTCAAATTGCCAAGGTAACTTTGTTTTATTAAATTTATCATCATTGTTAAATGGTAGGACAATGGTTGTATCGCTAAGTGCCGTATTATTTCAGTAGCTCATGAAATATTAATTTTAAAACATTGATATAATATATATTATTGTTACTTAATGTTTACCAGGTAATGTTGCTGGTAAACATTAATTACCAGGTAAAATTAAATGCTGCTGATACGTGAAATATATGATTGTTATACCTGTGAATATTCAAACATGTGATTGAAAAAGGACGTTCGAAGTACTTACTTGGTTTCATAGTAACTTTGTATCATGACACGATGGATTCATGGTGTAATGAATCTCCGTAGGTGATAATAGCAATGGAAACTGGCATAATCCCTCCAAACCTGCATTACAAGCGGCCACGAGAAGGTGTGAAAGCTCTTGAGGAAGGCAGGCTCAAAGTCATCTCTGAGCCAACACCTTGGGAGGGTGGTTATGTGGGCATTAATTCCTTTGGATTTGGCGGTGCCAATTGTCACATCTTATTAAAATCTAATACGAAGGAGAAGATTAATAACGGACTCCCTGCGGATGATTTATCGAGACTCGTAGTGGTGTCTGGACGTACCGAGGAAGCTGTTAAAGTATTCTTGGATGATGTAAGTAATAATATCATAGGGTGGTGAGTATCTGCACACAATTCAGGACTAAAGTAAAACACAATATAAAATTGAAAGAATTTGCATAAAGGGACACTTTGACGGAATTATGAATTACAATATCCTCTTGAACGGACACGCTCTTACATGTTTTCCTTAGGAACAGACAGAATCAGCAAAGCGCAAAGTGTTGACTAAAACACTTACCATTCATTACAGTTTCGTCTACGAGAAAATTAATTTTCCTTTATAGATCGAGAGCAACCCTCTAGACTGTGAATACATTCGTCTGCTGCATGATATTCATTCTGAGGATATCCAAGGACATCTATATCGAGGATACACGATAGTTGGCTCGAAAACGACGGACAAGCCCCCAAGAGAATTCGAAAATTATTTAGGCACAGCTAGACCGATCTGGTTCGTGTTCTCTGGAATGGGATCGCAATGGCCCGGCATGGGTAAATATAATAAATTTTCCTAAACCTATAAAAAAAGGGTTACTATTTCTCTTTTTCTCTCTATTTTTCTTCCCTTGTTTCATGTTCTCTCTCTCTCTCTCTCTTTCTCTTCATGATGCAAAAACAACTATCCAAAACTTTTTGTTAATTCGTGTATTATACTTAAAACAGGTATAGAATTGTTGAAATTCCCTGTCATTGCCAAGGCCGTGCAGAAGTGTGACGACGTATTGCAGCCGCGCGGTATAGATATTTATGATATTTTGACCAATAAAGACAAATCTACTTTTAACAATATCTTGAATTCATTTGTGGGTATCGCCGCAATGCAGGTGAGCAACGTGAAACATTGAACAATAAGGCAAACAGATGCCTCGTGAAAGATATCTGATGAGACGTGTATGATTATGTACGGGCAGATTAAGACTTGTCATATTCCGATGCGATGTGAATTTTGCAGATTGGCTTGGTCGATCTTCTCACATCGGTGGGCATTGTACCGGACAATATAATCGGTCATTCAGTCGGTGAACTCGGTTGCGCTTACGCAGATGGTTGTTTAACTGCGGAGCAGATGATCCTATCGGCATACTCAAGAGGTTTAGCATCCATCGAAACGAAAGTAATTTACGGCTCGATGGCGGCAGTCGGTATGGGCTATGAAGATATCAAACATATGTGTCCACCGGACATCGAAGTGGCTTGCCACAATGCCTCAGACAGCAGCACCATCAGTGGACCTGCTGAATCCATGAAGGAATTCGTTGCCCAATTGCAGGTTTGTCTTATCTATTGTAATTATAAATATTGCTTCTGATTGCTTTACTGAATCTATACGGTTTTGATTGAATCTATATGTCTATATATATTCGGTCATAGGCTAAAAAGATCTTCGCGAAGGAAGTGCTATGCAGCAATATACCATATCATAGTCGTTACATAGCGCCCGCCGGGCCGAAACTACTCGCTTACATGAACGAAGTGATCCCGCAACCGAAACCACGTAGCCGCAAGTGGGTGAGCACATCTGTACCTCGCAGCAAATGGTCCACCGCATCTGCCAAACTGTCGTCCGCCGAATATCATACCAACAATCTTCTGAGCCCAGTGCTATTCGAGGAAACGGCGCGTATGATTCCGAAGGATGCTGTGTGTATTGAGATTGCGCCTCATGGTCTTCTGCAGGCTATTTTGAGGCGATCCCTCGGCTCGAATGTCACGAACATTGCACTTGCGCAGCGTGGCCACAAGGACAACTCCGAAGTGTTCCTGCAAGCAATCGGGAAGCTTTACAACATTGGACTACAGCCGAATATTGCGAGTCTCTATCCACCTGTGGAGTTCCCAGTTAGTCGCGGCACTCCGACGATCTCTTCTTCCGTTAGGTACATTTGCATCATGTATATATAAGCCGTAGAAGTCAAGAAAACTAAATGAGAGTAAAGAGCCTATAAGAATCGAGCGCTCTTTATAAATAAATAATGTATACGTGAGAAAAATATGCTTTATATATATGCAAAAAAATGTAATTCTTTGTTCATTTGTTTCATTTCATACAAAATTTTGTTACATTTAGTTCTCTTGATAGTTAATCCTACAGCCTTTATAACAGTTACATTTTGTACTTTGGAAACTTTCATTTTACTTAAGAAATCAAACGATGCAACGTTATTGCAGGTGGCAACATTCAGACGATTGGTACGTAACGACGTACAAGTCACAAAAGAAAATCACTTCCGGAGAAAGAATCATTGAATTTTCACTGAAGGATGAAGATAACGATTACGTGGTCGGTCATATAATCGATGGGAAGGTCTTAATGCCTGCTATGAGTTATCTTATTTTAGTTTGGGAGACCATGGGTATGCTACATGGGAAGATGTATACGGAGATACCGGTCGTCTTTGAAGACGTCAATTTTCTTCGTGTAACTCCTATTCCGCCGGACGACAAGGTCGAACTAACGGTGATGATTCAGAAAGGTAATTCCTGTTGCTTTTCGTCTGTGCATAACAGGTTCTGCTTAATAACGTTTACTCGCAGCCAATTTTGTACATAATTATCGTTTTCACAAATCAATTATATCCTTCCTTGAAAATCGCAATTTGCGCGCAATTTACATTTAGATATACAATTTAAAATGAATAGATACGCATACCACATATTATTTGATTGATGAATAAGAAAATTGCTCGTGTATATATATTATATTTAAATACAATATATTTAGCAATGTATTATTTACATTATATAAATAAAAAATATAACTGAATGTAATATAAATATAATACACACACACACACACACACATTTAGGTCACAATACTGATTATTACTCTCGCAGGTAGTGGAAAATTCGAAGTGTCGGAAAGCAGTACTGCTATTGTGAACGGACTGATACGGGTCGTATCGAATCCCGCGCAGGAAAAAGTATTAGCCAAATTCCTACCAGATGACGATGAGGAGGAAGTGATGATCACTAAGGATATCTACAAGGAGCTACGATTACGCGGCTATCATTATACGGGTGCCTTCCGTGCCTTAAAAAGCGTATCCATTTCCGGCAAGAAAGGACATATTGGTTGGATTGGTAATTGGGCGACGTTTATGGACAATATGCTGCAGATGATGATTCTGGGATTAGATACGAGAAATTTGTATGTGCCCACGAAAATACAGAAGCTCTTGATCGATACTAAATTTCACCAACAGGAGATTCGAAAGATGGATTCAGAGGATAGACGTGAGTCCATACATCTTTTCATTATAATTTCGAAAAATGTATCTGCTTGAAAAGAAATATATATAATTATATAAAATTATGTACATGATTTTATATAAATTATACATAATTTATTTTTCTCTATACACACGTACACACATTAAATGTGATTCTAATGCAGTTCTATCGCTTTTCTTCACAACAGAATTCCCCGTGCATGTATACAAAGATCTGAACATTATAACATCGGGCGGCGTCGAAATTCACGGTACTAAAGCTACAGCTATATCTCGCCGACCAGCGATTAGCGATCCTGTCATCGAGGAATATAAGTTTGTGGCTCACCAGGACGGGGCGCGAATCTCTCTACAAGAGGCTGTCAGACTATCAACGCACATTGCACTTGAGTATCATCAAAGCATCCACGTGAAGACTATCGAACTCATCGACCAATCTGATAATGTGACGACCGGAAAGCTGGTATCGCCTATATTAGCCACGGTTCTTGGTGATTTACCTTTGATCCAAATGGACGTACTTCTGTCAATGCCGTCTGATCGATTGGGCACGCTACCATTGAACGTAAACGCTATTGATGCGAAACAACTGGCCAAGGAAGAGAACGCTCTGCTTATTGTCGGTATTGGGCTTCTAACGCGAAGTAAGAACGATCAACTGCAACAGATTTTGTCAACGCTCAAGAACGGTGGTTTCGTGCTAACGCGTGAGAAATCACTCAAACCTGACAATCTCGCAGCGTCATTGAAACTCAACCTCGACGTGGTTTTACAGAAGACTACCGACAAGGAGAGTATTATACTGCTGAAAAAGAAGGAACGGCTGATCAGAAAGACTGAGATCGTCCGTGTTAATAACAATGACTTCAGCTGGCTCGGCAAGCTAAATTCGATTATAAATGTGGAGAACGAGACCACTGATGACATGAGGGTGATACTTGTCGGCGAAGATGATCTCGAGAGTGGTTTATTGGGCTTTTTGAATTGCTTGAGGAAAGAACGCGGCGGGAAAATGATCCGAGGCGTGTTGATCCAGGATAAACAGGCACCCGAGTTCTCTCTGCAGAATCCTCTATATGCGGAACAGCTGCAGCTTGAATTGCCTATCAATGTGTTGAAACCCGGTAAAATCTGGGGATCTTACAGACATCTGCCGATATCGTCAAATTTGAAACCAAAACTCGTTCATCACGCATTTGTTCATCAAAAGGTATGTATTGTAATGACACGCAGAAAATATATTGATATTTTTATATTATTTTTTTAATTATGTGATTAATTAATGAGTTGAAAAATTGTCGTATATAATTATGTGAAGATTAAAAAGATTATAATTGCCACACTTCTAGGAAAGTTCAATTTCTTTATTATATTGATCAATATGTGTGTGTGTGCGCGCGTGCGTGCGTGCGTGTATATATGTGTGTATGTGTGTTGCTTTTATCAGTTATTATAATATTACATCACGGATGAATACATGGATGTACGAAAAATAGATACGAGGCGATTTGAGCACATTACGTTGGATCGAAGGCCCCATACGCCCCAACGTTACTCCGAAGGATTTGATCTATGTCGCGTATTCATCTATCAACTTCAGAGACGTTATGTTGGCCATGGGAAAACTCAGCTTGGACTCGTCTATGGGGCATAATCGATTTGAAGAATGTTTGATTGGTGTGGATTATGCCGGCGTCGATGCCGTTGGTCGTCGCGTAATGGGAATTCGTGATAGCAGGTAACTGTATCGTTATATCCTTTAATAATGAAATAATGTGAATTGAAATTATCGTATATTTAAATAATTAAGTAAAGATTAAAAAAAATTATAATCGTTGCTGTTCGATTGATTTCTGATATTAATTAATTTATCATTTAATTTTTGTTGACTCCCCTCTCCTGAGAAATATCACTTTTGGAGGTCTCTTAAGGAAAGCAGCTGGTATGACCAAT
Source organism: Harpegnathos saltator (assembly GCF_003227715.2). Taxonomy (NCBI): domain Eukaryota; kingdom Metazoa; phylum Arthropoda; class Insecta; order Hymenoptera; family Formicidae; genus Harpegnathos; species Harpegnathos saltator. Next base: position 993,825 of record NW_020230721.1, on the reverse strand, counting down.
GTATTTATATTTTTAGAACAATGTCGAACATCGTCTCGATAGAACCTGATAGAAGTTTATGCTGGAGCGTACCTGACAACTGGTCGCTGGAAGACGCAGCTACCATACCCTGCGTCTACGCCACATGTTACTACGCACTGTATCTCTGCGGCAATATGAACAAAGGGGACAAGGTGCTCATACACTCTGGGACAGGTGGCGTCGGTCAGGCGGCGATCAATCTTGCTCTCCACGAAGGTTGCGAAATCTTCACTACCGTGGGAACGCCCGAGAAGCGAGAGTTTATTCGCAAGACATTCCCGATGATTCCCGACGATCATATTGGCAATTCGCGCGATAGCAGTTTTGAGCAAATGGTGCTGCAACGTACGAAGGGTACTGGCGTGGACATCGTCCTGAATTCGTTGTCTGACGAGAAGCTCCAGGCGTCGGTGCGCTGCCTAGCGCAGAACGGCCGCTTCCTGGAGATCGGCAAATTCGATCTTATCGCGAACAATGCTCTGGGAATGATGGTTTTCCTGAAGGAAGTCAGTTTCCACGGCATCAGGCTGGAGAATATGTTCGAAGCTAGCGTGGAAGAAAAGATACGGCTGAACAACCTGTTGACCGAAGGTCTCGAGAACGGGGCTGTTAAGCCATTATTCAGGAAAGTCTTTGAACAGAAAGAAGTGGAGACAGCTTTCAGATATATGTCAACCGGAAAGCACATAGGCAAGGTATGAAAATCAAAGTTATAATATAAATGGAATAGAGTTAAACGTCCGAAAGCCGACATGTCATTTGTCATTTTTCGATACTTTTTTTTTCAATCAAATATTAAGATATATAATCTATGATTAGATATAATCTATAATTAATAATCCATAATTAAAGTTTTTATATCTATGTCTAGTAGCCCGGGCGAAAAGAATTATACATAGTTTTGTGTATAATATTATATATGTTTCATGTGTGTGTGTGTGTGTGTGTGTGTGTGTGTGTGTGTGTAAAAGTTTAATTGGTCAGGTCAAAAGTCAAGGTAAATTAATTGCAGCCAATCGTTATTCATGAATGTTCTTCTCGTTCTTCTTGTAGATAATCTTGAAAGTTTGCGATGAAGAAAAAGCTGGTAAAGTGCCTGTTCTCGCCGAACCACAATATTATTGCGACAGTGAAAAGAGCTATATTATTTTGGGCGGACTGGGCGGCTTCGGTTTGGAATTGGCCGACTGGCTGGTTCTTCGAGGCGCTAAAAATCTGATATTAACATCAAGGACGGGAGTGAGGACCGGTTACCAACGCATGAGGATCGACCTGTGGAAGTCGTACGGCGTGAACGTGCTAATTATCACAGGTGCCGACGCTGCGAATCGTAAAGACTGCGAGTTCATCCTGAAGTCCGCGGCGAAGCAAGGTCCGGTGGACGCCATCTTCAATCTCGCCGTGGTGCTGAAGGATGCTCTTTACGAGAATCAGACGGTAGAGTCGTTCGAGGAATCTTTCAAGCCGAAGGCCTGGTCTACGAAAACGTTGGACGAATTGTCCAGGAAGCTATGTCCGCGACTGCAGCATTTCGTAGTCTTCTCTTCAGTCTCCTGCGGCAGAGGAAACGTCGGACAGACGAATTACGGTATGGCCAATTCTGTGATGGAAAGGATCTGCGAGAAACGGGTAGCGGATGGCCTACCGGGATTGGCCATTCAGTGGGGCGCAGTTGGCGACGTTGGTCTCTTCGCCGAACGCCAGGAGAGCAATAAAGAACTCATCATTTCTGGCACTCTTCAGCAAAATATATCTTTGTGCCTGGAGAAATTGGAGCTGTTCCTATTGCAGGGTCGGCCTGTGGTGGCAAGCATGGTAGTAGCCGAAAAGCGTAGGGGTGTCTACGGTGCCGCCAATGTCGTAGAAACTGTTCTGAATATAATGGGTAAGATTATTATTGTTCTCATAGACATTTATATATTATTATCATGTAATTAAATATTATCATTATATTACAATATAATCATAATATTAGTAAATTATAATAATTATTTTATGAATTATTTTTAATTATAGTTATATTATTTAATTTAATAATATAATATTAATAATTTAATAATATTATTTTATATTCTTTATTTCTCCTATGCGCGCACACGTACAGGTCTGAATGATCCGAATACCGTCGCTCAACACATGTCGTTGGTCGAGCTGGGGATGGACTCGATGATGGCTGTAGAAATCAAGCAAACGTTGGAGCGTGAGTTCAATATATTCTTCACCACGCAGGACATTCGTACTCTGACCTTCTCGAAACTAACGGAGATGGATAAGAGCACGGAAGAGGAAAAATTAAAAGAAAAGAGTAATGAGAAAACGACCGAGTTACCGGGCATGCAATTGCTGATCCAAGTAATAGGTGACAAGGACATAATCAGTGATGTCTGCTTGGAACTACCAACCAAAAAAGATCGCCGCAAGGTCGACGTATTCCTTCTGGCGGGAATTGAAGGTTGCGGACACGTTTTCAATCCGTTGGTATCGAAAATCAGACCCACGGCAAAGTGCCTGCAATATGGAACGTATAATATCGGGCTCAGTCATACATCTATACCGGATTACGCCGATCATCTATTACCGGTATGTGTATATAAAGTTGCCCGCGTAAGGCTTAACAACTTAATATCCCGAGAGCTACATGATCGTTTTTTATCGTTCTAGTCTTGAATTTCATAGGTATTAGAGTCCTTTATAAATATGTATCAAGATTTATCCTTATTTATCCTCTTTGAAGGATAAAGCAGGAATGAGCTGAAATTTCAGATGAATAAACTTTAGTAGACATGACAACATCGCTATTTTCTAACTATTTATCTAATTTTTCTCGCGTCAGTTCTCGAATAAAAACATATGCATATTTATTTGATAATTCAGGAAATTCGCTTGTGTAAAAAAATTGTTATATGTCAAGCAAAACTCAGAATGAATCTTCCCCTCAGACGGTTTCGGAGAATGCATTTCGTCCAAAAACTTTCGTTTATATTGATGTATGCTGTGTTATTCGAATTTCTAGTATGTTTTACCAAAAGCGGAACAGCAAAGGTTCTTTGTTCTGGTGGGATATTCGTACGGCTCGTTAGTCGCTATTGAATTGGCAAGACGACTGGAGAGTCACGGCTTGAACGGTCGCTTAGTGTTGATCGACGGCGCGCCGGATCTAATGAGAACGATGATAGAGAATTTTATACCTTTCTCCACGGCAGAAGAATTTCAGAATAATGTCCTACTTAGCATCATGGACATTTTACAACCAACTACGAGTGGGAAGGTAAGGCTTTTTTCTTTTTTAATTATCTACTTTCTGTTGAAATATTCTCAATAACGTTTTTCAAAACTCTGTATTGACGCGTTATTCGTCATGAAATGACATATCTTTTTGTATGTATGTATATGTCCGTATGTGTGTATATGTTATATTTTTCTCCATTTTACAGTTGCTTTTAAATTTAAATAAATGCATGAGCTGGGAGCAGAAATTGGAGAATTTCACCTCGTACTTCTCCAATACCGACATATCAGTTTCCATGAAGAATCTGAAAGCATTGTGCACGACCATTTACAAACGCCTCCTTGCTTTGCAAAAGTATGACGTGTCGTCCATGCCACCGTTACGAACACCCATAATACTTTTGAAGCCTACGCTACAATCTATCCAAATGTCTGAAGAAGATTACGGCCTGCGTAAGGTAACTGTGTATACAATTTCATTCATCTTTCGAAATCGTTCAGACCTGTTTTCTTATCTTTTTCCATTCGAGCGATTCAATATCGTTTAATAAATGATTTTCAGATCACGCGAGATAAAGTAGAAATACATTACATCGAAGGCAATCATGTCACGATGCTGGACAGTGACAAGGTCGTCGCTGCGATCAACGGAGAACCGATGCAAGATCCTAAAGCATTTAAGAAGCTCCTACTAGAAGATAAGCCGCTCGAATTTACAGACGAACGTTCGAGGACTTGAATTAGATAACTTGTAAAATGTAACACGTAAATTAAATAACTTGTAAAGTGTAACACGCGCTTACATTACGAACACACATACGCGCGTACACACGTATATGTATATGTATCCAGAATATCCCGAAATTCAAATATAATACTAAATTATAATAATATAATAATAAATTCAAATATATACACTAATGTTACGCTTAAGGTTGCTTTGTTTATAATTTATAACAAAATTACGTGATCAAAAGGTAGACCACATCACGTCATATTAACTTTAGTTATTTATTAATTATTGAAGGGAAAGTTTTCGGAATATTTTACCGATGTCCTCAATCGATCATGTCGCTTTATAGACATTGCTTTCTATCCCAGTGTATGCTGCAGGAATTTTGAGCATATATCTTCTCACTTCTAATGTCAAAAATCAAGCTGGCTGCGTCTTTAGCGAATAAGATAAGAAAAAGTCAAGAATTTATGATGCACAATATTGATCAAAGGTATTAAAATTTAAAATAACAATTTCGTCGCGTCATAATCATAATTTAATGCAAAATTAATATACACATTCCAATTATATAGCATATACAATGGTTATGTAATCATCTGTCATCTCGTTTTTCAACATTCATTCTCATACATTCACTCAATCTTACGTGCTAATAAAATGAACTGTTAGCAGTATATTCATACACTTAACATAACTTATTTTATGCAATGCCCTTAAAAGAGGGCAACCAGTTACAAATCGCCAAGGTACATAATAACAAATAGTCGTGTAATATAAATAAGACAATGTGTAGATATTACATTAAAAAAAAAAAAAAAAAGAAAAAAAAGACAATATACTTTGCGAACAAAAGCGCGAAAAAATGTATAATTGAAGTAACATCCAGTAATATCCGACTGTAGTAAGTAGTAATCCAGAATTATTACATGGAAACAAAACAATGCCATTTTTGATCTTGAAAATCTGAATTCCTAATTTACACACAAACGCAATATGACTCAAACGATTACTATTATATTCCTTATTCTAAGACCTACTTCACTATTGAAGAGAATTATCTTCTTAGAGAGAATATATTATTTATATTTTTCTGTTTTCAATATACGTAGATGAAGTTTGTTGAATCAACTGGAGATCCTCATAATTCCATTGGCTCAAATGTTGATTGGACACTGTCGGACGATATACGATTTAAATCGGGAATGGCGTCACTGTTGTTATTGTTATTATTATTAATGTTATTATTATTATTATTATTATTATTGTCATCTGATGTACTTGGGATAGGCGTCGGAGTATCTCTTGTCGGCAAGATACGAAGATGCTTACTTGGTGGTTCCCAAAGGACTAGAGCCATGGAGGGCCTTTCCCTGAAAGAGAAAAGCTAGTCAGATTTAACTTCTTTGCAAAAGTGTGTCATATATCAGCATATGATTAATTGCTGTGGGTGGAGGGAGGAGGAACAGAGAAGAATAAAATTCCATTATATTTTGTAGATGCACCAGTATGTAAAAATTAAATCGTGTTGATCTCGCTATCTTATACAAGAAATATATATCTGTTAATACATGCAATATATGAGATATTATATTAGAAAAAATTTATGCTCACAATTTAGACAGAAGAGTTGATGGAAGGATAGGTTCTTGTTGCATTCGCTTCAGCTCTTCTGAAAGAACCAATCTTGGATGTATATTTGTTTGGTCAGTATTTATTGTATTATTTGTTGTATCAACATCCAAATCCATATCTGATTGCTTGTGTGAGAAAGATCTATCGACTGTCGAAGTTGATGATGTAGAGCTCTCAGACCGACCATTGCCACTGATGTGTAGATCTTTGAAGTGTGCAGCCATTTTTTCTTCTGTTATAAACTGTTTTGTACAACGATTGCTTGAAAAACAATATGTTATAAGATTTTACAATATTAAATAATTAACAATTGCATGTAAAGTGCAATTTGGTATTTACATATCTATACGATCTAGCACTTCTAACTTCCTCTTTTGATGGACTATTGGTCCATAACTAGTTTCTCCTGTGAACCTAATCACTTCTGGTTGCTGCAAGGCTGGTATACTCCATGGGATGCTAATTGGTGGTACTTGGGGCATTTGCATCCACTGTCCAGCCTGTTGTTGCTGTGTATTTTGCTGACTCATCATATGTTGAAAGATAGATTGCGGTGTACGTACATAAGCTCCACCCATGGTACTCTACATCAAGATATAAATAATTATACTATTATATACAGCATGGAAAGTAAAATATTATACATTGCTTTTGCATAATTCTTTTTTATTTTCTGTTGACAACTTTCAAATATTTTTATTTTTACTATTAATCACACTTGGTCTAACTTATCAATATTATTTTTTTTATATACATTTAATTTCAATGTTTTTATATTTCTTTCCATTTAACTAAAATATTTCCTTAAATGATAGTTTTATCGACTAATATTTTTACAAATTTCACTTTCTCATGTGGTGCATAGGTCATATTCTTAAAGTTTAGCTCTTTCTAAAGTCATACTCTATATGTCAGACTCTCTATACTAGCTAAATATATATTTATATAGATATTTTACAACTGCAGCTTGACATTCTTCCTTTTTGTAAAGAATATTACAAGTAAAATCTATCATTTCATACGATCAATTCTTTGCACAAGAACTAAAGACGAATTAACTCACTGTCATTTGATGTGTACCAAACTGTCCTAGGTTTATTTGATTCGTATGCGAATGTTTTTGAGCCAGGATATTACTGGCCAATTACTTGTATGTCAATCGACATATATATTATATTGTTACATCTGCATCTTATTACGTGTGGTTCATGAAATCAAGAATACACAAAGGATCTCGTTTCTGTGAACAACTAAACTGACGATAACGAAGTATCGTTGGACCCTAACCTGTATAACGAATTAGTAACGAAATGAACAAAAATGCGTCCTTACAAAAATCGTATTCTTAATGGAGAATCACGTTCACAAGCGTCTATATACGGATGAATCACATTCGCTATTCCTCTCGTAGGCTACGCGTTTAGCCAATCTTCTATAAAAGTTGTAGAACTCTGCACTGTGTTTGTTTCGTTTAGCTACATAATATTCAACTGTGAACCTACTCTTACCAGAGAGGAATTTGAGAGCGACAACACTGTGCGAATTTTGTCATACTTCTCTCAACGCGCCCTCTGAGAGAGAGAGACAGAGAGAGAGAAAAAGAAGAATAGTTTTAAAGGCCATTTTCCACCAAGAAACGCTGTATTATATAAAAACATTTTATTGGTTACAAATTATCTAAGAAGATGTTGGAGGTAATATATAGCAGAGAGAACCTGAAAACGGCCAATACGGCATTTTCCGCGATACCGATTTTCCGTACTGGGAAAGGACGCCATCTGCATCCATTTTGAGAGGGGAACTATGATGCTACATCCACTTTCAGATCTTGGTGATAAAATCTGCATGTGGTCCGTGCTACAGAAGTCCGTGCTACATCCACTTTCAGGCGGTTTATGTCCGTGCTGCAACCACAGTTGCCATCTCTATGCCGGACTATGCCCGAAGGTCTAAAAAGAGCGTTAGGAGGCGGGAGGGGAGGAACAGGAAAAATAAAAGTATTATAATAAAATGTACTTGTAAATTCTCTCTATACATATACGGTGTAATGTTTTATTTAAGTTTATATAGTATTAAGTTTATAAATTATAAACCTTCACTATAGAATATACATATCGAATGTGTATATATTCTACATATTTTGATATTTTTTAATTCAAAGATGTTATTCTTATTATAATTGACGAAATGTCAATGATATCTAATTAGACTTTAAAAAACCATATCGAACTAAAACTTGATTAATACATACATGACAGCATTTTTATTATAATAAAATGTTCTTGTAAATTCTCTTTATACATATACAGTATAATGTTTTATTTAAGTTTATATAGTATTATAATAAATAAATTATAAACCTTCATTATAGAATATATTATAATAAAATTGCTGTCATATATGTATTAAACAAGTTTTAGTTCGATATAGTTTTTGGTGCAGCCGCGCCAAGACTTTTTGTATCAAATATTTTTTATTGCATTGTTATAATAATTAATTTGTTACAATATCAATAAGTAAAATAACCATATAACTCAGTGTTCTAATAAATAATGATAAATTTTACTTGTAAAAATTTATGTTATGGACATTTTTTGTAGCTAGGTTTTCTTGAATATTTTGAATAACATAACCTTTAAGAAGATATTTTTTTTTTAATATTGGACACTAACTAAACATGTTAAATTTTTATAACACGATATAATTTTTACTTTTAAAAGTTTATGTACATATATATCTTACAAAAAAAATAATTTGATAAGTTTTACTTATAAAAACTTATGTTATGTACATAATATTTAAAAAGATATTTTTTTTAAATATTGGACACTATTAACAAACGTGTTAAATTTTTATAACACGATATAATTTTTACTTTTAAAAGTTTATGTACATATATTATAAAAACTTATGTTATGTACATAATAAATATCTTAAAAAAGAAAATAATTTGAATTTGAGATTTCTAAAAATATTAAGTTAAGTATACAATAATCATATATATATATGTTAGGTTTCTCAGTTGGCCCTACTGTTCTAATATATCACTTCTTTAATTTTGTACAGTAGAAAAGTGTTGCAGAGTTTTATTATAGTTATAAGTTTTACTTGTAAAAACTTAGGTACACATATATACAATAAAAAAAATAATTTGAGTTTGATACTTCTAAAAATAACAATACGTGTTGCGCTTGTACTTGGCGCCTTTTATTACCTTTTTGTTTAAAAAGATAAGTTTTATATAATATTAAATATACGTACGTTTCACGTATAACGTGATTGACTTGGAGTACTCCGTGCCCACGCATGTTATTCATAGCGACGCATTCATACTTTCCCTGATCTGTTACATCGGATTCGATAATCTGCAAGGCACCTGAAACATAAAATGCGATATTCTCGAACAGCGTTCCTCTCAGGATTTTCTTGTCCAAAGAAAGATCAATGATGCGATCGCAGATCTCGTGTATGTCATGTCAATAGAGACAGTTTGAATTCGGCGTAATATAATTCTTGGAATAGACGTAAATAAGTATTGTGAAGTTTGAAGCGAGTCTCTCACAGGCATGCTTTGAAAACACGAGTTGTTTTCATTTTCAGCTAACGGACGACGCAGGCATCAACACTGATCGGCAAGGTGGGGGGGTAACCGCGCCTTCCCGATTGTTTGGTTTCGTACGTTTATATATGACTCCGTGATTGCGGAAAGGACATTGCGCCTCGGGCCGACGAACGACGCGCATACCGCGACGCAGAATAGTACGAGTGTCGGTTAATACGCGTTTCTTTGTCCCCGAATCTTACTTGCGCGAGTGTTAGAGATAAAGTCAGTGTCGTCGCCAGTGCTACGATGGAGTATCCGGGGGTGCTGCGACGGAGTAACCAGAAGGAGGACGTCGGATCGAGAAGTCAGGATGGAGAGAGGACCTGGAGCGCGCCGAGAGACATGGACAACGATACATCATGTATGGTATTCGAGGTATCTCGAGTCATTATTATTACGCAGGATTTTTCTGATTTTAACGGACCTTATTCGAAGTAAGGACATACCCGAGTCGAAGTTAGATCAGCATTCATAGTTTATTATCTGAAAAATGATAAAATAGCTTGAGATTTGATTATTCATTAACCTAATTTCACGTAACATGAGTTCTATTTTTCTTTTCTCATAAAATATGAATGTCTATTCAAGCAAGGTTTCTGAGGCAAGCTAAGGTTTATGAATACAAATTTTTAATTATGTTCTCAATAAAAAGTTGCACGTAATTTAGAAAACTATGAATAATGATCTTAGAATCTGATATAAATTTTACAAGTATTGATTTTTAATTAATATTCGTCTAATAATGCTCAGATTGCTGTTTTCGTTTAGAATCTGCTAGAATGTCCGTTTCTCATTCTTGTTTATCTTTCTTATTGTACCGAATCTGAATTAAAATCTCTATTAGTGAAACAGCATTATTAGACATAACCGTTGTCTTTGCCTTTGCAGCTTCAGCTCTTTTGAGAGCTACAATTCTCATCATTCTCACTAGAAAAAAGAAAAGAAAAAAAGAGAAGAAAAAAGAAATTTAAGAATGATGAGAATAAAAAGTGTTTTTCATCTCCTATTTCCTCTAATTCTCATATGATTATTTAATCCTTATATATTTATCTCACGCGCAGTTCTAACAAAGGCAGTTTTATTTACGTTTTTATCATTGTTCTCTTTCTTGTGCTGTTAAGCGAATATATAATCAACATCAACAAAAATTGCTCATTTAAATTAAGAATATAAGGATTAAGTACATATATATTATCGAGATAAACGAGTATTAAATAACTGTGGAATACGTCGCTGTTGAAGACTCATCATGGGCGAGACTGCGAGAGTAGCCAGATGTAACGTTCAGGTAGGACAAAGCTTGTTTACTATTGCGCATCTAGATATTCTGCACTGATTTTTCAAATTGGATGCAATTTGCAGGATCAATGTAGAATTAATATTTCGACTCGGGAAAGACTCGGGAATGAGAACGAATTGTCATTGCACTTGGACAATCTTCTGACACTGATTTATAGTATTGATCGATATTCGATTTTCGGTACTGATTTACTCTTTCATTCCTCTACAAGAAAAAAAAATTGATACGACTCATTCATTTATCCGCGTTAATTTGATGAATAAATAAAATATTGATCGGTCTTCAATTTTCGGTACTGATTTATTCTCTCATTTCTTTATAAGACAAGAAAAATTGATACGAATCATACGTTTATTCGAGTTAATTTGTTGAGTAAATTAGAGGGATAAATACTGAAAAATGAGAATAAATTATCATTGTAATTGGACAATTTTCTGACACTGATTTATGGTATTGATCGATATTCGATTTTCGGTACTGATTTGCTCTTTCATTTCTCTATAAGAAAAAAAAAATTCATACGAATCGTTCATTTATCCGCGTTAATTTGATGAATAAATTAAATATTGATCGGTCTTCAATTTTCGGTACTGACTGATTCTCTAATTTCTTTATAAGAGAATAAAAATTGATATGAACCGTTCTTTTATCCGACTTAATTTGTTGAATAAATTAATAGGGTAAGTACGTGCAAGATGAAAACAACTTGTCATTGCACTTGGACAATTTTCTTGACATTGATTTATAGTATTGATCAGTCTTCGGTTTTCGGTACTGATTTATTTTCTCATTTTTTTATAAGATAAAAAAAATTGATACGAGTCGTTCGTTTATCCGAGTTAATTTGTTGAATAAGATTAGAGGGGTAAGTACCTGAAAAATGAGCAAATTATCATTGCACTTGGACAATTTTGTGACACTGATTTATAGTATTAATCGATATTCGATTTTCGGTATTGATTTACTCTTTCATTTCTCTATAAGAAAACAGAAAATTAATACGAATCGTCCATTTATCCGCGTTAATTTGATGAATATATTAAATATTGATCGGTCTTCAATTTTCTGTACTGATTTATTCTCTCATTTCTTTATAAGACAAGAAAAATTGATACGAATCATTCGTTTATTCGACTTAATTTGTTGAATAAATTAGAGGGATAAATACCTGAAAAATGAGAACAAATTGTCATTGTACTTGTACAATTTTCGGACTCTGATTTACGGTATTGATCAATATTCGACTTCCGGTACTGATTTACTCTTTCATTTCTCCGTAAGAAAGAAAAGTTCATACGAATCGTTCATTTATCTGCGTTAATTTGATAAATAAATTTAATATTGATCGGTCTTCAATTTTCGGTACTGACTGATTCTTTAATTTCTTTATAAGAGAATAAAAATTGATACGAATCGTTCTTTCATCCGACTTAATTTATTGAGTAAATTAGTGGGGTAAGTACCTGCAAGATGAAAACAACTTATCATTGCACTTGGACAATTTTCTTGACATCGATTTATGGTATTGATCAGTCTTCGGTTTTCGGTACTGATTTATTTTCTCATTTTTTATAAGACAAAACAAATTGATACGAATCGTTCGTTTATCCGAGTTAATTTGTTGAATAAGATTAAAGGGGTAAGTACCTAAAAAATAAGAACAAATTGTCATTGCACGTGGGCAATTTTTTGACACTGATTTATGGTATTAACCGATATTCGATTTTCGGTACTGATTTACTCTTTCATTTCTCTATAAGAAAACAGAAAATTAATACGAATCGTTCATTTATCCGCGTTAATCTGATGAAAAAATTAGGTATTGATCGGTCTTCGGTTTTCGGTACTGATTTATTCTGTCATTTCTTTATAAAAAAAGAAAAATTTATACGGATCGTTCGTTTAACCGAGTTAATTTGTTGAGTAAATTAGAGGGGTAAGTACCTGCAAGATGAGAACAAATTGTCATTGCACTTGAACAATTTTCTGACACTGATTTATGGTATTAATCGATATTCGATTTTCGGTACTGATTTACACTTTCATTTTTCTATAAGAAAACAGGAAATTAATACGAATCGTTCATTTATCCGCGTTACTTTGATGAATAAATTAAATATTGATCGGTCTTCAATTTTTGGTATTGATTTATTCTCTCATTTCTTTATAAGACAAGAAAAATTGATACGAATCATCCGTTTATTCGAGTTAATTTGTTGAGTAAATTAGAGGGGTAAGTACCTGAAAAATGGGAACAAATTGTCATTGTACTTGAACAATTTTCTGACACTGATTTATGGTATTAATTGGTATTCGATTTTCGATACTGATTTACTTTTTCATTACTCTATAATTAAAGGAAAAATTGATACGAATCGTTCATTTATCCGCGTAAATTTTCTTTTATTATATATAAGTGTTCATGGGACAATTAAATATTCGAATACATGTTGCCATATCAAAATCTCCTCTATAATAAACGATTTGACACGTCTGGAGACGCATGATGTATCGTTGCCCGCATCCCATTCCCTTCGTCCTGTTTCCTTGTATAAAAGTCGAATTGAAAAGTATTAAAAAATATTAAAAAGTATTGACATTTTGAATATGTCTGAATTCTGAATCTTTTTGATCCGAAGAAAAGGATTGAAAAGTATTAGTTCCCATTAAATTTTACTGCGCTAAATGCGAGACGGTCTCTTTCGCCCGGGTGCCTCACTAGGGAAATTTCTCTGGTACGCTAAATCCCGTAAAGCCATTAGTCTTTATAGTATATCTCGTCGGTGCATTTATATTACCTGTATATACATATTTTGAAACATTTTCTTTGGATATTATATCAAACGGATTTTGCGTGTCACGTAATATCCTTCGGACTACATGGACATTATTATTTTGATTATTTTGATTTCTTTGGTATTCATTGAATTATTCAGAACGCGCAATTGCCATGTTGAACGACTCAATTGTCGTGTGAAATGTTTCGATTTTCACAAATTCATATAAAATTTTTCATTTTTCACTGATTCACAGAAGTCTTTCACTTTTTATTAGTTCACGCTAGGGAAAAGATTCATGATCGCTGCCCCGAGCAGCTGCAACGCTTTTCGAATCATCTATGTTGGCGCGCTTTTACTCCTCAGATTTCTGTCATTAATAACTCGATAATTATTGCAAATCTCGCAAAATGGTATGGCACTTTTATGTTTGTCTCAACCCAATCTACCCTCAGACTTCGGGTTGGCTGCTAATTACCGGACACTTCGTATGATCTTCATGATATTAATCATACGCAATGTCAATTCTTTTTTTTTGCACATGTTAAATGTTAATTCATGTTATAAACGCGTAACAATGTGCGAGACCGTGCTTGTCAAGTACGCTATTATGGTTGTAGCACGGACATAAACCGCCTAAAATGGATGTAGCACGGACTGCCACTACATACAGATTTTACCGCCGAAACCTGAAAGTGGATGTTGTAGCATCGTAGTTCCCCTCTCAAAATGGATGCAGATGGCGTCCTTTCCCAGTGCGGAAAGTCGGTGTCGTTAAAAACACCGTGTTGACCGCTCTTACGTTACTCTCTGCTCTTACAGCTATTGTAGACGAGCCTTTAGTGTATGTCTACAACCTTGCTTTAAGAGGATGTAAGCTCTAAGCCGTAATTGTTAAGTGACGTCATTTCTGTCTCTAAGACATTCCCGCGCAGTATTTAAGCTTTAGCCGTTAAGGCTCGTCTACAATAGCTGTAAGAGTAAGGCTGTAAGGCTGCAACGTAAGCTGTCAGCGAATGAAAATATTTCATTTCGTGTCTTGCAACCTTACAGCCTTACTCTTACAGCTAATGTAGACGAGCCTTTAGATCTAAGCGAATTGCGCAAAACTCAATTCCTACGGCCTAGAGCATAGAGCTTAAAGCCGACATATAATTTTCAGCCAATTAGCGAAGAGGACGTTTTGTCGTGTCAAAAAGAATACACCGTCGATCGTGGATATAACCTCGCTCGCCGATATAACCTCCGATTTTGTACTTCGTATATTTGTAAAAGATGCACATTCCACGAACACAATACCATTGTTAGCATGAGAGCTTGACGTAAATCCATCTTGGTTATGTAGAAAGTAAAGAAACTGCGTGTTTACAAACGCATTATCACCAACCACCAAGTCCGAATAACTCTTCTCTCATTGGCTGATATACGTCACGTTTTACGCCTTACGTTTTATATTGTGGATTACCGTCTTTAAGGTTTATTTAACAGTTTTCAGCTTACAGCTTAGAGCTTACGGCTTAGAGATAAAATATTTTCTGAAAGCGAGGTTGTAGACATACACTGATGGCCTTTATTGCCATTGTAGACCACGCTTAAAACGTGGTCTACAATGGCAGTAAGCAGTAAAGGTCATTCTACAATACGTGTCGTAAGTTGTAAGTCTTAAGAATTGGCGAATCATAGTCGATTATTACAAAAATAATCGGCTATAATTGGTCAGTTCTTACGGCTTACAACTTACGACACGTATTGTAGAATGACCATAATGCTTCAAACTTTCGAAATATTATTTTATATTCGTTCTACATTTAACGAGAAATAAAAATAGAATGATACTTCTTGAAGAATTGATAGCGTTTATTGTTATTAATCGCAATATATACTCTTCTTCAGTATATTTGTTTACATTACAAAATGCGATAATGAGAAGAAAAAAGCAACAGTGATATACAAATGTCCAAAACGGCATTTATTATTAGAATGTAAAACTTACTATCAAAAAAGGCTGAATTAATCGATTATTGATATTATTGATGTAATTCAAAATTATAAAAAATGGATATATTTTTGCAGGCCAATTTCTTTCTTGAACGTCATCTCTATATGGAAGTTGGCTTTTTGATTCGTGGTTCTGTGGCGAGACATGTTCGATGTCATCGTTATTTGTGTCATTTACTCTTTCGAGGGTGTGGTGTAGGGCAAGTCATTTGTACATGCATCCATTTTCATAAAAGGTCACGATACGTTCTCTGAAATCGGATTGGTTGTGACTGTTTAAAATCTAGCAAGAGTGTGGATATGTCAGCTGTGTGACAGGTTACATAGGTAGTCTCGATCTTATTACCTCATTTGGTTAATTAATTAAGATGAATTAATTAAATCAATATTTCTTTTGTAAGATGTAGGTCAGTTAAATATAGCGCGTATAAATATTAGGTAGTGTAAATCAAGTATTTCTCACAAATAATTTTTATCAACATACAATTACCTATTAATTAAAATTAATATACGCGACAAATGTGTATTAAAAAATAAAAACAGAGGAGATACTTGCAAAAGATGCTCCTTAGAGAGGAGAATAACATTCAAGAGAAGAAAAAGTGAAATAGATTGAATTACTTGATGTAGTTTGTATAATGAAAAAATAAAGATACTAGTTTATTAATATTTTAATTCGTCAGCCTAATCAATTCTTATCATTGCGTATCGTCATAAAGCAGATTGAGTGCAGACGAATAAAAAAGAAAAGATAGCTAGGAGTATTTATCAGCAAGCAAACATAATCTTCCTCTTCTGTTAAAGTATGCCAGGGTAAGCATTATTTCTTTGAGGTTTATTAACGCTCGCATAAGCAATATATGGGATGTATAACAACCATACACATACACATGTAACATGGACATCTCTTTTTCTTTTTTTATTTCTATGTATCTGGTAACACAAGGGAACACTGTGTAACTATATATGCTGAGTTCAAGTTCAAGAAGTTGCATTACCGAGTGTGTTTTTCAAGTATTTGTTGCTTTCCCCTAATGAAATTGATAGTAAATCTGGAATTGATATTATGTGTTGTGTATACAGGGTTACAGACATGTCATTGGATCATATGTTTTGCTCTCGCTGCAGAGAAGGCTTTGCTGCACATGAGAAAATTGTTAATTCACATGGCGAGCTATGGCATCCGCAATGTTTTGTGTATGTATATACAAGTGATCATTTTGGATTTTCATAGAAATTAATGTTCTCTCTCGAGTGACAAGATAAAAACAGAATAATTTTGAATCAAAATCTCTTTCTCCTCAAAGTAGATACCAGTATTAATTCCTTAACTTTCCTAGGAAAACAAGTAACTCTAAGAGTTAATGTTTATGTTTTATGGATATTGAAGTAATATTAATTAATATAAATATTATTTTTGACAGATGTGCACAGTGCTTCAGACCATTTCCAGATGGGGTCTTTTATGAGTTCGAGGGTTATAAATATTGTGAACATGATTTTCATGTTTTGTTTGCCCCATGTTGTGGCAAATGTGGTAAATTATTTTTAGCTGTGTACTTAGCTACTATGTGCAAGCTTTGTTATTCATTTTTGAATAGTTGGATAGTATAACATGAGGATATATTTAATGGAGCTATCATTTTGTAGGTGAATTTGTCATTGGCCGTGTGATCAAGGCTATGAATTCAAATTGGCACCCACAATGTTTCCGCTGTGAAGAATGTAATGGTGAACTAGCAGATGCAGGTTTCATCAAGTGTCAAGGCAGAGCATTGTGTCATACATGCAATGCTAGAGTGAAAGCTGGTGTGCTTGGAAAACATATATGCCATCAATGCCAGTATGTTTTCCTGTTACTATATAAAGATACAGATTGATATTAATGATATATCTGACTTAATATTTTGATCTTCTGGAGAGAGGAAGATCATTTTAATAGTATACTGCTGTTTATAGATCTTTTTGATAAAGAGAAAGATTTTGTATACAGGAGAAGAAGTCTAAGTTGAAAATTATGTTAGAAATTTAATATATATCTTCTCATCACAGAAAATCACATCAATTTAACAGAAATTAAATCGGTTAATTATCTTTCCTTCATTATTCCAGCGGAGTAATCGACGATAAACCTTTACGATTCCGCGGTGAACTGTATCACCCATATCACTTCAATTGTACAACTTGTGGTGTGGAACTTAATTCCGAAGCTAGAGAAGTTCGTTCACGACCTGGCTATGCTGCGAACGAAATGGTACAATTATATTAATTTCTTGCAATTGGGCACGTATATGCACATGTTCTGTATACTTTCTTCTTTTTGCAATAGGATTTAAAATACTTATAAATATTCATGTTAATAAGCAAAAGGTTTTTGCAACGAATCGTCGCGATTCTATTCCGCCTATAAAAATTCACGGTGTTTTCTGCAAAAGAATATTCTTATTATTGCTCTATTAAAACAATAATTTTATTTATTATAACCGAGAGTATGCCGTTGAGAATATCAATAATAAACGATTTCTTATACTCTAGAACGAGCTATATTGTTTGCGGTGTCACGATAAAATGGGAATTCCGATCTGTGGCGCTTGTCGACGTCCCATTGAGGAACGTGTTGTAACAGCTCTCGGCAAGCATTGGCATGTGGAGCATTTTGTCTGCGCAAAATGCGAGAAGCCCTTCTTAGGTCACCGTCACTACGAGAAGAAAGGTCTCGCTTATTGTGAGACTCATTATCATCAGCTATTTGGGAATCTGTGCTTCGTTTGTAATCAAGTTATCGCGGGAGATGGTATGTGCAAAGTTGCGCTAAATATTACGTAATTCAATCGATCGTGTTTGCAACGTAAATTCAGTTCTTCATGAATCTTTATTGTGTCTTGACTTGCTTTCTTTAGATTTTTTAAAGTTCTCTTTAACATTTGGAGTCATAATATCTTAGTCCTTTATTAACTATTAACTAAACCTTTCAAAACCTGTAATTCTCTTTCAGTGTTTAAAATCAAACCTAACATACCTATATCTCTTCTGTTAGTTTTTACGGCGTTAAACAAGGCATGGTGCGTTCATCACTTCGCATGTGCATTCTGCGATCAGAAGATGAATCAGAAAACGAAGTTCTTCGAATTCGATCTGAAGCCAGCCTGTAAAAAGTGTTACGATAAGTTTCCGCAAGAATTGAAGAAACGAATGCGACGTATGTACGACTTGAATCCCAAGAGAATACCGGCATAAATATGAAAATCCAGCTTGCACGAATCTGCAAAGATAACGAGAATACTCGTTCGTTGCGTATAATGCCTTATTCCTCGATGTCGACGTAAAAAAGATATATTTAACCGTCTACCGTAATATATTATTGGATACTAATTTTTATACTGATAAAGATAATATTAATAGAAACGATTCTTCTCACTCATATGATAAAAGAAAAAGAGAAAGAAGGAAAAAAATAAGAGCTTAACTATAACGTTAATGTACTTATAAGCATTTTTTAATCTCTTGGCGACACAATAAAGTTTCGTGTATAAGCTTATTTTGATCATCAATTTAAAACTAATCATCATTATAGGTAAGGTGCCCCCTTATGTCCATATTATTTTACGAATTTGTCTGTATAATAATACTTTATTATACAATTAGATCTTTCATTCATGTTTTTAATCACATTTTTAATCTTTTGTTCACTCCAAATAAATATTAAAAAATTAACATCTATACATTTTAATTTGTTGTTAATTTATCTCTATTCTATATTTAACGCCATATTTAGCCCTAAATATGACAATTGATTTTGAACTTTAAAGTAATAAGCGTCCGAAAGTAGATGACCGATTCAGGGTGCGTTCCGTTTCACGCATATGCGCACATTTATCTATAGTTTATGTCACATATACTATAAAAATGCGCGCATATGCGTGAAATGGAACGCACCTCTTATTTGTATGTGCGTGCGTGCACGTGTAGATCTTGATGACGTCAAGAGTAATATAATTTATAGAAATCCCCGTTATGAATTGTGTTCTTATAAAAGCACGCGTAAAAATATGGTCATAAACTTGAAAAATAAAATAACAAGTTATAAAATATAATCAATGATTTTTCGGAATCTGAAAAAATAAAAAAACTCATAATGTGCTCTATACAGAAATGTGTGTGAGAGCGCGCGCGTGAGCGTGTGTATGTGATATTGATATGAATTGTTAATACATTCCGTGCTGCATAGATCACCAGTGGTCCACGCTAAATTTTTTGTTCAGATTGTTTGATATTTTGGCTGTAAAACGAAGTATAATCATAATACGCTCTGATAATTATTTTGAGACACATGTTATTTGACAAATATTTGACAAAAAAAGATTAACTCATATACAATAACGCGAGTCATCAGTGAGCTACGTAGCGTAGACGAGTCACACAAAATTGGTCCGATATGATAATATCGGATAATATTTCTGTATCCAATAATACATTACATTGTGATTTCAGTCGATCGGATTTTATGATTCTTAAGAAAATCTCGCATAGCTATAAATCAGCTTCTTTTAAATCCTTTTGAAGTGGCAATTACCCTAATATTGCGTAGAAAAATATTTTAATGTAGATTGAATGACGTTAGATAAACCATTCTGTGAAGTAACGTTCAATATGTGTGTTTCATTATCTTTGCAAATTTTGTGTTTCTAATTTTACAATTTTTTCTTCTATTAAAAGAAATAAATAATAGAAAATTTATTATCAACAAGAAATCGTGTACATTGTGTTTTCCCTAAACCGATTCTTATTACGTTTTACATCAAAGTTTTATTTCTAAGATTTTAACTGAATTAAATTGAAATCCTTGGTTAAGATATTTTATGTGTTTTTACAAGAATGCGTTTTATTATAATAACTTTTCTCATTATTAATATTACGAACACAAATGAATAAATCGCAATTGTCCAATACGGAGATGATATTACACGCAATCGTGGGCCGAGGTCGCATTTAACGCTAAATATGCAATGTGAATAACAGGATTATGCCACTTTATTGCAATTGAAAAGGCGATGCGGGCCTTTAACGGGTTAACAATAAATCATGAAAAAAAAGAGACCTTTATACAATTTGCAATAACGATACAATTATTCCTAATTGTACAGTGCGCAAAAATCGCACGCTCGTTCATCGCTTATTTTCTTTTCCGTGTTTTTCTTTTATTAAGAAATTTTCTGGCTGCATATAAAAAGTCTTGACGAATCTCGACGGCCATCGCTCGGCGAAAGCCTTAAACGCTATTTTTCCATTTTCTTCCTCCTATCTTTTTACACATACGTACACGCATATAGAGTACATACAAACGTACACACGCACACATATACGTGTACATTCTCCGCTTCTGCCGTTTTGAGAATGTTATGTGTATGTGTGTGTGTGTTCATTTATTTATATATTTGTGTGTATATATTTTTACACGTTTTGTCGCTTCATTATACAGCAAGGCGGCTCGGAATCCTAATTGTGATTTCGAGAGGGAGAACATTATTGGCGGCGTTTTATCTCACTCGCACATTTTTTTCTTATTTAAGATATATTATGACGGTTGAGATATTACGTGCTTGCGTATGAAATGTTAAGCATTTGATCACTGATAATCAACCTAGAGAATTTGCTCATTAATTTTCAGCTGCACATAGCGTCTTGATTTCTTTAAGATTTTTCGACTTTTACATTTATATTTATTCCTGATCTTTACATTTTCTCTAGTCGCGAAGAGCTATCTATAAGCGTGATAAAAAATAATTATTTTTTTTTAATTTAATCAATATAATAGTTTACTTGATATAAACATGAATCACTTTGAATGTACACTATTAGTGAAATTAAATCAACAAAACAATCCGAAAGGCATTTTAATTGACATGTACTATTATGAAGGGAAAAGAAAACATACATCTTTTTTAATAATGTATAACTAAATGCTAAAACTAACACACACATATACACACGCATTTACGTACACAGGCACACATGTACACATAAAAGAAGCCTCTAACACTTGTATACTTCTTTTTCTAAGAAATAAATAAAATAGACGCTTAAAAATTGCACAGTTTTTATCATAAATTCTTCGTACAGCTCTCTCTGATTACATGTAAACTTTATTCTATTAACACAATCTCTCTATTTCCAACTCGGGATTAGTTGGTATAAATAAAACGGACTTTTCATACGCAATAACGTAATAATAATGTTATAATATAATTAAAATGTGTCCTTGAATCCTTGAATCCAAGATTCTTTATCTTTACATTTTTTTTCCATGCTTGTATAATCTTTATTATCCTTAATATTTAGATCTTTAGATCTATGCATTTTCAATTCTTCTAATTGGACCTTTAATTCATTGCAAAATTTATTTGCGCAATTTGTTAATTTCCAGTTACCTTCTGATTTTTCAATCTAATATTCCTGTAAAGAAATCTTGACACATACATTTCTACGTATTTCTATTTTTATTATCTTACGGTTAACTTGTTCTCTTCCGTCTTCTCCTATCCGCCCTCGATATCTGCATCTTTAATACTTTTTGATTTCTGACGATCAGAATCTCATTCTGAATTGAATCCTTAGGGAGAGAATCCTTATCAAAGATCCTTATATTTATTATTTTTCATATCTGCGACCTTTTTAATTTTAAAATCACAAATTATTTCATTACAGTAAATTTGTTTAATTATCGCAAATTATACAATCATTGTACAAATCATCAGCTCGATAGATTCGTCAATATTTTTCAGATTTTTGATAGGACATTCCATTCCATTCCATTTCTATTCTGATATTTTTGTCCTTTTTACCAGATGGATTCATAGATCACATAAAACGACAAATTTCTCGACTCTTATTTTTATCGTTTTCCGGATATTTAAATCTATGGATTCTCGGATCCTTAGATCGGGCAAAGATTTGTTCTGGAACAGATGTATGATATAATCATACGGAGTCGTTTCGATGGCCATTACACAAAGAGAAACATTACATTATATACGCACGCATAATATGTGTGTGTGTATGTGTGTATATATATAACTTCTACAAGAGAAAGAAACATCAGTACACATACATACACATACACATTTACTAAGTACAGAAAGATGGAAGAATTGGGAGCCGCATAAAAAATCTCTTCGATAAATCTCTTCCTAGTTTAAGTAGAAATAATAATTCGAGCGATCGGATTTATCCGAACTATCGTTACGTCGATAAAAAAACTAATAAAACAAAAGGTACAAGGTAGTCTAAGAATCACGCTAGAAAATGAAAGAATTGTTAGATGATTTTTTGTAGTCAAATACATAACTCGAAAATAAACAAATATTACATAATCGATAGCTCTGCCTTTCTGAAATAGTTTCCTGTCGAAAGCGATCTCTTATACACATGGAGATCTATTAATATTATACAAGCGAGCCACGTCTTTCGTGCTTTAAATAATATATCCTTGATTCATATGTACGTACGATTCTTATAGAGACTAAAGATAAAAAATTATAAGTAATCATTTTCGATCGTATTAATAGCGCTTTTAGATGTATAAATAGAATTTGATTCCCATACAGACACTTGTTCTTTTTTTAAACTTATACTGCGTAAAAGGTTTGTTTTCTATTACTGAACTAGCTGCATCCTCTTGCACTCTAGTTCGCTTTTCTTTTTTTCGCAAGTCGGAACTGTATATCCGTTTCTTTTTATTCTATGTTGTGAGAGCATACATTAGTTCAGCGACAAAAAACAAGTCTTAAATCTTTAAATTGATAAATTTTTAAAATTTTGTAATTTAAAATCTTACATTTCAAACAGAGCTCTAAGTATATGTACATTTTTAAATTATAAATTAAGATGCTTTCCTTGTCCTTTGTCAATATGAGTGATCATCCCTTATTAATTGTATTATAATTTTTGAGCCAATTTTTATGCAAACAAAAGAAAGAAAATAAAACAATAATTGTATCCAAGCTTGTTAAAAGTTAATAATGATAATCAACTCACTGAATATATCGATAATGTCATTATTTCAATGCAAAAATTCCAGAAGCTTGCTAATTTCATCATAAATTGATTTAGATCTTTGTCAACAGTGAGTATAATTTATATTTTTCAGCAGTGTAGAAAAATGTACGACATAAAAACTTATTTTTTTTTTATTCCGAATTCAAGATTTAATGTACAGTTTTGCATTGGAGTGACGACATTAGCGCATATATACATACATACATATGTATGTGTGTGCGCGCGCACACACACACACACACACATACACACACACGCACACACACACACACACGCGCACGCACACACACACACACACACACACACACGTGTGTGTGTGTGTATGTATAAAATAAAAATAATATAGTATTAACAGAGGTAAAAGCACGAATAACAATTTAAGTTGATTTTGATAGTACAATGTGCTTTGTACATTTGTTATGCCTCGATCAAATAGCTGTAATCGTGTACAAATGACGCATTAGTAAATATATGCACATATGTAGGGATATACCGTCGCTTAACTATTGCCCTTCAAGGGCTACATCTAAATTATTTCTAATTTATTAATGACATTGTCGTGCAATTCGTTTCATTGGGACAAGAAAATGCTAATTGTCGGATATCGTTCCGTCTTTAAAATAATAAGTTAAAAAATAGAAATTTGCAAACGTTAAAATCGATTGCTAATATCGAAAGCATAGAAATCTAATTTTACAACATTTATTCTCTCAATTCTTTATAATTCCCTGATTTTCATTTCGCAAAGATATGAAAATAATGGCTAATCGAACATCATTAATAATCACGAATATTCGACAATTCGAATTGATGGTAATTGATAAAAAGATGAAATATAACTATAGTAGTAAGTTTGGTTACAATAAAATTGTATTGTTTATGTGATATTCGACAAAGTGATTAATAAATGTTGCTTCCTAAATTTTTTTAAGAAAATAAACCAGGAATTTTAGTGAATTTTTGATAAGTCAGAAAATACATGCAATTCAAAATACTCCAAAATAAAAACGATTGTCATTTTCTTGCTCCAAAAACGAATGGTCAAATGTGACGCAACCTCATTAGCTTGGAGGGAAAGAATGATATGCATTGGCCCAGTTTTCAATTTATCAACATTGACAACAATATGATCCATGATTATTCGATTAATTCCTTGATTTGTTCTTCTTTGCATTTAGCAAAACAGCTTGGTAAATTCATCAACTATACGATTTCTTTGCAGTTTCTGCAAATCAATGGGCATTCTTTGATGAATTTAATTAACAGTTTTCAACCCTCGCACCTTTTTACCGTCAGTTTTAATTCGGTGAGACTTTTTGGCGGAAAATCGTAAAGAGGTTTAGCTGCTGGATATATATTAACAAAATATATATTAACAAATATTTTTTAGTGTAATTAAAGCATTTATCTAAAAAATACGTAAAAAAGAAATATAATTGTATATACTTGACAACAAAATTAATAAATGAAGTAAAAACAGTTGTTTACAGGCGTTAGAGTGGAGGGTTGATAAGAAATAAGCAATATGTACCCCACAAAATTCAAATATCGCCTTATTTTAAATGCTGTATACAGAATGTCAAGCGAAGGGCGTACCAGCAGCAGGGATATATGTGTGTGTGTGTGTGTGTGTGTATATATAATTATAAAAATGCAATATCAATAAAATGCTTAGCTTATACTCAATTTTCTCGAAAAAGATGATTTCACAAAATAACTTTCTTGCTAATATTCTGTTTAATGATAATCAAAATTTTATGGTTTCTTGGATGTGTAGATCTTAAGATACTCATTTTTATACGATAAAGACTGAAAATATTTTTGTTTTTTTTACAATCGAAGAAATATAAATTTTAAATTTAAATCGATTCAAAATCTAGTTATTATTTCATCAAGATCTGTAAAATACTGACAAAATAGTATCTGATTTTCTTTACAAATTTGTGAGAATTTGTGAGATTTATGATAACTCGCAGTATTCTCAATAAATTCGCGAGAGTGGAAACTTATTTAACTGAATATGTAGAAAATCGTTGTTCCTATCAACAGCCGGCAGTGTCAAGAGATAGCTCCATCACTGATAATATTGTCAAACAATATTGTCATTTTCAAACCTGATAGTTGTAACAAATTTTTTATTTCGTTCAAAAACTGTTTCTCTTTTGACTATTTTAAAATGTAGCTTATACATTTGATTTTTCAAATTCCCAAGTAATTAATATCGCAAAAAAATATAATTTTGATATCATACCAACTTTTATTTTAAAGATCATTTCCTACGTTTCTATGCTACAGTACTCTAATCTGCAGAATTTTAGGATATTAAGTCTTTTGAATTTTCAGTTTCTTGTATGTGTATATTTTTAAATTAGATATTAATATCTACGATCTTGATTCTGCATCCACACATTCCAAGATTCCTGATGTTTAGTGCTAATTCAAATTATGAATTTGAAAATATCGTAGTCGCAAAAGAGTTAAAGTAAACATTAAGATGAAATATTCTCATGCATATCTCGAATTTTACCTGCTACTGTTACCTTTCTTCTTCTTCGACGTATAAGTTGCATTAGAAGCATTTAAAAACCTGGTCGGAGCATTAATATCTTCTTCGTAATCCTAACTGAATAAAGCTTTAGGATGTTTTGACTCGAATATAAAAACTAAACGACGGCAACAACACAACATGGCCCATCAAACGACTTAGAGCGATTCTTTCCTTTCGGGTCTCTCTCTCTCTCTCTCTCTCTCTCTCTCTCTCTCTCTCTCTCTCTCTCTCTCTCTCTCTCTCTCTCTCTCTCTCTCTCTCTCTCTCTCTCTCTCCTCTTCCTCCTCCCGCCATCTCCTTCTCTCTCTTATTCGTTTTTCCTCACATATCTTTGCACTTGCTTTCAATAGCGTTATCCTAGTCACCGTATTATCATCGTCTTCTCTCTCGCGATCAATCGTTGACTTCTCGCAAGTAACTTCTGACCGGAATTGGCTCTACGCCAACCTTCGCCAGGTTTATTTTTCAAATACACTGAGCACCCTGTTTTCTCACCCTGCCCGTGCACAGGACAAATTCGGCACAACAGTTCGTCGTCCTCGACAGTGGCAAAATGGAAGAACACTCGCGCTTCGAAGGTGACTCAGTCTTCGTCGCGTTGCTCGCCAGGAAGAAGGATACCAGCAGCTGTGGTAATGTGTCCACTGGATGACGGATTAAGGTATAAGACTTTCAGCCCCACTGATCAGACGTTTCTCCGCAGGTCAACGAGAAACGCTTCGAGGTCCTTGACCACACAACGATTGGTGGGTCACGTGAAGCAGTCCCCTGAGGATCCTTCGGAAGGTGCATTGAGCGACAAGACTGGCTGCGTTGCCAGGATTCAGACGGGGCTAGGAGGCAGCCAGTGAACCTGATCCTGGCGGACTCTGATTACTTGGTACCGTCTGCGCAGTTGCCACCTGGTTGTATGGATGATTACTGTTGCACAACACTGTGTAGATATTCTCTACGTTGCTGAGTTTCTCAAAGAAAGGTATCAGGTCCAATAGCTCGGAATCCGTCATATCATCGAACCAAGACGCCACTGGAACCTGTCATGGATGGATACCATTCTTATCAATTAATGAGACACAATCATTTATTTACATCAAAATATCGTAAAAAAATGACTTAATTAAAGTTATTTGTTGCAAGAAGTACATTTTACCGCGTTATCTGGGTGAAAAATGTAGCTGGCAGGACTATTATCTACAATGATGATCTGCTGCAAATCTCGGCCTAATTTATTTAAATCCTTAACATAATTCCCTCTGTGGAACACACAGGATTCTCTGAATAATCTTGCTCTGAATACACCCCATCGATCTAGTAGATCTGCCACAGGATCTGCATACTGCGAAATAACACAGAGTACAATAAATAGATGCATTAGCAGAAATTATACATTTTGATAAATTTTTTAAATTTCTCTTCAAAAGTTTCTTTTCAAACAAGTCTTATTTTATGTTATAATAAGTTAGAATTTCATTTTGCAAGTTCTACTGTTATTAAAATCCTTATAAAGATAATAATTTAATATTATTTTTAATTACATAATTATTTTTCTACAAAGATCAAACAGTTTCTCATAAAATAAAATAATTATTTACGTAAAATATGGAATAAGATGTGCGTGTGTGTGTATGTATGTAACATATAAAAAGAATTATACAATATGACAACCTACTGTATATAAATATATTGATTTATACATATTTATGAAGCACTTATATTGGCATATGCCAAATCTAAAAAACCTATTCCTGAGAAGTTACATTTAAGAAGTAAAAAGCATATGTGTGTGTGTATTAATCAGCATCTATTTTAATAAAATATATACCTTTATTTCTTTACTAATTAATATTTGAGAATATCTTAAAGATTATTTTTAGTCATGTGTTAAAATTTAATTAGAACTAAAATTTACTTTCCTTATTAATTATTTCCCTGCTTTCTTTTCTCTTCTAATTATTAAAGACATACCTTGGCTAAGCTTGCAGTGAACAATACACATTCGTACAATTCACCCATTCTTTGCAAAAACTCGTCCACATAAGGCCTCTTTAAGACGTACACTTGGTGTACTGTTCCATCAATCTCTACAGGAACAACAAAGTCCGCATTGTTGATCGGCTTGAAAGAACTATGCACCAGAGTTTCGTCCAAGTCGATTACCATGCACTTCTTGTGCATGTCTTGATGCCTGACCGGCGGCAGCAGAAACCTTGGAGATCCAGTCCCCGGTGGCGGCGAGCCTCGACCATCTCCCTGTAGCGAACTCGCCTTGGAACTCCTCGAACTACCACCTCGACCCCTCCCAAGGCAGCAAAGTAGAGAACGCAAGAAGCTGCGGCTTCTCTCCCTTGACCTCTTGCCACTAGATGGACTGTTATTGGCTGTTTCATTTTCTCCTGGCAATTGAGCTAAAATATACATAGAAAAATACCAAGTAGTTATTATATACTCATATTAATGTCACACACGTACTATGAAAGTCATATCTCTCTATATTTACTTATGCATTTGGGGGGAAGATGTTCTTCCTTTTTTCTAGGTGAGCTCATTAAAAAGAAAAAGAAACAGAAAAAGAGGAAGAAGAGAACGAAAGAGAGAAAGAGAGACTCTATGTTAAGACATATTTATTCAATCAAATTTTACAAATATAGAAACTCACATCAAGATCAAGTGTAGTATTGAATTTATATCAGATCCAAAAACCAAGTTTCCCTAAAGTAATCTAAAGTTAAGTCCATGAGATATTGTCAAATCAAGAAGTGCAATCTTTATCAAAAGATAAGAAATTTGCATCTTGTATGTCATGGCAAAAATGTTGCTCCAATTAACCTTTCATAGAAAATGTTTTTTTGCTGTTTTCTTTACAGATTGCCCCTATACGGTGGTCTATAAAGAATAAAGGGTTAAAGGGCATAACATCACATAAGAAAATAAAATTCGCAACATACACAGAAGATATAAAAATAAGATAATGAAGGGTTGAAAAGGGTGACAATGTAAATGAAGAGTAGAAGGGGATGAGAAGAGAAACAGAGGCACGCGAGAAGCTACTTGCGGGATAGAGGAAAGAGGGGAAGGAACGACAAGAGTTGAAGTTAGGCGAAGAGGTAGGGCGAGGAGAGAAACGCGGGTGCGAGTACCGTAACAGGTGCAGGGAAACGAATCCCGGCAGCATCTGGCGGAGAAGCTTGTAGGCGCAGGAAAGAGGGTGGCACCGGGTTAGTACACGATACGCACCTTTCTCGCTGTTGAACGCGCATATCTCGTCATCCCGCGACACTTGGGTGATGATGGACGATGCGTCCATTTAAACATTAGTCGGTGGTCCCTGCGTGCCTGATCACAAATTCCGTTAACGCGCGCGCGCGCCAGCCGACGGACGGACGGGCAGGCAGGCAGGCAGGCAGGCAGGCACGCGGACGGGCGGGCGGGCAGACAGACAGACGGATAGATGGACGGACGGACGGACGGACAGACGGACGAGCGTGCGGGCAGACGGAGGGACGAACGAACGGACGAACGAGTGAACGTGTGAGCGAGTAAGCGACTTGGCCAGCTAGCGCGCGCGCAAGGGCACGGAAAACACGATGATCACATGCGTATGTGCGAGCGTGTGTGCATGCATGCATGCATACACGCATGAATGCATGCATGTGTGTGTGTATATGTATGATGTATATATGTGTATGTATGTATGTTGTGTATGATGAGATGTGTGTGTGTGTGTGTATACGAGTGAGCGAGATGGAGCACGAATTGGTGCGCAGGTGCGAGGGAGAAAGCGAGCGCACACACTCACGGCACACACACAGCTAACCTCACTCTCTCATTCGCGGCGCACGGTACCCCCTTGACGCTTCGCGTCCCTTCCCAACGCCGCCGTCGACGTCGCCCCCACTATCGCCGTCACTACGTAGATCACCGCGCGACAAACGAAAACGCATAGGCGCGGGTATGACGCGCTTTTGCAGAAAAATACGCGCCAATGTACACGTATAAAGGACCGATGTAAAGGGCATCTATACAGTCTATACGGTCCAACAATAATGTTCTTAGGATGATAATACGCGTCGACGAGCTGGAGAAATGTTACAGCCAATCACACTGAATGTCTTCATTCTTCTGAAACGTAACGTGCACACCGTACCCTAGTCTCACTCAACGGTAGTGCTCGCAACCGCGACGTGCTCCTTTCCTTTTTCATGCGCCACACCTATCACTCGTTGCGCAGTTCATCACTATTCCGACGTGCATCGCTTCGGCGCGGGTGGTTTGCTACTTTAGGCCGATGCCGCCCGTGGAATACTCGTCGAGTAGCAACATTGCGCTACGCGTGCGGGATCTCGTGAAAAACAACTCGACGCGTGTGCTTTCGATGTATGGACGTATCGACACTTAGAGCGCGAATGAAAAACTACACTTTCGAATAGAACCAATGTGTATATAAATGCTCAGCTGTGTAGCCATGACTCGTAAAACCTCAATTTTCATGCAGAAAGCGAATTTTCATCTATGTACACTCTTATTTCGTGTGCATCTGGACCTCTGATGCGCGCGCGTGATATATCTAAATACACATAAAATATATTTTATCGTATATAATTTTATTCGTATCTCATGCATACATACACATACATCCGTGTGTAGGCATAACACAGAGTTTTGACATATAAAATTTATATTATATTTTGTACTGTACCAGTAATTGAACAAAATATATAGGTCAAAGGGAGAAACTTGAAGAATTTTTTGAGATTTTAATATCAGTTCTGTCTTGTGTAATTTCAATGAGCGAGATGCGGAACAAGTTACAAAATATACACTAAAGAGCACTATATACAATTCAATTTCACACGTCTTATTTATAAATACTTTAGTTCACAAAAAATTGCTTAGTTGTTTTGTATAACTTTTTGTTGTTATTGTTTATCTTGACAAATTTATTCATTACAAAGATTTAATAATAATAATGAAGACTGATTTCAATAAGGTGATAAGCTTAAATTAATAAGATAAAAACTGACAAAATTGTATCAGCCATAAATAAATTTATTAATTCATAGAAACAAATATTTTTATCCTAAATATTTAGTCCAGTCACCTTTGCAGCTGTATAGCCTTTAAACATGGTTGACCATATCTTCTTTTAGCTTCCTCAAGAAAGGCATTCTCCATTTGCCTTACAATCTCATTAAAAAATAAATTTGACAAATGAGAATAAATGACAGACTTGAATTCAAAAGACAAAGAAAAGTCAATCACACATGTATCGGGGTTGTTCTTCAATCCAGATGTGAAAATCCATAATGTGTCTAAATGATTGAACAATCTGCCATCTTTACTTTCTGCCTTGACTAATCTTGGATACACCATGGTTACCTTAGAAGTATAACTTTCATTTATAGGTGGAAATCCTATTACTAAGTTAGCTTTCAGAAGGTCTTTGGTTTTCAATGTAATATCAGATTTCTTACAATATGGTAAAAATTCTTTATAATTTTCTACATCGGACACCACATAAAACATTTTCTTCGCAGAAAACCTATAGAGCAGAAATTATAATGTATTTATCAATGTAAACGTCTAATTAATATCTACTTAAAAGCTACTTATATGTTTAAACTATAAATATTAAATATATAAGAGGCATGAATAAATGATATTAAATATGAAACAAATATATGATGCCTATTAAAAATCTACTGACAAATATTTCTTTTAAAACAAATTTTTCTTATTACCCTACTAATTTACGGCCTTCATACTCCTTGATTCTATTATTTGCTTGTGTTTTGTACAGACATCTTAAGGTCAACTTAAAAATGTTATATTTCCATGATAATGGCAAATGTCCAAGAAAAAGCACATGTCTAAAATTATATCATATATATGTATCAATTTAGAATAAATTCTATATTTCCTATTTAAATATTTGTAATTGTTATCTCTAAGATTATATATACTTTTGTTCCCCATATACACTCACTCTCCTAATACGCACACGCATTCTCTCCCTCTCTCTCTTTTCTCCTTCGTCAAATTCATTACATGCTTTCTAACCTCTAATTTAAAACATTATTCATGGTTTTAAATTATATAAAAGTAAATATATCAGATAACATTACCTGTGCATATCGAGATAAAAATCGGAATATTATTACAAAGTTTGATGATTTGCATTTAATTTTGTTACTTATTATATCACAACTCCTCTATAACCTCGAAATATATTTATCACTTCATCATCTTATATTTATTTTCAATTGAATAGAATAATAATGTTTACTAAGCAACATTATATTTTTTTATAACTGACGTAAATGACACACAACATTCGGTGAATTTCGCGAAATAAGTATATTCAAAATTTTAACTGTTGCACTAGAACTGGATATAAAAAAGTGCGATATATACCTGTAGATTTTGCCAATCAGATACAGTCAATTTTATATATGTTAGTAGTATGACTGTATTCATCAAAAACTAAAGGAAACAATTATAAATCTTTCACACATTATAATGTGAGCTTATGAAAAATGAATGTTATCAAATCTTTTTGAGTTAGAAAATTTTTACTTTTCATATATTCATATTAGAAGAAAAGTTTCATCACCAATTCTCTATACTCAAGGTCTACAGCATAGGAATTACAAAGACCTCTCAAGCATAGATAGTAACAAACAGTAATGGAAAAATCAGAAAAAATATAATTATCTCACTCTAACTTATTGTTATCAATTCAGCAGTGCAGCCAAAAAAACAGACCACATACTTCAAATTTTGTGCACTTACGTCATTGCGCATGCTTAAATGCTCGTGCACTAGGTTTTAGTCTGTTCTTTGTAGCTGCACTGCTGAACTGCAGGTGCAATAAACTAGAGTGAGAAAACTTATATTTATCTCACTTTAACTTATTGCACCAGTTCAACAGTGCAGCTACAAAGAACAAACCACTAGTTTTCTATTGCTGAACTGGCTGCACTAACTTGCACTTATTCTCTTCTTCTCTCCCTTTCACTAACTTCTAGATGTGTATCTATTTCTTTTTATGTTTCCTGAGTGTATACATAGACATAGGAATATAGGGACAAAGCATAGAGTTGCGGGGGGATAACCATTGCGAGACGGTGCGACGTAAACTGCCCAAATCTAAAGCCAGCGGCACACGGTGCTTGTTTTAGTGCTGGATTGTTTGCTGGATGAAAATATTGCGTTCTGATTAGTGCATTTCCATTCATCTTCGGAAATGTACTAATCAGAACGCAGTATTTTCATCCAGAAAGCAATCCAGCACGAAAACAAGCACCGTGTGCCGCTGGCTTTAACTATTGAAATTTAAGCCAGCGGCACACGGTGTTTGTTTTCGTACTGGATTGCTTGCTGGATGAAAATACTGCGTTCTGATTGGTGCATTTCCATCCATCTTCGGAAACGTACCAATCAGAACGTAGTATTTTCATCCAGCAAGCAATCCAGCACGAAAACAAGCACCGTGTGCCGCTGGCTTAAGATTGAAATAAATCTAGATGGCGCGATGCAAACGCGGATTGTTGAAAACGTCACACGCTTTCTTAAGCCAGCGGCACAGGGTGCTTGTTTTCGTGCTGGATTGCTTGCTGGATGAAAATACTGCGTTCTGATTGATACGTTTCCGAAGATGGATGGAAATGCACAGTCTACGGCTGTGTTCCAATATTCACTGCCAGCACTGAAAATCTATAATATACGTGACACAAACTATGTATTTTCAATACCGGCAGTAAATTTTGGAACATAGCCTACGGGCCGGTTGTTCCAACTTCTCGGTAAGTTAACCGATAGTTAAATCATACATTTGTCTTTATTTTTCCTTCAACTTGGACAAAGACAGACATATGATTTAACTGTCAGTTAACTTACCAAGAAGTTGGAACAACAGGCCCTGTGAATCATACATATACCAATATATATTTCCCAAGAAGAATGGCGTAGGGCTTAGGTTGTGTTCCAATATTCACTGCCAGCACTGAAAATCTATAATATACGTGACACAAACTATGTATTTTCAGTACTGGCAGTGAATTTTGGAACACAGCCTTACTGGGGCTTACTCCCACAGGCCCAGAGCCATCTATTGAAGGGAGGAAGGACATATTTCCCAACCTTCGAACTGTCACTTTTCAGTAACTTGTAACTTTTGTTTTACTTAAAAGCAACAATTTTAACTTTTATATTTATGCTGTGTGTCATAAAATACACAAAAATCTGAAATTTCAGGCAAATCGGTGAGAAAGTTCATCTTGACAATTACAATTTGTGCATGTTATTAGATGTTAGGTTATATCGCGCGATGTGTTTTGCGAAATGCTCTGGCAGAGTATATCATGCACGTGATATGCTTTAAGGGAAATACAGCCAGAATCCAGAATTGTGATAACTTGTAAGATGTCATCGGCTCTTTCTAAAGATCACTATAAAAACGGAAATAAAATATTGGAAAAAAACGGGAATTAAGAAAAAGAAAGTGTAATATCGTATCCTTAAAAGGACATATTTAAAAGGGAAGAGAAAGAAAAATAGGACTAATTGCTCTAACAGATACGTTGATAAGAACAAGAGATTACGTACTGTAGATAATTAAATGAACCAAAGAAAACAATAGCGACAAAAATGATGGTAATGCGGAAGAAGATATGGCCGCGAGCTGTTGGCGATCTAGCGTCGATGGTTTTCGTATTGGCTGTAGTACCATTGATATACTGGTTCGGATTGTGGGTAATATTGCCGGAATTGTACAAGGATGAAAACTTGCAATATACACTGCACTTTGTTCTTGGCACTTTCATCATGTTGAATATCGTAGGTAACTTCACGTATACGATGCTGTGTGACACCAGTACCGTTAGAAACGTGATATCAATAAGCACAGCAAAACCTGAGAATGGATGGTGGCTGTGCACAGTTTGCGAATCCGTATCGCCACCGCGATCATGGCATTGTCACACCTGTAACACGTGCATTCTCAAGCGCAATCACCATTGCGTTTTTGTTGGCTACTGCATAGGTTTTTACAATCACCGTTATTTCATCATGTTTCTGTGGTATTCATTTCTCGGCGCGGCGTACGCCTTTTATTACGGCAGCTTTTTCATCTGGAATAGAGTATCTTTCGAGTTTTCAACGATCGTCAGGATGATTTTCCCTATGGCGATTTTCTTCTTTGGCATCGACATGTCCGTCGATCAGTTCTACTTAGTGCTGTATATCATGTCATTTGTGGGTACTTTATACACAGGAGTATTATTTATTTATCATTTTAATTTGATACTTAGAGGTACTGTAAGTAATGAGAGTAACAAAAAGGATTATACATACGACATGGGCTGGAAGGATAATATTAAAGAAGTATTTGGAGAACGATGGTATATAACATGGTTTCTTCCTTATATAAATTCACAGTTACCTCATAATGGAACCTTATGGCACAATGTGTGTTCAAAAAACGATTGAATTTGAATTCATATGTTTTCCATGAAAATATATTTGAACAAAATGTCTTGCAAAATAATATCAATTTATTCATATTGATAACGTCAATATTGTTTTCATAATCAAAATTGCAAAGAAATTGGTTCAATGCTTTGGAAGACCATATATTTGTAATGAAACAACGCTAATTAAAGCTGTTGAAAATTTCAATGCATTTTATAGTTCATCATATATACATATACATGTGTATACAGTCTGATATATATTCTTTGTAAATGTTATATATAAATACAGTACATACATATTAATTATATTTATGTAATTAACAGACTATATAATTATGTCTAATAAATTTATTTGAATCTTACAGCTGTTATTCCTGCATGTTTTTCTCCTGGTTATTATCTAATCATTGCATAAGTAATTATAGGATTCTTTGATTTTTGATTCTTTGATATATATATATATATATATGTATATAAAATCATGTTAATTATAAATTATTTGTATTTCGCCATTAGACCAGTATATACAAAAGAAAAACGAAAAATCTCCAAAACTTTTTTATCATTTTAACATGGCTATATAAGTGTAAGGAAATTTTTGATGTTAATTATATGTTACACAAGACTCATGTCCATATCATTTTTAAACATGCAAAATTATATTTAACTGCATATTTTATATTAGAAAACTGTACATGAAAAAGATTATAACTTATAATATTCATGATATATATCAGAGAATTTTTCAGGGATCTATGTACAGATGAATTTGCAAAAGATTAACTTTTAATCAGATTATAGATATCACAATCGTATTTCTTTTACATTTTTTTTTAATATTCAAACAGAATTGCACTTCTAGAAGAAAAGAGAGACTAGTTTACATTATATAATACTTCGTTTGTTTAATTTATTATACATCAATAGTTATCGATTTAATTTTTCACCTAAGTGTTTATCCCAAACGATGTAACGCTTTTTAATGTTAAATAAAAGAATATATATGCGCACGCACGCACGCACGCGCGCACGCACGCACGCACGCACGCATGCATACACACACACACACACACACGCGCATACGAAACCGATATAAGAATATAAAATGAAGATACATAAATATGCGACTTTTGTTTGTTATATCTTACAATAATCAATGTTATAATGTTTATACTGTTTAAGGTTTACAGTTACAGCACGATGCCGTACGTATAATAGAAAATTATTTATTACATCTTTTTTCCAGACAAAGAATTAACATTACATGCTGTATATGTTATAATTCTTGATTAAAATACTTTAGTTTAACAATTATAAATACATGATCTCTAAATGATATTGAAAATGTTACAAGAAAAATATTCATCGGATACATCGTGATGCTGAGTATAATTGTTATATTTTACTTGAATTTAGTGTTTATCAGCTGTATACATTATACACCTTATTGCATGTATCTACATTGTTACATTTTCTTTGTATAAGTTTTATATGTCGTACATAAAAGTCTACAATAAAGATATATCGTTCGAATAAACTTTAGGACAAAATTAAAAAAAAATGCTATTAAAATTTAGAGTGACATACGAAACAGTTCAGTGCATAATTAATCGACAGCTTAATTTTTACTTGTAATTCACTAAAGGATACACCTTTTTATTTTACTGGAAATAGATTGAATATAATTAAAAAAAAATTCTTAGAATACATACATATATACATATAAGCCTCTTTATAAAATATTTTTTTAAATAAGAAAATTTTTGACGCAATATGCTTATATATGTGTAGCTATAGCATTTTGGCTTTATCGTTTTACTACTGGCAGTACTACTTACCACATCAAGCAGTATAATAAAATTTCCTCTATTGAATTGCGCGTGCCAATTCAGATATAAATATACACTTGCAATTGGAAGATACCACATACCTTGCATTTGTATGGCGTCATTTTCCTGACTGTCTGGAAACTTTCCGAAACACTGAAACACCGATACTTGCAAATTCATCTTTAGGAATGTTGCACGCGCAAAAATGACTATATGCGACGAGCAGAGTGTAAACAAAAAAAAGAGGAGTATCATATAGTTAATTGATTAATGTGATTTCTCTTCTTTTTGTAACTCTCCTCCTGTACCCACATTCTTCTCTTATAACTTTTGAGTTCTCTCGAACACACTAGCGCAAATATCACGGACGACAAAACATACAATACCAGCCAGATGCTAATGTCAAATCCGTTCAAGCCTTCTCCGGCATTAGTATGTTTGGTTTCCATAGCAAGTCTCTCCGGCCTTCTCACTCTCGACCCATTGCTATTGATCATACTATCCGTATTTTCGTTATTGTCAATCCCGTCGTACTTGATGCTGCTATATCTATATTTGTATTTTAGGTATTGTAATACCTCTTCCTCGTTCCAGCTATTATTAGCAAATTTACAGACTGCACAGTGCTCTGACGAGGGATACTGTATCTTCTTGTGTTCGGGATCCTCCGTGTTGTCGCCCGAAAGCCGTGCATTTACTTCATTATGTGCCCGCCATAGCCAGAGTATACTCTCATCTCTGCTACGTATGTCGAACATTCCATTCCTCATGGCCATTTCTATAAAGTGAGCAGCGCAATCGGCGCATCCGAAAAAATTCTCGATATAGCCGTGCATCGCTCGCAACACTGCCGCAGGATCGTCCTGCAAGGAATCTCGAGACTCATCCCTATTCTCCAATGCGAAGTTCACGGTCAAAGTATGAAACATCGTCCACAAGCCGCATGGGTACCCTCTGTACGAATCCATGCTACCCTTACATCCTATCCATTGACGAGGTCCCGAGTATACTGGCGACATCTCCTCTTCTGTCGTCTTTGCCAGCTGACTGATTTCCTCGCCGGTAATGCGAGTTTTGCTCTCGACGACGTCACGAATTACCTCCAGGTACATGTTACTTCGTCGTAAAGGAAAGTATGTTGCCAACACCGCGAGGTATCTTCGTAACGCCTCCATTTTCTCGTCTTCTATCGACTTTGTCAGCGGTATTTCATGATTGATTGAATAGCGTAATGCATTCTCTAGATCGAGTTGATACAGATAATCGTCCTTTTTCTTCGATGTCAATTGTTCCTCCTCGCGAGTTTTTTCAATTATTTCCATTGTTGTTTGATGTGTGTCGCGCAACGTTCCTGTTGTCGTTGTCGTCGTCGTCGTCCTTGTTGTCGTTGTTGTACTTGCTTCATAAATATTCACTCCTTTCGCAAGTACATAATCCTTGATGGCACGTCGAACACCTTGCCTCGTCGGTATTCTAACGTTGATTACTCTGTGCGATTCATTACGACTAAAAGCTATCAAAGTTGGGAACTTTGTCACCTTGTTCGTCACGCACAGTAACTCATTGTCGGATGTCACTCTGCGTATCTGTAAACTGTTGATACTATGCAGATCGAGTATTACTTCCGTACCTAAATGAGAATCTGTGTTCTCGAAAATTAGGAAGAAATATTTTACACTGTTGGAAGCTGTTTTCCATACGTCTGTTATTTCGACGTTCCTGCAATCAGTAAAGTTGCTTTAGAAATATTACAAACGTATGTGCCTCTTGACAAATGAGTAACGGAATTGTTTTTGTAATTATAAGAACTGTGGTTGATATACAGTTTAGATGTGTGTGAAAAATTTGATACATACCTGTATGGTGCAATATTGGGCCATGTAGATCCTCGTCCCTCTTGTTGCTCAGTTTCAAGCATATTAACTAAATTATGCCTTACTGAGTCAACACTATCCCCTTTCTCTATTACTATACCGAGAAAGGGTGGATGTGCATTCACAGAGAAATACTTTAACATAGGATAGTGCATAATCTCATAATCACGACAGATCGGATTATTCTCGTCATCTGCACAATCTATCGCGGCGACTACAACGATGTCGTTCCAAGCTAAAATATATTTTTACTTATTTATTGTCTATTATTTATATATTTATTACTTATTATATATATCTTTTTATTATTTATTTATAATTTATTTTTATAACGTTGCAACACACGCAAATGAATACTTTATATATTCTGTAGACAGATAGATAGAACACACAAAAATAAACAAATCTTAAATAAGCATTGAACTGCAAATTAAATTTTTCTTTAGACATTTAGCTATCTACTTTTTTTTCAATTACAAATTGAATTCTTTGTATGATTATATACATTGTGAAATTATCGACATCACAAAGTATTTGGAATATTAGTAATTGTCAGAATATAATAACTTTGTCCAAGATCTAATCATGAATACATCTAAAGTAAATATTGATTGCTGATTAATTGATAATTGTTTTCATGATCATCTGCCTGAAATAGAAAACTTACAGAAAATATCGCTAGCCAGAGCTTTCCAAGTAGGTGCAAATCTATAACAGAAACCGCACCAACTGTTATAAAATTCAACAAGCCATCCCTTGGTACTACCATATATGGTTGTTTTAAAGTTTGTAGCATTAAGAATCATCACATCATCGCTGGCGTTGTACAAGCCTTGACTGCCTATCAGACTCTGATATTGATCCCTGCGTGGTACACCAGCTATACTATTCCTAACCATCATCAGAATAATCAGTGGACATAATCTCAGCATAGTCTTTGTTATATCCAGCTGCTTCATCTTGCACCTCTGATATCTGACATTAGAATCCGGTTATTTTGCTTTTTCTATAATTATATACAATATCAATATGGAATCAAAATAAATATATTAAATATATTAATATCTTTGATATTCTATATTTTATTAGGGATAGTACATTTGTACATACAAATGTACTTAATAATATGTGTTAAAAAAGGAAAAATATTCTATATATAAATTATATGTATATATACATTCTTTTTTATTATAAAAATATATCTTATGTCATATATGTATAAATATTGGGTTCTCAA
Source organism: Harpegnathos saltator (assembly GCF_003227715.2). Classification (NCBI taxonomy): domain Eukaryota; kingdom Metazoa; phylum Arthropoda; class Insecta; order Hymenoptera; family Formicidae; genus Harpegnathos; species Harpegnathos saltator. Next base: position 953,516 of record NW_020230721.1, on the reverse strand, counting down.
AAAAAATAATTACAATAATTACAAAATGTTAAAGAGATTGTACAAAACAAGATACCAGTTTTATTAAACTTATTATCTTAACAAATCTAATTACAAATACTTAATTATAAATTAAATTGATCTTGTTATAATAATAAGAATTTAAAATCTGAATTATGTGGTATAAAAGGAATTCATTAGGATAATAAAAAGTCGCAAGAATATCACTTTCAATCAGCACAGTTTAGTACACTGTCAATAAAGTGTGAAATTATGTAATTATTTGATTAGTAATAATCAAATAAGTATTAATGATGAACTTGATAAGTATTAATCAAATAACTTTTGCATATGCATATGCATAAGCACGATACCTTCTTTCTATAATCGTTAACTCGGATTTTCCAAGAGAGGTTCTCAGTCAACTGACGAGGCGTCGAAACTTAAGGACTTTGCCTATTCCACCTTAATATTAACGTCAAAGAGTAATTTCCTAATTTACTAATTTACTTTAATAGATGTAAATGGCATCGATCGTGACCGTGCAATCAGACATAACCAGACATTTGATAACTGTTGTTACACGAATCCCCTTTTCGCGCATGTGCATCGAATGTCGAACCACCAACCACAGGAATGTATATATACAGACAAGGCCTGTTCCAAAATAAGTTTCGGAAACTTTGGTTTTAGTTATGAAATTGGTAAGCCTTAAACTAATTTAAATACTTTCCGTAATTGATCAGCTGATCATGCTTGAACATTCACAGTCATGTATTTCTGTTTACAAGTTTGGGTTTAGCTATTAATTTTGTAATTAGATACATTAGATAGAGAAATGGATAGATTTTTTGTTACTCATTATCTTGATTACTGAATCTTCCGACCGTAAAGTTGATCGTATGAATCAGCTGATCAATTACAGAACGTATCTGTTAATTTAAGGTCTACCAACTTTACAACTAAAACCAAAGTTTCCGAAACCTATTTCGGAACGCATCTATTAACAGCGTATGTACTGCGGAACACGGTTTAATATGAGTCGGTGAGCTCCATAATATACTGGAATAGACCTATGAGATATCAAGCTATAGTGTAAAATATTAAATATATCGATTTTAGATACGTTTCTCTTTTTGCACTTGCTTCTTTTCCTTTTTTCGCTCTAAAAGTACCGCGATATTAAATTTTATATACATATTTTGAAAAAGGAGAACTCTTCTTTTTGTTTAGAATTTACTTCATTGATTCTTTTTAACAGAAAAAAAGTCGACATGTTTATTTAAAAATTTTAATTCTTTTATTTGCTATCTTTGAAGGAATGCGTTTACTTGCGATTAAATTAGCTTTAATTTTAGTTATCTATACATGCATGTAATTACTTTGGTTCTTGAGAATTTGTTTAGTTTTTAACGATAACAAAATTTCTCGCGACGGATATTCGTCAGTATCGTCAGTCTGTTTTATCTTTGTGCAGCCTTGTTTGTCTGAAAGTGTACAAATTTTTTTCTGAGTTTAGTGGACGAAATAACCTTCATTTTATCTATTATTGCAGTCTTTTTTGCTTATCATGCACGCTCGGTTTCACAGTTGCATTCTCGCGAAATGTCAAAATGTTTGACTAAAAAACAAAAAAAGTTCGCTTTGCAGAAATTTCAGGATATAAACACCATTATTTATCAATTATTCCACATAACCAGTCCAATTCGGTATTTACGAAAGCAAAAGAAAAATCATTAAGTGCATGCAACTGTACTTTCATCGATTATCTTTTATTATCTTCAAACCGGTTCGAACTAGCAACACGGGTGTGTAATTCCTTTTTTATCGCTATAAATTGCGCAACGTATTCTACGGGCGTAGTAACAGCTATCAGTCAGAAAGTTATAATACACAGTAGAGGTGTAAACGTTTTACTGTATGTACTGGGTAACTATCGATTAAATTTAATCTATTTCGCAATTGTACATTGTTCGATATAATTTCAATGACTATTTCCCATAATGCTCTAAGTACATATACGTTCTTTAAATATCTTTAAGTAGTCATATTTCCAATAAAATTGAAAGTAAACATAGAATTTGTCCTAATGTGTGTACATATACAAATCGTGGAGGTCAAATAGAAGATCTCAACAGCACGATGAATCTACCGGGTCTACCGCGAGTACTGATAACTAGCAACGAAGCGCCTACTCCCGGCATCGATCTGCTTCGAACCAGGTAAGTCTGAATGAATTTCACATTTCCACAAAATTATCCCATATATCACAAAATGTCTTAAGGTCATCTTGAAAGTACTCAGGACGCTCTAGGCCACTTTGCATATATTTTCGACACGTTTAAAATAACATAGAGGTATATCTTATATTCTTTGGAATATTATATTATTCATTTTGTCGATATAGATGCGACGTTACCATTATACCAACCGCTGTAAGCACTCGAGAAGAAGTACTGCAAGCTCTTCCAGGACATGATGCTGTATTTCTCGCGAACCATCAGAATGTGAACAGCGAATTTCTCGACATCGCCGGTAAGCCATCATGCTGCTGTACTTACTTTTAGTCATTTTAGACAACTTTAAACAACTTTGAGCAACATTTTATATTAGTCATCCTATTATCAGTCATCCTTTTAAATGTCTGTGAAACAAGAATATCGTCAAATTTAAATAAGTAAATTTTTCTGAAGCTTAATACGAAACTGAAAATCTGAAATATTAGAGATAGATAAATATACGCTGTATATTTCCCAGACAGCATCGGACATCCAATGGATGTACGTTTCACGTCCAATTTATGTCCGTATGTTTAATTTACGTCCGTGGACTTAAATTGGACGTAACAAGGATGTCCTTATTGGACATCGGACCTGTAGGACGTCCGATGTACGTCCATCGGATGTCCTATGTCCGAAGTTGTGACAAACATACGTCCTAAGGACGTCTTTTGTATAAAAAATGGACATATAACGGACGTCCAATGGACATCCGTGTGCTGTCTGGGTTTATCATGAAAGAAAAAAAAGATGATAGATTATAAGACATCTTATCGAGTAATACACTATCAAGTTTGATTTTTTACTGGTTCTTTTTCCAGGCCCAAGTTTGAAAGTTGTATCGACAATGTCGGCTGGATACGATCACTTGGATGTTGCAGAAATTAAGAGGAGAGGAATCAAAGTGGGGCACACGCCCAAAGTATTATCTGCCGCAGTTGCGGAAATTGCTATACTTTTAATGTTATCTGCAGCGAGACGCGCTCACGAAGGTCGCGTAAAACTGGAACAGTAATTGATATTTTATTTCACTTTAGGTCAAAAGTTAATCCTCTTTTATTGTTCTTATTACTACTTATTGAAGATTCAAGATATGTCTAATATACAGCTCTTTTCTTTCTTATTTTTACATAATTAATGATGAAAACTTATGTGACTTGAGAGTTAAATATCAAAGTACAGAGGATTAATTATGATGCGAAATGCTTAATTATATATTGAATAAAACGCGCCTCTATAGATGTATACAATAATCTAATTAAGAGGTCAGGTGGAATCCAGACCACAATGGTTACTGGGACAAGATCTACAAGGGTCTACAGTTGGTATCTTTGGCCTAGGAAACATCGGTCAAGCAATCGTTAAACGATTGATAGGGTTCGAAGTGGGGCGTTTTATCTATACTGGACATTCACGTAAGGAAGCAGGTACGTTATGATATATCGAAGAAGATACATTTCGCGTGAATTTAAGCGCTATAATATTTACAAAGTTTTAGACTACGATGTTCTTTTTATGCTTTTCCTCCTTTCCCTCCCCCCCCTCACCCTCTCCTTCCCTCCTATCCCTTCTCTACACATACATGCGCATGCACTATCGTATCATAAATTATTACATGCTGACAATTGCACTTACATCCTAACTGGACTCTACTTTGCTATTGAACTTTTACATCATAGATATTTATTCATTTATTTATCTTACTAAATAATTATGTTGGCGTACAATAAATTCTGTGCTTAACGAAAATCTTTTACACGTTTATTTAAGAATAATGAATTTGTGTAAAATGTTGTAGAAATTTTTTAAACATCTTATTGGAAATAAATAATATGATTTAGGTGATAAACTTGGAGCAATATTCGTAACTCTGGACGAACTTCTGGAGCAAAGTGATTTCCTCATAGTCGCGGCTCCGTTAAACAATGAAACCAGAGGGCTCTTCAATGACAATGCTTTCAATAAGATGAGAGATACGGCAGTTTTCGTGAACATAGCCCGCGGTCAGATCGTAAATACCGAATCACTCGTAAAAGCTCTTCGTAATAAGAAAATATTCGCTGCTGGACTGGACGTTACCGATCCAGAGCCATTACCACCGGATCATGAACTTCTAAAATTGCCTAATATCGGTCAGTATTCTCTCATATGAAATAAGTATGATAATTATTATATTTATATTGTATTAGTTTTATTTCACATAAATAAGTGCATCTCACATCATCGATTTTTATTTTGTATGTATAATATTACAGAAATCTTGCCACATTTGGGCAGTTCGACGCTCAAGACTCGCAATAATATGTCAATAATTGCAGCACAGAACATTCTAAATGGTCTCGATGGTAAACCCTTGCTTTATCCCTTATAGCTTTCTCCTACATTCAGCCTTATATGACTTATGTATTACTTTTATATTACCTAGATGTGTAATAAGTACCATTAGAAAAACGACTGTTTGTCGATATGTGATTTAACATAGAAATTCGTCTATCTCCTCTTATACTTATCGTTTATAAACATAGTTTGTTTCTTTATCAAATTATAATCTTAATTTGATCATTCACAATTGTTCAAATTTCTATATCACTAAAAGCAATAAAGCAATAATATTGTGTTACTGTAAAGTAGATTATCAAGATATTGTTAGGGATTTCCTACTAGCCAAATTTAATTATTTAGCTCGGCATTTTGTTGGAATGATATACATTTTGTGTGTATGTAGAGTATACTCAACAATTATAAACTATCAGTATTACGTTATTCTATTTAAACGCGTTTCTTGGAATTTCACAAGATTTCTGTGTTTGTTACAATTTTTAGAAAATTATCTTTAGTCACATTTGAATTGTTACACATTTATTCATTTAGTACTATTGTTCGAATATTTATATCGAATAATTATTAAATAAAAGCATACTTTTCCTTTTCTTGACAAATCATATTTCAATTTTAAGAATATCTCTAAAGTTCTTAAAGAACTATACTACACTGATTTTGTTATGAAATACTATAATTATTTCTGCCCACAAAATACGCTTTTGACATTTATGTAAAAGTGTTAGCAAGTAGAAATATAGAAACAGGTTGTTTTCTATTGGGAAAAGTACTAACATTGTGACATAGGCACTATTCGTGCGATATCCTCAATGGTTCATAAGTTTGCATCTTAATAATATTCAGTATTTATCACCCATAATGGACAACAGGTAACCATCAGGCTTCCACTACTGCATTTTTTAAACTACTTAAAATAGGATCAATCTTATTCTCCAATGACAATATGTGACCAGTGTTGCAATTGTGACTAGCGATGAAACTTACAACCAATGGTAACTTATTCATCTGCACCACCTAAATACCAAATAAGAACTCTTTAATGAGAAAATATCTCCAAGTGATATTAAGATGATATATATTCTAATCAAATGAGAAACAGAGAATCAAAAATTGGTCTTTAGATATTCATTTAATATTATAAACAATTCAAAATTTTCACACAACCAACTTCTCTATAAAGAATCAAATAACTAGTATATGTATACTATTAGTATATTTGCCATATAATAGTAGTATATCAATATACGATAAAGAATTCAATATAGTGTTACAAATAATTTAGTAATTATATTTAGTTATAACTTAAAACATGTCTCGCTCATTTAATAAACAATACTGATAATAATGTTCTTGACAATAATTGTCTTCGTTGCATTCATTTTTTTCAACCTCAAATACTAATATATAAGCTGGTTTATTTAAAATATATTTACACAATACTTATACTATACCTTAATTTAATTGTTACTAGCTTATTGTGTACTTTACCTGGTAATTGCTATACATGCATATAATAGTTTTGTTTTTCCCAAGACCCAGTTTACTTCCCTGGTCTGTTGCCATTCCAAAAGTTGATAAAAAGCTAGCTCTCATAGCTAACTCTGGTGCTTTCTCATCAGACACGGATACAACAGGTACTCCATCTCTGTCTGTAATTAATATACCATACAAACCTTCTATGCCACTTAATAAACCATAGAGAAACTTCTTCAGTTCCTAAAACAGTAAGATATTAGCCAAACAAATTGAGTTAAATTTAATTTTAATTAACAATGATAAATATGATTTACTCTACATATCATTGGTGATAACAGTATAGAATATCTTTGTGTAAAATGCAATATCCTTACGTAATACATAATAAAAACAAATATATATCCATGGATATTAATCTTTCAGCCGCAATTTAAAGATATTTCGAGATAATATATAAGTGCGTTTTACACAATCTTAAACATAACCTTAAATTTACCCAAAAAAGTGCCTTTTATTGTACACATTTAACTTACCATCGTCATCTCCTCAAAATGATATATTCTAAGACCTATATACAAAATTTATAAATGGTAACTGATTACAGTAGCAAATATTGTTCCTAAATATTAATAATATCACACATATAGAATCATAAGAATCGGACGCATCAGTCAGCTTCCATATATTATGTATATATGTATTGAGTTAAGCGGGGTCCACAATAGAAGTCCTAAGTCACAAAATTGTAAGAAAATTGACCAATCCAGAGTCGATTATTCTCCTTGCGGTCGAAGAATAATCAATTGTGATTGATCAATTTTTTCTTACGATTTACAGATTTGCGATTGCTAAAAGAGAGTTGCCCAACTTTTAACTTCTTGGCGACGGCAACCGGCAATCGCAACTATAGACATAGTATATCTCATTGAAATATAACCATACTGGAAGGAGCACTGCCCTATTCCCTCCATTATATCGAGCGGTTCAGAGAAAGATAGACTACGTTTACACGGCTTCTAACTTCGACTTCGGCCCGGTTCCACAACTTACTGTAAACGAAGTTTAAGGCCCAGTTCCATAATTGCTTTAAACTCCGTTTAAAGCAATTGTGGAAAATTCAGTGGAAAATCTAGTAATGTTGTCAACTCAACAGTTGGACAACATTAGATTTTCCACTGAATCTCGCTCCTGATTGGTAAATACTTCTGGGTCTATGAAGAATCTAAAAGAATGCTCCAATCAAAGACAATAATCACTAAGCGCTCTCTGATCACTTTGTTCTACTGAACGCGGCCAAAGTGATCAGAGAGCGCTTAGTGATTATTGTCTGTGATTGGAGCATTCTTTTAGATTCTTCATAGATCCAGAAGTATTTACCAATCAGGAGCGAGATTCAGTGGAAAATCTAGTAATATTGTCCAACTGTTGAGTCTGCTGAATGCGGCCTTTGTTCTACTGAACGCGGCCATTCTTCGCAACTCGCAACTAGGACTGCGTTCCGATATTCACTGCCAGCACTGAAATTCTATAGTATACGTGACACAAATTCTGTATTTTCAGTACTGGCAGTGAATTTCGGAACGCAGCCTTGGTGTTTGCAATCTATTCTGGACCGAGCTTTAAGGACCTTGAAGAGAAATGGAAAAAGCAAGTGAGGGGGTTAACCAATCAGAGTAATTCCGTTTCGTTGTTTCACAGTGAATAACGGAACAAAATTGCTTTGATTGGTTGCGTTCACACAAAGAAAACAAAAGGTTCACTGAGCGATTAGTGGCTATTGGTCTTTACTGTTAGATCCTTACATTCAGACCAATAACGTTGACGAATTAATCAACCGTTGCAACTGTTGCGTTTAGAAAACACGACAGTTGTACAACGTGGTTTATAATCCCTACCATTTACTTTTTCTGCTTCTCTTTGTTCTCTTTGTATTTAGAACTTCATGTGACTATCTTGTTCCAAACTGTAGGCGACTGGTTTCATTCGAACCCAAATCGTGAAAGCGTGTGTATGATCCTAGAGATACGACATATATTCGTACTTTCTGCTATTTGTTTGAAGAGAAGGAAACAAAGGAAATAGAAGATACTAAACTGCTCTCGGTACGACAAACGTTAACTTGAAAATATTTTCATAAAGCCATGTCTATGACGTAATTGTTATGTTTATCTATTATATATCTAGTACATTCTATGTTTTTGTCTCACAAATGTCCTTGTGTGTCATATGAAAAGTAACCGCTCGTATCTTCTTAAACGTGCTGGATTTTCTACCCGAAGCAGGTTTTGAAGCTATATACAATTACGTTAAGGAATTAGGTATTGCGTCAGCAAAATAGTAATCTTATTAATTTCATTTTCCTCAAAAAATATTGTTTTTTTGTATTCTCCGTCTTTTTTTTCGAACACTTAAAATATACAACTTAATTAGTTTAACTACTTCAACTAGTAAATAGATTAGATTACTGACAAATTTTTTTATCAGGAGTATCGAAGTATTATGTTCAAACAATTACGGAAAGAGTCAATAACCTGAAAGAAACGTTTAGAAATTTATTTATGGTAATTATACAGTTTAGGGACTTCATTTGTAATATCGGTAAATTGAAAAGAAAAGAGAAGCAGAATTATATTATTATAACATATATTTCGATTAATTTATTAATTATTTTTTATAAGTATTTACAGTAACATTAAAGCTGTTCCGATATCCACTACCAGTGCTGAAATTCTAAAGTATATGTGTAAAACTATGTATTTTTAGTACTGGCAGTGAATTTCAGAATGCAGGCTAAGAAGGTAACGCTGGTAACACAAGATTTCTCAAAATTATTCAGAATCTCTTTAGATTGTTTTGAGAATTGTCTTAAGATATTCTGAGTATGCTTAAGATAATGTCAGGATAATATTATTCTATCTAGAAAGTAAATGTAGTTTTATTTTTTTTTTTTTCAAGTTATCTCATTATTTGATTTAGAAAATAATATCTCTATGGTCATTTTGATTTAAATAGAAAATTTAAATGAAAGAAGCCTAAGAATTTCATTTGAATAATTTTTGGGTTTTAGAAATTAACAGAATATTCCAAACTTTTATTAATCTTTTTATCAAGCAAATATGATATGATACAAAGAAAAGTTGGAAATAAGTTTTGAATAAAAATTAACAAAAGTTAAATATTGCATGTATATATTTCAAATGTATATGTTTAACTTTTTGTATATAGATTATATACAAAATATATACACATATATACATACATATGTATATATTTCTCTCGTTATAGGATTATATCCCCTTTTAGTTCTATAATAAAGAAGCATCATTATATTGTATAAGATGGGGTGGATGTTACAAAATATTAACAAAAAAGAATCAATAATACTTGGCTTACTTGGTGTATCTCTAACAACTGTTGGTGCAACTTTGCTATATGAGTTATATAGAAAGGTAAATTCTATATATATTCCATATATATACATATATATGGAATAAAGTTACTTTACATTTATTTATCTATTTTTCGTATCTATTTTATTTATTTATTTTATTTATATACCAATTGATTCATTAATATTACATTGTAGGATAATTATAAATTATGTGGTTGGAAACGTAAATCAGCATCTCAAATTGTTTCGATAAAATTCAAAGTGCCTAATTCGACTGTAGCTGCTGTCATCGGCAAAGGCGGTTATACAATCCGAGAAATAGAAATGAAAACTGGTGCAACTATTAAAATTAAACGATGCAACAATCCTGTAAAAAACAATTCTTCAGATCGAATTTGCATTATATCAGGTTCTGCAGAAGGTGTTAAATTAGCAAAAACTATTGTTCAAAACATAATAGACAATGTACCTGTTATCGATAGCTATGAATTTTACGTGCCATATAGAACTGTGAAACACATCTTAGGAAAAGGTAGACGAAATTTATTGAAAATTCAAGAAGCTTCGAATGCAAAAGTTATCATCGACGACAGTGATTTGGATTACAGGTCCTGTATGTAATATTTTTAAACATTTTTTTGATGATTTTTTCAATACTATTTTCATTTTATTAATTATTCTTACTCTGCAGTTTCTAATCCTGCAAATTATTCATATGGTGATCCCTCTAAAGATGGTAAAAAAAGAATAATAGTACACGGGACTGTTGAGCAAATAGAGGTGGCTGTTAAACTCATAGGAGAGAAGGTTGAACTGGAAGATGGAGTTGACGCTATGCTGCAAGATTTTTGTCCCATTAGAGTACCTGGAGCTTATTCAAAACTTTTGACTGACGAATTACCCGATGACCCTAAACTTTCAAGGATTATACTGTCACCATTACCAGCAGGCACGTAAAGCTATTTATATTGTTTTATTCAACTTTTACTTGTAGTATCACAACATAGAATTGAAGGACATGTTTCATTGATTATTGAAACAAAAATTTTAATTTCAACAGATGATGCAATGGAAGTGTACATAAGTGCGATAAAATCACCAAATCAATTCTGGATTCAAATACTTGGCCCTGGAATTATCTATTTAGAATCTTTGGCAAGCCAAATGGCAATGTATTACGACGACGAAGATAATCACTCAATGCACATTTTGAAAGAGGTAAGTGAAAGAATACATGATTTTGATCACTTTTGCGAATATGCATATAATTTATAAATATTGTAAATCGTATACCGAATTAATATTAAATTTATAATCATATCTCTCAATTATATATATTAATATATGATACCTTATTCATATAACACATTAATATCTTTTTGTATCAATGTCAAATATAACATAGTAAGCAAAGTCATGCAAGTAGCAAGATTGTTTAAGATTGATACAATGCGCGTGCGTTGTATAGGAAACCCGCCGTACCAAATAAATAAATCATACCAAATAACATAGAACAATTGTAAATATATGTATGTACATATGTGTGTTTGCGTACACACACATGCATACATATGTGTATAAAATCACTAATATATATGGTCTGTTCTTTTCTTCTGCACCGTTGCACTGGTGCAATAAGTTAAAGTGAGACAAATATATACTTATCTCACTCGAACTTATTGCACTAGTGCAGCGATGCAGAGGAAAAGAACAGACCTATTAATTTTTCATAACTTGGTTTTAGGTAACTATAGGCAAGATAGTAGCAGCTAAAGACAAGCGTTATAATCAATGGTATCGAGGGGAAATAACAAAAATTCTAAAAAACTTTCAATATGAAGTATTTCTGTTGGATTATGGAGATGTTATAGAATGTTCTAAAGAGGATATATTAGAACTTCGTACCGACATGCTAGGTTTACGTCTGCAAGCCGTGGAATGTACGCTAGCAAATGTTAAGCCCAAGTAAGCCATTATATTGATAATTTATACATAATGTTACTTGAGTAATTATATAAAGTGCCATTTGTATTCGCATGTGGACATATTACATTATATAACTTACGTTATATATAAAAATGTGAATAATTCGGCTGTCTCTGGCTATATATATACACACAATACAAACATCAATTAATTAAAAGACTTTATACACTTTACAAACATAGAATTAAGAGAACTTGTGAAAGAACCAAAATATTTTTTTAATAGCAGGATTTTCCCATAAAGATAATATCACGTTGAAGTTAGCATACTAAATAAAGAAAAAATTATTTAATAAAAATGTATTGTACAGCTACCACACAAATTAGTTACGATAGTTACATAGGATGATGGAGCTTGTAATTTCACGTTTTATTCCGCTTCATAATTATTCGGCGTGTCTATTATCTACTTCAGCGTATCTGTTTCCTTCGGTTGTTTTCATCGACATGAATTATTGTGCAGAGAAGACAAGTGGACTCAACTGGCTTGCGAAGAGTTCGCATCATATACTTGGCTAGGGCAGTCGAAAGTCATCGACGCTACAGTTAAAGGCTATATACAACGTCCCGTCGATCACGAAGGACCTCAACGTGAAAATTCGGTGATTTTATGTGTCGAACTATACGACAGATATGAGGTGAGAATGATGAAATAAGATGAAAAGACGATGCGAGCGAAAGTAAAATTTTTCTGAAAATTTTACGTCCATTAAATTCTTAAATTTAAGTTCTTGGTCCACAGTTCTCATATCCTCGATATTCTCATTCTCTAAATAGAGAGAATCTCTTTGCATTTGTAACTACATTTAACAAGGTGTTAATTTTTATAAATTATTTACCGGAATAAGAATGAGATGATAATTTTTATTCTAAATTTATGTGTATTATTATATCGTTAAAATTAAATGTTTTGACATTGTCCTTTTCGAACGTAGAAACAGATTCAGTTTCTACAGTTTGAAGCACATATGGCTGTGTTTTGATATTCATCGCCAGCACTGAAATTCTATAATATACGTGACATGAACTATTTATTTTCAGTACTGGCAGTGAATTTTGGAAATTGGAACACAGCCTAAATATGTATTTACGAAAAAATCTTAGGATACCACTTTTCTTAATTACCATTTTTGGCCTGTTATGCTCGATCCCTGAGTTTTTATATTACAAAGATAGCTTTTGCTACGCGTTGTACTGCATGATTGTTCAATTTTGAAAATTTATTTCACAAATGCCCTAAGTAAAACTAGGAATAAAAGCTCTGGTATAATGTCAGTAAATAATTGGTGGGAGGAAAGACCATTGTTTGCAATACAAGTGTTGCGGTTGCACTATGCGTTCAATAAAAAAATGACAAATGTAAACTTTTTAGGGTTTACATTCACACACACACACACACACACACACACACACACACACACACACACACACACACACACAAAATATAAATTTAATAGAAATATACGGATATGGTTATTTGTAAGATACAATTTTATTTTAGACTTACAATGTTATACATATCGTTATTTATTTCGAAAATTTCTTCTGAAATAATGTTAGAATTTTCCTCCGAAAAGAAACATCATTACAGTGTATATTCTTTAAATCGCTTTCCGAAGATTTGTAGATATATTTTGTTATTGTAGAAACTTCAAGTCGGCGAACATCTGACAAAGACCGGTCATGCTGATTTTAAGGAAGATGTTCACTCGGAAATGACTGATATCGTGACGAGTGTAATGAAGCGTCAATTCTTGTCGGTTCGACTTCTGAGTAAAGTCAAGTGCTTGACTACACATGCACAAGAAGGCGAGATGAACAAGGATAAGTCGGTACTTCCAAATATATTTGGCTCAACAGGATCAAAGCCATCAAAATCATTAAAAACGTCAGAACCATTAAAGTCACTAGAGCCAACAAAGTTATCAAACCCATTAAAAAAATCACCGCCACCAGAATCATCACAGTTATCAGAAACATTAAAATCATCAGAATCATTAGAATCATCAGAGCCATCGGTATCATCAAATTCGTCATAGTCAAAGGTAAGAACACATTGTTAATTATGCAGAAGAATTTCTCTATGGATCTCTTTTTCGTGTATTAGGTATTATTTTTATAATGCGTGCAAAAGAATTTTTCGAAAGTCGAATAATCATCTCTAGTAACACGGGAAAATAAATAATTTTTCACAACCAAAGTGATATAATGTTCATTATGACTCAGACATGAACAATAATAACAATAATAACAAATCTTCATTTTTTATTCCATAAGTGTTCAGGAATCCGACCAGCAATTCGATCATCTGGTTAAAGTAACTGATCGGCGAAGAGATAATGTCACACTGACATCGTACTGAGTAAAGTGGAATAAAAGTTTGATGCAAATGAGGATGATACAGAATCTGATTTCGAACCAAAATCATCTGATTTCAAAATAGAATATTTTCCTGTTCATAATAAAGACGAGTTAAACGATTCAAATTAATTCAAATTAAGTTTACAATTAAGTTAAGTTGGAAATGGTTTAAAAAAATGATTCTTGCATTTTTTACTCTAGTGGAATCATAATTTTATATAATATGTATTGTATAGTGTGTATGTATGTATATATATGTATGTATGTATATATATATATATATACACATATATGTATGTATACATGTATGTATGCATATGTGTACATATATGTGTATGTATATATATATATATATATATATATATATATATATACACACACATACATACACATACGCACACGCACATACGCGCACAGTTTTAAAACTATGTGTTATGTGTATACATATATATGTATATATCTTCTCAGATTTTATTTTGTACTTAAAATAATAGGACTTATAAATCTGTCTTTTTTATGATAAAACTGCATCGTACTAAAAAAAAGTCGTCAAGGCAAAAAGTTTCTTTTGAAAATTTTTAAATTTTTAAGTTCACAGAGATATTTAATGTCACTATAGAATCTTCGTCTAGAGAGATATATCAAACTAATTTCTTAACTATACAAATATATTGGAAATCCACCGGAAGTATATATGTTGTAGAACGAAATTCACTAATTAAAATTCGTAAATAATGCATTCTTAAATATTATTAACAATTTTCTTTCACCGAATAATGGCGTTTATGTTTAAGATTTATTTTAATATCAGATTTACGATAATTATGGAGCAAAATAACGAGCAAGATCATTCTAAATATAATAGATCTAATAATCTGCAATACCCGACTGTTTGTAAATTTGGCGAAATACAAGAATACTTACATATATTTAACATATATATACATATACATGTTGCGTGATATATTTATGCACATACATATATATGTGTGTCGATTTCCTCACGCGTATACGCATACGTGTGTGTGTGCGTGCGAATATATTACAAAACGTTTGGAAATATGGAGATTTTGGTTAAAAATATCGAAATTTAGGTGTTCTTTTTGATCTGCAAATCAACATGACTGTGAAATAAGGGACCAGGAATGTCGATCTGTACAATAGTACATAACACTTAAATATATTTCGATACGTGTGTGATACAGAATTAATAGATCTGCAGATAAATTATATATATTATTCATTCCACTTTTATAATTTAAGTTTCAAATGACTAATACAAATGAGTAATCACAGAAGAGATTTATTTTTGTCAATTTCGAAGTGTAAACTGTAGAAGAATAAAGATAATTTTTGGAAAATTTATTAGTTTAGTTGTTAAATTGTCGACAATATTGCGGAATGTGCGAGATAAAGAAAAACGCAATCAGCGAGGGAGAAGGGAAAGAGAGGATAATCGAAAGTTGGATTGAAAGAAAATCGAAAGTACCGAAGCGTAACTCAAGGAAGATAATTTTTTTTTCGAGAATTCTCGGCACGTTTCAGCAGCTCGTGGTCGTGCTAACGTAGCGGCAATTGACTCACGAGATAAACATGGTGCAAGAAATAGTCAGAAGTAATTGTTGACTCCTTCGAAGGATTAGAAAGCTGCGGCGAAACGAAACGTATAAAACATCGGCGTTGGAGGCTCTCTCTTTAGTTCAACGTATCGAATTGTCAAATTCTCAGCTCATGAAGATGATGAATAATTTGGTAAATAACTTTATCATTCAATGTGGTAATTTAATGTTTTGTCACTTTGAACAATTTAATTTCCTTCTTTCTCTCGCGCTTCCTTCTCCTTCCCTTTTTTCTTTTTTTTTCTTTTTTTATACAGAGTACCGTGTTGGCGCTGTTGTGCGTGGTTTGTGACGTGCTAGGTGGTCGCCGTTATATTGCGATTCCCGTCGACGGCGTCGACGGTATCGACATAATCGAGGTGAACTCAATCGCACCGTCGTTGTCAAGGATGGCTCGGCAAACGGAAGCGTATATGCCGGCCGGCGTTGTTCATCAGGACGACTCCGAGCGTACAGAGCGATCAGCCACACGCATTCTGGATTACGTCGACTTCGGTGGACATACCGGGTCCAACGGTGCTTTTAGTTGGTACGCCGACTATCCGGCTCATCGTTTATCATGAGCTCATTGCAGCTCATTGAAATAATATCGGGGAGAATTCGCAACATCATTCGTATGTGGTATATTCGTAACACGCAATGGAAATTATCTGGAAAGGACACAGAATACAGATACAGAAGGAATAGCTGTGATTATATAAGAATTTGGGAACTAGAAGTCGTAGTATGCACGAGAAATACCTTGTCAAGCAAGTTCTTCACAAGTCATGGTCACATTTTAACATGCTCGAGATATCGAGCAATCTCGAGAAAAGAGAAGAGGCACGAAAGATTCGCGGAGGATGATGATATGTATGTTGCATTGTAATTAAGTTTTCTTTATTTTCTGGTACTCGTTATACAATTACAATAAATAGCGAAGGGGGGATTGACAACAAATCTCTTTGTTTTTATTATTTTTTCTTCTTTACGTTAACATTCAGCTAGGAATCTATGAATCTATAAATCCAGCGAAATCGATGCGTTAATCGGTGGTTTTCCTAGCCTTCCGAACAAATCAAACATCGGATTCGTCGATAAAACGACATAGGTTATTGTATATCGTGTGCGTGTATGTGTGTGTGGGTGTGTGTATGTGTACGTGTGTGTGTTCGTCTTTATACAGTCAAGTAGTGCCCACACTTTATATACGCATGTCTTTAAAATGTACAGACAAGTATACATATACATAAAATACATATACATACGTACACTAAAAAACATCTGTTCATCGAAAGCTCGTGAATTCGTAAGCAACGCGCGATATATGCGATATCATTAGGTTGATAAGAAATTAATATTTGTCACTTTCGCATGTGTTGACGTTTTTGAATCAGTTTTCTCTTCGCACGTTTTAGTTTCGCTTAAGAATACACACGTCGGGAACAAGTTTTCGCTGTGGATATTGATACTAAATTGCACGTTCGATCACCAACGAAGAAATAGAATGAAGTAATATGTACGTAGGATATAAAAGATGGGTTACATTGTATCACTATAACTCTCGTATTGTGCAAGGGAAAAACAATCTGGATAACAAATTGGATAAAGTATCCAACGAGAAAAATCAATTTTTTTATCTTGTCGGATTAACTTTGGAATTTCGGATTAGCAAAACTTTTGAAGAGAGAGAGGGGAGGGAGGAAGGGAGGGAGAGGGAGGGGGAGAGAGAGAGAGAGAGAGAGAGAAGTGTGTGTGTGTGTGTGTGTATGTATTAATAATAATAATCAGTTAATCACAGTAGCCGCAATAAATTCGTTCGCTTTTCTTAAATGACGAACACAATTCTTAAGTAACTGAAAGCCATGCGTGATATCGCGGCAAATAAATGTCGACTCGTTTAAATTATTCGCGCGAGAGAATACAATCACAATGCATTTGCTATGCTGTTACGTTCGCCGTCACAGTTAGTCTCTTGATTACTGAAACGGAAACTATCGATAGTTTCGATTATTCCTGCTGAAAATGAATCCTCTCCCCCAATACTGCTAATTTCTCTCTATTCGTCTCCTTTCTTACTCTCAAAGAAAAATTATACGAAATTACAATTTAATTCTCTCATTCCTCGCAATTGATTTCTTACGTTGGTTGAGCGAAATACGTTTGCGTTTGTCAACAGTCAGTAACACAATACGACATATTCAATTCAAGTCTTGTGTTATCGCTGACTTCCCTCACGGAACGTCACAAACTCACAACCCTCGCGCGGTTGTAAGGAAAATAACATTCTATAGGAAAATTAGACATCGATGTTGCGCGGGACTCGTCCCTACTATTCCGTATATGTTCCGCAGTGATGATGATCCATCCACCATGAAGATATAAACGGAGCGAGCTGTGTGTACTGTATATGCATATAGTATCACACTGATTACAACACTTTGTAATGTACGATAGACTATAAAACGATGTATAGACGCGCGGTTCTTAGTGGAATTCAATTTTTAAAGTTGAGTCGCATGCCGAATGTAGACGCGAATGCAATTAACGATCTGAACATCGAGTAACGACATTCCCATCATCGTGGGAATGAGAGAATTATAATCGCCAGAGATTAGAGAGGAAGAATCTCGTTATCGCAACTCAGTCAGAACCTCGTCAGAAGCAGCAAATACGACTTACGTTTCTCCCAACTTTTACATGGTGTACTGAGATAGTAGAATACGAGGGGTGGTGGCCACCGCGGTGAGTCTCTCGGATCAAGTGGTACACCAGGCGAGTACCACCTTCTTGAATGGAACAAAAATCGCTCGATTCGGCTCACTATTGAAATGTATTTATTCTTTATTAAAACCGAGACGCACAATGGATCTATCGAACTTGAGTCAGAAGATAGACTCTCTTATTTACTTTTAAAGCAACTAAGAGAGAACTCTCTTTCTATATCGTTCCATTTCAAACAAAAGTAGAGTAGTAGCACTCGAGATGAAACATCTCATCTTCAACGGAACAACATAACAGACAGACTTACCATTCGAAAAACTTTCTGCCATGAAATGTACCATCGGATGAACCGTTGCGATATGGCAGTTCGACGCCCACGTGTGCATCTTCTCGACCTGGAACAGCACCTATGTACCTTACGCGGCCTTGGAGGACCCTGCCCTCTGGCGATATGACCTTCACGAGGTGGTCCAGTTTGAGATCCCTTGGTATCTAGATCAGATAGACAATGATTTGTGCGATCGTGGACGCGCGAACACGTCGAACGTTGTTCGACATGTTTACAGATACAGATTATAGAGTAAAATTACGCAAAATTATGATCCATCGACGTGTGACGGTAATAACGATCCAAACGATATACCTTTGGCAAGTATGGCCTGGCATCCTGAGGAGGATACCAATCGCGAATTAAGTCGGGCTCCGAGTGTCTGCGCGCTCTTCTTCGCTTCGCTGTCTGCTTGCTCCAATAGTCCGTACTGGCGCTTGATATCGTCAGCATGGAGTCGATACTTCGCCGTAGGTAATCCTCGGCCTCATCAATCAATGATTCGGTAGAATCTCCGCTGTTCTCACCGCCGGCCAAGTCTGAACGTAAGTTGGGTAGACTACCGCGCGTCATTGGACATTCTGCAAATCGTCATCATTTTTCTTCATATCTTCGATTATTTCCATTTCTGTAAATTCCTTCTTTCTCGCGCGTGCGCGCGCGCGCAAACAAAGGCCACCGTACCTTGGAAGGTGACTTTAGATCTCGTCCTCTTTGGTACATTTTTCGAAGCTCTGGAGGAGGTTGATGGAGGATGCACGTGCGTCGGAGATGACGGCATCGAAGACCAGGTGGGTCGTGGCGTAGAAGTCGCGACCGGCACTCTCCACGTGTCGAAGGATGCTGCTGTCGCCCTCCAGGAATGTCTCCGCGGAGGACCGCCGACCACCTCGAGGCCAGGCGACGGTATCGATGTCAAAGAGCCGCGGTATCGCGACGGATACAGATCGCTCGACAAGCGACAGTCGCAGGGACTCGGCAGACCTGTCGCAGGATTATAACGTGGCCAGTATGCGGCAGGAGAGCCTAAAGATTCGCGTCGATGAGCCTCCGGTGTACGGAGACCACAGCCGCGTGAATTCAAACACGTCTAAGAAGAAAGATAAAGGTCCGGTCGTCATCATCGATCATCCAGTCCGATGATCTCGCACAAGTATATTCATCCGTTTGTACGATAGTCTAATCTGACATAATATTAAGAATTACTTTGCATCTGTGACGTCGTTTCGTTACCTGCGCGTGCGGGTCATGGCACAGGTGATCCGCGCTCCGTGACAGCTCCGGTACCATACTGGTGAAACTGATATCCGACAACATGACTCTTCTAGCTTCTCGCGTCTTGTCCGACAGCCTCAGTCGGCCGGGCACTCCCGTTGGCAGCGCAAACTTACTAGGTAGCGTCGTAAAAGTATGCGCGACCTTGTGCGCTAGGTAGCTCTCGGAGCGCCACTGCGCCGGCAGTGCAGAGATATCCGTCTGCGCGCCGGATTCTCTTCTAGCGCCGCTGCTACGGTCCATCACCGGTCGCAACGGCGCAGAGCTCTTCCTCCGGCCACCGGCTAGAGCTTCCCGATGAATAATGGGCCTGAAAAGACGGCGCGAAAGCAAAAATCGTAAGGACTCTTCGGCACTCGGTCAGCAACGATAGAGTCAAAGTCTCGAAGAAGGGAACGGAGTCGGATCGTCACCTGTAAGCCGTAGGTGGTGCAGCCAGGGTGTTTCTTCGCGCAGCGTGTCGCAAAGACGATCCAGCCGTGCCTTCGGCATCCTCCAGTACGCCGCACTTGCTAATATCCGTTTCCACCAGGACAGAGCACTGCGACCACATCTTGTTGAGCCTGGTACTGGAACTCTCGTCGAATCTGTCGACGCTCTCCTCGCGATCGATGCTGGAGCTCTGCGAGGAGACGGCCTCCTCGACGGAGCTGGTTTTGTCGCCGTTGCACACCAGCGACTCACCTTCCGCTGACTTTGTGTACTTAAGAAGAACAGGCTGGCCGCTACCGGCGCTCGCCTGTTGCCAAGATTCGGTCTCCGTAATGGATACCAGATCCTCCTGCAGGCCAAGATCGCGACAGGTTTCGTCCGTCGTGAATATCAGTTCGATATCGTCCAGTTCCTCCGACTCGTTCTCCGAATGTTCGTTTGGTCTCGAAGGGTCACCCTGCTGACCTTGCCGAGGCGCCTGTGTCTGATCCACCGCGTGATCGCTGAACACGGAATTGTCACCGTCAGAAATGGACTTTAGACTCAGGTCCTCGGTATCCTTATCGGGAACGTCGAGATGATCCACGTTAACTGTATCGCCTGGAACCGATTGATTTTTCTCCGAGTTACTTCCGAAAATACCCTCAAGCGATACTTGAAGAATCTCACGCGAGACTAGTGTCATGTTTGTTCATCTTCGTATTTTTGGTTAACATTTTTTTTTTCACCTAATTCAAGTCAAGTTGTACTTCTCTATTTTGCGAATCACCGACTTTTTCTTATCAATGTAACAATGTTAATTATCATTGTTTAAACTGCTTTGTTTGTTTGTTTATTATTGTTGTTGTTGTTGTTGTTGTTGCTACTGTTGTACTGTATACAGTATCGATATAACATAAACCGAGATATTTGCTGCATCTTTACCCGAGACTTCCATTCGACCTTCTTCCTCGTTATTAATCGCATTCGTTGCCGAAGTCGGGGACTTGTAATTTTCAGTTAGAGGTGCGTTCAGCATCGTAGGCACCAACGGTGGCTCGACGGTTTTCGAGCTAGCCGTGTCTCTGGAGGATTTTGACGAAGCTTGAAATCTGCTGGCTCGACTAGCTCGTAATGGTGGGTCGGGACTGTCGTTGCCGCTACTACTGCTGCTACTGCTGTGTCCGGAGGCAGACTGATCGATCGTGTCCTGAGTATCGGTAGCGGCCTTCTTCTTGGATACGTCCATAGCGGCCTTCGCAGAATCCAAGTGCTGACTGGCACATAATAGTCGGTCGGTGGTAGGTTTCGGCTATTAAATTTGTTGAACAGTTCGTTCTTTTTGCGCCAGAAAGAAAGCGGTCAAGTCGTGCTTACTTCGTGTGAGCCTCTACGATGAGTCGAACGCGTCTCGGTTGAGGTGGCAGACCGGTTGTCGCATTGCTGGAAAACTCGCAGCTCCTGCTCAAGATCCTTCTTCTGAGCACGTGGTTCTCGAGGGCCAAACGGCTGACCGCGTCGATGTAGCTCTCGCCAGAGAAAGTCCCGACGCTCTCTTGCAAACGACGAAGTTCCTCTCGTGATGAATCCAAGGCCGAACGCAACGATACGACCGTCTGAATCACCAAGACATGTCGTAGAAGCCATCTATCTTTGCCAAGCGGTGCAATAACCAAAATGTTCATCAAATTCTCGTGTACTCTTTCTTTCTCGTGCATATATGTTTTATTTCATATCAACACTGTATGGATTATTTTATTTTCTACATGCGAGTATAATTATTTCTTTTGATATCTGCACGTACAACGAGGGAAAAAGAACTTGTAAACAAAAAATTTGTCGCAATATTCAAGAATTATGATGATAGAGATCTAAGAGGGTCTTATGTAAAGTTGCTAAAATTTTACGACATAGATTTGACAAGTGGCAGAGATGCGGTAAATGAAGTTTTACAGAGATTTGAGAAAATACGAACTTAAAAATATACATACACGTACATATATATACACATATCTCTCTCTGTGTGCGTGCGTGCGTGTGTGTATGCGCGCGCGCGCGCGCGCACGCGCAAAAAGGTGTATCAGAAAAATTAAATAAATCGTACTTGATGGAGGGCTCGTATAACATCTAATCCGGGTATTCCCGGAGACGGCAAGGTGCCTTTGAAGAGCCTCTGAAGAGACGGCCGACCAGTTTCGGCTTCCATGCCTCCACCCCCCCGCCTAATATTCTCGAGCGGGTTCTAGCTCCACCACGGATCATACCGAATTCTCTGTTATCGTCTGCACCTTATTTTCTTTTCCGTTGAGACACTTGTTTCTGAATATAAGACTGCAGCTTCTGAATGAATCGATTAAATGTCTTCATACGGCATTTCTTTATTTTTCTTTCTGTAAAATTTGTTATTGATTTCAGAAAGAAGAAAACTGAATAACTGTTAACTTGAAATCTACTTGAAGCGATTATCTACAAAAATTTATTATCAATGATTTTTCATTGTTTATATGTGTATATATATATATATATATACACACACACACACACATGCAATGCAAATGAAGCATCAATAAAGCGTCGGCCTGATATAAAAAATTTATATATATATATATATATATTAACTTTTTATAATGGATTATATTTTCAGTTGTTTTCCATCAATATCCGACTCAATCTCACATGTTTTTTTTCCCTTTTTTCACACATTTATATTGTCTTTAATTGGATATTATGAATATCATACTTATAAGAAAATGTTATAAATATATATGTATATGTATATATAATATAGCATATTACATATGTATAGTATAAACTAGACTAGTTTACATATAGGCCCATGCACATACAGGAGCTACATTTACACAAAATATTGATGAAAGTATGTTTACTGATATGGTGTCAAGTGCAAGTGTGAACATTATAATGCCTGCTTCATTTGCATCATATTTTATATAATCACAATAAAAGATTCAAAATGATTCTTATATTTGTTATACAATAAATCTGCTACATAGCATAAGCTTTCACGAATGATTCTTCTGTGAAAACTCACCTTGTTAAGGGAAATTCGCGATAAATCACAGGAATGTTTGCATTTTTCGAAATATCAATAATCAGTAGAAATTTCTTCCTATCGGAGATTGGTAGAGAATTAATCCTATCGAACGAAATGTGTTGACATTGCGTGAGAAATCGCCGGGAAATCCTCAGTGAGAGAATATACAATGGCAATAGATTGTCAGTAAGCGACGAGATGTGTTTTCGAAAGAAATACTTTGATGAGATATCAATCGCGCACACCGACTATTTGACTCCTCGTTGGCGAGTATGATATAATCGTCGTGGCAGAACAACATGCTGTACATCGAGGAAACAACGTGGAAATTTGCGAGAATGTTCAGACGACTGTCATGACGATTTTACCAACGTGTGGCAGAAGAGCGCTGATAGTGTCGTGAACGGGGAAATTGACACGAGCGTTGAAAAGGCATAAGCCTGTGCCGCGAACGGAGTGACGAGACCGCCGACAAGCCGTTGATGACGACGATCGATCCGATCACATCGGGACGGTGCGAAACGATAAGCGCGAGAAATCGCAAAGAATATTCGACGAACAAGTCCAGAGGCGGCACAGTGCAGTGCTCGAACGCACCGTCAGTGAAGATGAAGTTCGATCGCGAGCGCCGTCGCTCGCTTCGGCCACGCTCGGCTTTCACAGCGCAGTGCACGAAGTATCACGGCATCGCTCGCGCGCGCTCGCCACCGTCATACGTGCGTTGTAATCATTCGTTCATCGGATGAATTGTTCTTTCACGAATTGCATTTCGCGTCGCATCGCATCGCATCGCGTCGCGTCGCGTCGCGTTACGCATCCACTGTCAATAACACGTACGAACTGTCACTTGCAGCGCGATGCAGACGATACGACGCGACGCTTCCACGCAAGGCTGCCAACACGTTACGGCGATAGATGGCAATTATAAGGTGCGTTTTCATATGAGAAAAGAAACCTAAAGGCCCATCTACAATGGCTGCAAGAATAAGGTTTTAAGCGTAAGCAGTAAAGCCAGCGGCACACGGTGCTTGTTTTCGTGCTGGATTGCTTGCTGGATGAAAATACTGCGTTCTGATTGGTGCATTTCCATCCATCTTCGGAAATGCACCAATCACAACGCAATATTTTCATCCAGCAAGCAATCCAGCACGAAAACAAGCACCGTGTGCCGCTGGCTTAAGAAATAGACTAACCACAATCGATTATTCTTATAATAATCGATTGTGGTTAGTCTATTTCTTACTGCTTAAGCCCGTATCAGACTATGGATTGGGATTGAGATTAGATTGAAATTTGACCAATTGAAAAAGAGAAAATAATCTCAAATATAGTAAACTTACTCCTGATTGGTTAAATTTTAATCCAATACTCAATCCCAATCCGTAGTCTGATACGGGCTTTACGCTTACAACCTTATTCTTGCAGCCATTGTAGATGGGCCTTGAAAGCACTGAAGCGGCTATCCTCAATGACGTATATACTTAGGCCTGATTCACACCTTGGCAGAAAATAGAAGAGCAGCTTTCAGTCAGAAGTCGCACTGATAGAGAGAGAGAGAAAGAGAAAAAGAGAGACAGATTATCAGCGCGATTTCTGACTGGATGTTGCCTTATGCTCTTTTGTCAAGATGCGAATCTTTCCTTAGGAATCATACATTATTGGACTATTCCAGATTTTGGCTAACATCGATTTTCAGCTTTTAAGCGTGGTCTACAATGGCAGTAAACAATAAGAAATAAGCATAAGCGGTAAGAAATAAATCAATCACAGTCGATTATGACAAAAATAATCAACTGTGGTTGGTCCGTTTCTTACTGTTCACGCTTTCTTCTTACTGCTTATGGCCATTGTAGACCACGCTTTACGTTTTATGCGCTATCTACAGCCATTTTTGAGCTGGAACTATATTCGCTGTACAACCGACGGGATACATTGGCCGCGTTCAGTAGAACAAAGTGATCAGAGAGCGCTTAGTGATTATTGTCTGTGATTGGAGCATTCTTTTAGATTCTTCATAGACCCAGAAGTATTTACCAATCAGGAGCGAGATTCAGTGGAAAATCTAGTAATGTTGTCCAACTGTTGAGTCTGCTGAATGCAGCCATAGTTAAAGCCAGCGGCACACTGATCACTTTGTTCTACTAAATGCGGCCAATGGGTGCATTCGGTACTACACCGCTCACTGAGCGCTAAGTGAGTTCTTGCATCTGATTGGTGTATATTTTTAAATCTAAAAGAATATACCAATCAAATATAGCTCATTGAGCGCTCAGTGAGCGGTTGTAGTACTGAATATACCAAATAAAGATGTTGGTCTTGTGAAATTTAGCGTACCAGAGAAATCTCGCTGTGCATCAGCGTCCTCTTACGAATACCGTGGCCGGAATATGAAACATATCTCGAAATAAACATGGATGGTAGCAGATGGAATAATGGGAAAAAGATATCGGAAAGTATCAAAAGATTATCAATACGGAAAACAAGTCGAATGTGTGTATGTGTGTGTGTGTATATATGTATGTCTTCTAGGATTGCGAGAAAATTTAGAATAAGTTTTATTTTAAATATATACACACGTTGGCATTCCTTGAGTTAATAATTCAAAGTTGAAATAATACTAAAATTGCGGTCGAAGACATATGTACAGAGTGTTTCACGAATTATTACCTCGTCGGTGGCTATACCCATTTTCAAGCGCTGCCGGTAAAGTCTTCGATTAATGCATATACTTGCTACGCCTATTTTCTTTTCTTGTTTCGGTTCTTGTTCGTGCTGCGATTTCCGAAATATCGGGAATGGCTTTTATCATATTCGTTTAACGTAGACTGCGTTCCGATATTCACTCCTAGTACTGAAATTCTATAGTATATGTAACACAAACTATGTATTTTCAGAACTGGCAGTGAATTTCGGAACGCAGCTGTAATTACTTAGGCCGTGTTCCAAAATTCACTGCCAGTACTGAAAATATATAACTTGTGTCACGCACGTTATAAATTTTCAGCCATAGTAAAGCCAGCAGCACACGATGCTTGTTTTCGTGCTGGATGAAAATACTGCGTTCTGATTGGTGCATTTTCATCCAATTTCGAAAATATACCAATCACAACGCGGTATTTTCATCCAGCAAGCAATCCAGCACGAAAACAAGCACCGTGTGCCGCTGGCTTAAGAAAGCGTGTGACGTTTTCAACAATCCGCGTTTGCATCGCGCCGTCTAGATTTATTTCAATCTTAAGCCAGCGGTACACGGTGCTTGTTTCGTGCTGGATTGCTTGTTGGATGAAAATACTGCATTCTGATTGGTACATTACTGAAGATGGATGGAAATGCACTAATCAGAACGCAGTATTTTCATCCAGCAAGCAATCCAGCACGAAAACAAGCACCGTGTGCCGCTGGCTTTACAATGGAATCGATACGTCATCATTATCGATAAAACACGTTTCGCAAATGTACTGTCTCTAACCTGCTGAAGGATAAATTTCTTGCCTTGGAAGAGTTACAAAGAGCTACAACGATTTGCGATTTGCGAGTACTTTTTCACAATTCCTTTATAATTTAATATCATGTCTAATTTATTGTCGATAATATCACTTATTTTTTTCCTGTCATTTCTTTCGTCAGCAAATGGCGCCATTATTATCTGGCGATAATCAAGTGGCGATTTCAAGTTCGTAATGTCCTTGACGTTAGTGACGAAGCATTGACAAAGTATCACGACGCAGCGTTGTCACGGGCAGCGCTGCATGGTCCATGTCTATATCCTGAACGAATCATGTCTGCATATCTTTCTTTTCCAGCCCGATGAAATATTCGTACATGAGACGAACGATAAATGGTAAGATAAATATAACAATTGCCACGATCAAAAGATATGCTCGAATGTTAATAATAATGTAAAAAGCGTGACGCATTTCTGCGATATTTTTCGACGTTAAAACCCGCTAGAATGCCTGCTCTCTCTCTTTCTCAATTATTTCTAAAGCTGACATTGGTCAGAAAGAGAGGAAAAGGAGTGTGGGGAGGGAGGGAGGAAGAGAGAGAGGGACTCACAAGTCGCGGTCATCACAAGCACGCGTTCGGCATTCATCAGATGCACGAGAGTGTGTATCACACAGTAATATTGACGCGCGTGGACCTTATCCGGCTTTTCTGAGCGTCGACGGGCGCACAAACGTCTTGATCGGAGCCGACTTGATAGCCGGGGTTACCGGACATTGCAGTGTCTCGCTCGAGGCACACAGAGCGACCTCGGTGTTCTCAGTGGTGAGCTGCCGCGAGTCGCCGACCGATGAGTTATTGGTCTCTTGAGAGCATGCTGGCCGCCGCTTGACTAAATGGCGTCACTACGCCACTGCGCTGTCACGTTACTTTAATGAGACAAAACGACAGGAGGAAGAGAAAGAGAGAAGGGGGAGGAGGGAGAGGGGAGAGAGGGGGAGAGGGAGAGGGAGAGAGAGAGAGAGAGAGAGAGAGAGAGAGAGAGAGAGAGAGAGAGAGAGAGAGAGAGAGAGAGAGAGAGAGAGAGAGAGAGAGAGAGAGCAAGAGCGAGAGCGAGCGAGCGTCTTCTAAAGAGCTACTCTTTGCCTCTATTCAAAAGGTAGGAACTTTCTCACCGAAATTTCGAACGTACACTTTGTTTATCTGTCCATCTGTCTCTGTCGTTTTACCTCGCTACCTGCTGCTACCGCTCGTTGCCTCTCTCTTTCTCTCTGGCCTGTCTATATGTTGTTTTCTTTTTATCTTTCTCTCTCCTTCTCTTCCTTTTTCGATCCTCTTCTGTCATGTCGCTGCCGTCCATGGTCGCCCAAGATATCTGTGCCTATAGACTGCTGCCGTTCGCCTCGTAAACGTTGCTTTGCGATTGTTTTGCTCACGTTTCCGAAAATCACGGAGCAAATTATAAGATATCATGAACTTGAGACATATACGGCACCTTGTATCCCTTTCCTTGAGCCGCTTGACCAGCGTTTTAGCGTTTGTATCTCCTTTTCAGGCGTGCGGCGGCGCCGTCCGTTTTAATGGCACATGTTTAACACGCGATGCTACTTACAAGAGCATACACCTGCATATACTCTGCTGAGAAATTAACACGTAAGGATAATGCACTGTTCGGAAAAAATAGAGCTCGGAAAAATGTTTGGTTATACGCGGGGGGAAGTGTCGTCGCTTCGTTCCGTCGTACGTCGTACGCACCTGCGCTACATGTGTTTTTCCTTCTGCGTCGCTCGGCGCCCCCTTGTCCCTTCGCGCTTTTCTCCGACCGCCCATCCACCACCACCAGTTTCCATCCCGTTTCTTATGTCTGCGCCCGCTCCACCAACGCACATCTTGTCCTCTTGTCTCTACCGGTCGCGAACTTGGACGCACGCGCACGCTTATTTGTATACAGATATCATACTTAACACGTAGGCATGTGTATATATAACGGCGTTGCCCATGACGCGCAAATGCGTAATGTACCTATTTGTAGGAGATACGTAACGAACCGCGTAGCGTACCGCGAACAGCGTGCAACAGCGTTTTTTGTCCTTTTTCGTCGGTCGACCTTGCAAAACTGACTCGTAAAAAAGACGTTCATCAGGATTGCTATCATGATTTCGACTCGAGAGTAACTCAACGACGGCCGACATGCGTGCATATGAATCAACAATGACAGGACGAACAGAGATAGGTACTTACACACGGTGAAACTTAGTAATTAACGAGTACGTCATGCCGGCCGAGCGTTTGACCCTTTAAATCTCTATGCGTCTGTAACGCGCTCAACGATCGATTCTCCATCGTGTTCGCGCGTCTATTACTCGAGAATATTGCGTGTGGTGTCTTAGCTCTGCTCGTTGCTTACTGTTATTGTCTCGTATCGTCACGATACCTAAGCCATTCACGACATTCGCTGTCGCAAAGGCACATTGGAAGTTAGAAAAGCTGCACCAATAACTCGTTCGTCTCGTAGAAGATACGAGCGAGAAGCAGCTGCCATTGCGCGGCAATTAAAATTTCGATTTAGGAAACAACGACTCTCGGCGATATAAGCGTGTCGTCTCTTTCTCTCTCTCTCTCTCTCTCTCTCTCTCTCTCTCTCTCTCTCTGCCCACGGCGTCGTCGATGCGCGGGATTTATAGTCGGCCATTAAATCGCGGATTAAAAACGCACTTGGGAACGTGACTGAAAACTTTATAAGCGGCGACAAGCCGGTGTGCTCCGAGGTCATTCCGTGTAGCGTACACTTATAAATGCATAGAATTTTTCAATAGACAGAAAGACCGGGAAGACCGTTCTGTGTGTATGCGTGTGTATATACCTTCCCGAAGATGCCACCGTTGTGCGATACCCGCTAGCTAAGATTTACACCGCGCGCGATAGTAACGCAACCATCGTCATCTAGCCGTAACCACCACGTCAATTCTATCACTACTCTTACCTACTCTTACTCTGGAAGATAAAATGTCGTGTCAATAATTAACAAAGCTTGCTTGTCATCTCGGAAATATTATCAACTATCTGCCTGAAAATATGATACGATACAATAGGTACCTAGGTACAGCAAGATGTTAATTCGGTGACTGTTTGACGTTACTCTCGACAGTCCATTTGTGTTTAGTGTACACTCGGTACGATCGATCCGAGCTCAAAAATGGATCTCTCTATGTGTGATATCGGTAATATGATAATAAGCTCTGTGCAAGAGCTTGAGATTCCGACTGCATAATATCCTGGCATAGTTTCGCATTTGGTTGCAAGGTGTTGAGAGAGAGAGAGAGAGAGAGAGAGGGGGGGGAGGGAGAGAGGGAGGGGTGGAAGGGGGAGGGGTGAGTGGAGAGGAGGGGAGGGAGAGGGAAGATTATGAGAGGGGGAAGAGAGGGAGGGGAGGAGATGAGAGGGAGGGGGAGAGGGAGGGAGGGAGGGAGAGAGAGAGAGGGAGGGAGGGAGGGAGGGAGAGGGAGAGGGAGGGAGAGGGAGAGAGAGGGAGAGAGAGAGAGAGAGAGAGAGAGAGAGAGAGAGAGAGAGAGAGAGAGAGAGAGAGAGAGAGAGAGAGAGAGAGAGAGAGAGAGAGAGAGAGAGAGAGGAGAGAGAGAGAGAGAGAGAGAGAGAGGAGAGAGAGAGAGAGATGAAGGGAGGGAGGGGAGATGGAGGGGGAGGGGGAGATGGAGGGAGGGAAGGAGGGAGAAATGGAGGGAGGGAAGGAGGGGGAGAGAGAGGGGAGAGAGGAGGGAGAGAGAGAGAGAGAGCCGGTGGAACCGGCGCTTATCACACCCTTTATAGCGGAGTAACATTATACGGGACACTTAAGCTCTCACGGTGGTAACCGTGAGACTATTTAGCCGTATATCTTTGCTTCTACTTACTCCCTCGGAACGAGCTTAAACATAAATTTCAACGCGGGTAACCCCTCGCGCAACGGACGCCTCTGCAGCTCCAAGGAGGGAAAGAATACCTGGTGGTAGGCCGGGTGTAGAGGTATCCCCGTATCGGGATTACTTGTGCGAGCTTCGAAACATCGTCTCTTAAGTTCCATAAAAAATAGATCCTTTGTAACGATAGAACTGCTTACGTGCCATAGATGGAAATTATAGATGCGCGACACACAGCATCGTACGCCCTCTACTTCCTCTTTCTCCTTGTCTCGTCATTGTTCTTCTTACATTATGAAGCGAATTATAAGCGTTACTTCGCGTGCGCGCGCGCGCGCGACGTGCACGTTTCAACGCTGTGACTAGCGAAGAGCAAAGAGCGAGAGTGGTGTAATAATTTATCTGTCGATTGATCGTCTATGGACGTGTCCATCGTCCCTCTAAACTCTCTCCTGTCTGCCGACAAGATCGGCCACTCTTGCGCAATGGAGCATTGTTGAGCGATACGATGTGACATGTAATGTCATATTTTTGTCTATGTCAAATAAATTCGTATTCGAAATCCGCGCATTTTTACCTCCAACTATTCCAACAATTTAATTAAGTGTATGCGTCAATCTGATTCTGCCAATTCGAATATGCATACGAATATGCTTCGCTAGATGAGATTTTGCCATTAAATTTTCCAGTTTGTTAACTTTCTTCTTTTTACGAGTCAAATCGTATTAAATAAAATTACGCGAATCTCTTAGCGATCTCTTCGATTGTTCATTGTTTCTTTCGATCGATCACTGCGAACTTGTTTGAACGCTGTCTTTTCGTCCGATTCGCCGGCGAGAGGCCATATCGACGGCTATTTCTAATTTTCCCTTTATTGGCCCGCTTGATCGATTGTGCATGGATCTTCGTGATTGCGTCACTATTTTTCGTGGTTATGATAATGTGTCGCCAAATTTCTCTCTTCCTTTCTTTGTGTCGTGAGAACGATACGACGACGACGACGATGACGATGACGACGACGACGACGACGACGACGACGACGACGACGACGACGACGACGACGACGACGACGACGACGACGACGACGACGATAACGACGACGACGATGACGACGACGATGATGACGACGACGACGAAGAAGACGACGACGAAGAAAGTGTGGACCAGCAGCATGGGAACCGCATCAACTGGTAATACGGGCGTGCTGGCATTAAAGCCACACACAACGTTCTCCGTCTGCTGTGCGTCTCTGTCTCTCTCTCTCATCCCCTTCACTCCTCCTTCTCCCTCTCTCTTTCGCTTTCGGTTTCTCTCGTGTGTCAACACATTTCCGACGCCCACGAGTGACGCATGCGCCTAGTACGCCTTATCATCCCTCGCTCTATTTTTCTTTCTCCGTTTCTCCATCACGCGCTCTTCCTTTTGTTTATCCCTTTCTCACTCCTTCGCGTTCTATTTCAAAATATAGGGTGTCTCATGGTTTTCAACGTATTTCTTTTCACCTACTGATTTGATCAGTCCAGCTTTACAGTTGATTCGTTCTCTTAACGAGAGTCAAACGTGTTTACCTAATCTATCGAATGATCTATCGAACGTTTAGGATACTTTGTTAGACGACTGTCAATGATAACTCGACAAGACATTTTCTTTTAGTCTTTTATCTTGGATAGAGATCTTAATGATACTCTCGCGCATAGATCTTTAACTATCGGGCGGGTTGAAAGGTTACCAGAGAAATGATGTTGGTAGTGACAAATTTTCGCTAGTTAAAATTTGACTTTAAATTACTCGAGCAGGTCTTAAATGAGAAACAAGACGACAGTATAGTCGATAACAATTTACTTATTACTGTCGAACAATGATCTTCCTTTTTATAAATATGATATGAAAGAGGATATAGTACCACTTGATAACCACTCTTATCAAGTCATTATAATGCATCCAATAGTAGAGAACGTTATTATGAAAACTTTTTCTTTCTCTCTTGTCTTATCTTTTGTCTGTATCTCCAACATCTTTTCTCCGTTACTGCTGCTTTTCCTTCTTTAGCTCCTCCTTTGGGATTTTCTCGGCTATTCGTTGAATACGCTCCTGGCTATTCTACGAGTACCCTCTTCTCTGTACGAGCTCCACCGTTGGCTAGCAAGCGCGGAATTTTCCAATTCACAAGGGTGCATAGACGATGCGGGTCGTCGACACGGTTCCGGTCGCTCACAACATTCTCAATGCCGCGAATATCGTGACGAGTTACTGGTGAGAAAAATTTCAGATCGCAACGTCGCTTGTACTCTTTTATCGTATCCGGAGACATCACCCTTTCACCGATACGCTCCTGCGACGAGAGCGTAAACTTAATCGTTTTCCCCTCTCGCCTTTTGTTCTCCTTTTATTCCCCGATGCTTTCCTCCTTTCTCTCTTCTTCTTTACTCCCTTAGCCCTTCTCCTTTTTCTTCGATAACGAATTATATTTGTATCTGAAGAGATATAAATGAAGAGACAAAAAACGATCAGCTTATAATTCGTAATATAAATCATATTTTTCGCATTATTACCTAGCACGGCTCGATCGCACGGCGACGATTTTTCGAAAATCCATGTTTGTGTTTTACTGTGAATTGTATTTTGCCGCTTTTATATAGTCGATAATTAAATTAATACAGATTAATCGGTGTAAAGCTTAGATATTAAAGAGAAGAAATTAAAAATCCAATAATGTAATCTAGATATTTTTTTCTTTTCTCACAAACGTCTCGTTTATCAGACTTTACGGTAATAGAGGGCTCAAGATTGTCCAAATCCGCTACTGCTTTTCTCCCTCTCCCTCTCCCTCCTTCTCTCTCTCTCTCTCTCTCTCTCTCTCTCTCTCTCTCTCTCTCTCTCTCTCTCTCTGTGTGTGTGTGTGTGTGTGTGTGTGTGTGTGTGTGTGTGTGTGTGTGTGTGTGTGTGTGTGTGTGTGTGTGTCTTTACACCGTCACCTTTGGTCGTATGACACAACCTTTTTCCTTTTTTTTCCATTCCTATTGCACACACCAATTTTCCAATTGATAAGGGTGCATAGTTGATACAACGAAACAACCCTATCCGTTTATACTTTGCTTCATCTTCCCATCTGCTCCTTCTTCCCTTTCTTTTATCCATCAACTTGTGTATGATTATCATTTGCTTCTTTTCGTATGCAACTTGTTAAATTCAGTACACGGTTCTCCTTTAAAATGTCTCGTTGCAATCAAAGATGTACAAATAGACATGTACATTATAAATATACATTGATTTCGCAAATATTGCCAATATATCGTTATTGGAGAGCCAAGTTTGATCGTACGAGCGTAACTTGTACATCGTGTTCTGCATAACAATCTGATGTATGCACAAGTATATGTGCATTATTTAATGTTAATTTTACTTTTTTCTTTCATCTAGGTTCGTAGATGGGCGGCAAAACAGAGCAGAATCTTCCTCTGTTTTATTCTTAAAGTAGCAGTTAGTAGATGATCATACATATTTTCCCTTTTACACGTGACACTAGAACAGTCTGAGAGAAAGTTCAGACACTTGCTTTTTGAAAAATGGACGAAATTGAAATCATTTACCAGACTCTCTTATATTTCTCATTATTACTATAATTTTATGAAATTATTCTGATATACCATCCGGTATGCTAGCCGGCATGCATGCAGAAATAATATTGAAATCTACGATATTGTTTAAGCTATGCGATACGAAACGATATCCTGCTTGAGTTGGAAGTTTTCTCGAGAAGAAGAGAGAAGCACAGTAAAAGCACCGCGCATCCGTCGACTAGTCGGAAAACTCGGTTATCGATCCGAGATCGTGGTAAATATACGCGGCGAGCGAAGGGAGAACTCGTTTCTACCGAATGCAGACTGTACGCGTGTTACGTAAAATTAACAGTCGTGTTCCGAAACTCACTTTCCCGTCTGGGATTTCGAAGTACGGAGTGGAGGCGAGGGAGAGGTGAGGTGAGGTATGAGAAAAGTACCACGAAAGATAGAGCCAGATCGCGGTGCGCAACCGAGAAAAGAGGCGTACCTCCTTTGGCCCTTTTTGTACGTATCAACTATTTTTCGTATTAACATCCAATTTAATGAGTGCGCAAATACGATTGTATAACGCACGATACGATTGCTAGTCGTCCGATGGCTAGTCGTGAGACAGACGAGAGAGAGAGAGAGAGAGAGAGAGAGAGAGAGAGAGAGAGAGAGAGAGAGAGAGAGAGAGAAAGAGAGAGAGACATAGAGAAGCTGAGCTTTGACTCGACATGACGCACTCTGTGCGGCAGCTGTGTCACGATGTCGGAGCGTGTGTTGATTTTGGCTTAACTTGGAGTTATCAGCGCGCTTAGCGTACTCGGCCATGATATCTGTCTGACGTGCTCCACAATGTACAGTGCTATGTAAATGGTAGCGTAAACGTGGTACATGAGCTTGCGGTGTATAAGCAAGATTCCCGACAGAACTTTCCGAAATCTGAAACGTTACAACATCGGCGCCAATGTTGGTGCGAACGAACGAACATAGATTTCAGAAATATCCCGAATATGTGTCAGTCAGTCTCAGCAATTCCTTTGTATCTGTTTATGCTTGAAGTAGAATTAAAAGCGGACATTCTCGGACTTTGCAAAAGCATTGTACAAGTCGGCATTGTGCAAGTTGCGTACGAGTGTGCCGCCTAAACGATCACTGCGAAACGCTCGTCGTGCGCTCGTACGACACGCTTTACGTATTTACGTCGTTGCGTCACGCAACGACGACAGAGCGATGTGAATACGCATTAAATATCCCGCTGCGACAGCAGGCCGAGAGAGCCCGTCTATCCCGAATTTCCCCGTAGCAGACAACTATCGCGTTGGCTATGATTCGGTGTAGAATTAAAAAGCTATGCATGCGCATGCGCGTTTGGTGCGAGAATAAGCGAGTACTACGGTCGAAAGCCGCGTTCTCGTGTTTGCACTCCCGTCGACATTTACTTCTTTTCTTTTTTCTCTTTTCTTTTTTTCCATCTGATATGTACAAACATACACAACATGCATATACGAAAAGTCGCGATTGAGCAATTTCATGTGGAAGCCAATAAAAAAAAGGGGAAACGAAAGATCGAGATACAAAATTTCAGAGTTCAAGTTGCAAAAGTAAAGTATGTGATGAAAAAGTGTGAAATACATGGCACACCAAGTGCACGACTCACGACGACCGCGAACTTGCGAATGAAGCATCTCCGAAATAGGAATGGCGACGTTATCTCTTATAACGTTATCGAGATTCTCGTGTGATTTCAAAAACAGTCCTATTTCGATGCTACTGCTACTGCTATCCCTCGCTCGAAAGAGTAAAAGCACGCTGCGAGAACGGTCGCAGCGTGTTTACTCGGCTTCTTCAGGGCTGTGTCAGCGGGTTCCCTACTGCGTGGGAGCGTGGGGACCGCGTGGGTGCGGCCTC